>NW_027528977.1:17060338-17365673 GCF_008692635.1 Crocuta crocuta | reverse complement strand
TTTCCTCTAAATTTTTTAAATTGTTTTTTTTTTTTTTTTTTTTTTTTTTTTGGTCTTTGTCACTTAGAAAGTAGCTAATGGAGTTGACATTGATCTCAAGTGATACCTTCCAGATGATTGAAGAACACAAAGAATGAGTATAGGGGAATGGTATAATGATGTGGCACCTGTGATTAAAATTCATTTCTGCCCCCATTTGTGAGAACCTGCCCACTTGGGGCAGGATGGTCCCCTACAAATGGTATTAAGGTCATCTTTCAAGGGCAGCTACTGGTTGGGCATCCAATTCGAGTTCCCTCCCTCATTTTTCCTCCCCGCCTCCCTCGCCCCTGTCCTGCCTTTGCATGTTTGTGTTTTAGTTGAACAGGAATGGCTCTCTGCCATGATTACAGCCATGTCTGAAGCACTAGAACAAATTCCAGGATCCCCCTCAGACCCTCAAGTATACAATTGGCTCTCAAATGGCCATACCTAACAATCTCCATCTGAAAAATATCAACAGCTGTGGGGTCCCAGCCAAAAAGCTCCTGTGAACACCAGCTTCAGGTTGCCAGGGAAAGATATTTTTAAGTGGTATGAAGTATGCCTCATCTGAGATCTAACTTTGATTGGTTTCAATGGGATTCTGCAACAGACAGATATTGTGGTTCTAAAAAACAGAGGGAATCACCTTTTATATGAAGTGCCCAGGATAGGCAAATCCAGAAAGTAGTTTGATATTTGTCCAGGGTAGGGGACCTGGGGAGTGACTGCTAAACACTATGAGGTTTCCCATGGGGGTAATGAAAATGCTTTAAGATAGACAGTACTGATGGCGTATATCTTGGTGAATATTGTAAACGAAAACACTAAAGTATACATGTTTGAAAGCTGAATTTCATTATATCTCAATAAATCTGTTATTTAAAATTTATTTATTTGGGGAGAGACAAGAGAGAGTGCAAGTGGAGGGAGAATCTCAAGCAGGCTCTGTGCAGAGCCCTTCCCAGGGCTCAAACCCCCAAAACTGTGAGACCATGACCTGAGATGAAATCAGGAGGCAAACGCTCAATTGATTGAGCCACCCAGGCACCCCAGCACATATGTTATTTAAAAGAGAGAGAGACTAGGTGATCAGGAAGAAACAGGAAAAAACAAAAACAAAAATAAAGAGGAACAAAGTCACCTTCTCCCTAGGTCCAATTGTTTCCCTGTTGAAGGACCTATGAGGGTAATAGGAATTCAAGTACTTAAGGGAAGGCCCATCAGATGCTAGCAGCCTGGAAATGCCAAGGAACAGAGCAAGAAATCTGCTCTGATTGCTCTCTGCTGAGGTTTTGCAAACATAACCCCAGGAAACATGATGTGTTCATTGGTTCATTCATTCACTCACTCACTCACTCACTCACTCACTCACTCACTCACTCACTCAGCACTACTTCTGTGCTAGCCACTGTAGCCTTGTGTTGAAGGAGCTCACAGTCTAGCAGGAAAAACAGGAGAGTCCAAAAATGATATGAAACCATGAGCCTAGGGTATGAAAGAGATATGCCCAGTGTGCACTCAGGAGGGGCCCAGATATATTATAGTTAAATACAACACGTAAGGAGAGAAACTTAGATCTCTTAAAACCCTGCACTTCCATTTCTTTGTCTTTATCGTGGAGGACAATATCCACTTTGACAGTTATTTTAAGTTTAAATAAGGTGAAATATACAGAGTGCCTACCACACAGCTGGTGCTTATTAAATGGAAGCAATTGCTCTTCGAAGATCTACGGTGTCCCTCTAACCACTGTGTTTTTTAGGAATGTAGGTAGAGCTGACAAAACTTTGGTTTCTAAGCCTGCAAATTATTGCTCTTTGTGATGGCAATTCCCATGCTTCTGCCATGCAGTGTTGGTCTGTGTGTCATTGCAAATGTACTCAGAATGCTTTTTCTCTGAGGTCATATATTTAGTGTAAGCAAGAGAACTACAAATCATTCCTTACAAGTGAGCACAGCCCTCTCCTTCTCTGGTACACTGCTCAGGCTGAATGGGTCCTTTCCATCAAGGGCAGTCCCCTTGATCCAGGACTGTGCAATCTAGGCTGAGAAGCACTGGTCAAACCTGTAGCTGAGCACTGGGAAATGAGAAAGAGGTCATAACTTCACTCATTCCTTCATCCTTTCTTCTCTTTTCCCCTCCATTCTAAAATGTGGAGAGGGGCTGCAGCTTGCTACAGTAGTGACCACATCTGAAAAACACTACAGATCAGTCACTGCCCTACAAAGCCAGCAATACCATCCAGGGGTCAGTAACAAAAAATAAAAGTCCATTCTTGAGAGGACAAATCATTCAGTAGATGCTTCAACAGGGAAGGAGCAAGCAAGCTAAATGTCCAAAGTGTCCAGTACGTAGACACAAATCTCTTTCTACCTCTTTCTAAGCACAGGCAGAGGCTGGATCTGGACTCCCCCAACTCCTCCCTCTTGCCCCCAGGCTGTTGGCAAAGTACTTTCAGTCAGAGCAGTAACGATGAGAAGGGACCTCATGTGCTCTTGTTTCTGCCCCCCAAAGACCTAATTGCTGCTTATCCCTCATGCCACTGGTTATGGGAGCCAGGATGCAGCACAGAGGAGGAAGTTCGAGAAGGGCCTTTTGGGAAGGCGCAGAAAAGAGATTGTACCGCAGTTTGGCTCTTCTGGCCTATTTCTCCTGATTTAAGCAGCATTGTGAGGTGCAGAGCTTTGAGGTAGGCAATTCCCTCCAATTCCTCATAAGATATTGTTCTGCCATTTAAGCAAATGTGCGAAGAAGTGAGTTAAGCCAGTTTTCCTCTGTATTTGCCAGGGAAATTTGTGTAAAACAGGGCAGAGGTCTTTGTTCTCTTTCTGCGTGAGTATACTTTGGGGCCTCCTGATCTTTTGTATATGACAGACTGGGGAAGAAGCTCTGGGATCCAAAAGCAGCTATTTCTCTTACTAAGCTACGTGAAATTTGAGGCTTTACTTAACCTCTCTGAGCCCCACTGGCTAGATCCCTAGAATGGGGATGATATCTTATGATATCTTATCCCTTAAGAGTGAGTGGTAATAAATTGAAATAATTTCTGTACAGCACTTGGCACAGGACTGGACACACAGGGAGGGCTTGGCTCCTAGCAGCTATTGTTGGTGTTGTTTTGCTGTGATTAACATCAATTGTTTTGTTTATAGAAAGGGAACACTTCTGAATCCCAAGTTCCATTTCTGCAAGCTCTTAGAGAGATGCTCTAGTGACGGCCCGTATTAATGCCTCTGCCATGTCACTTAGTTGTAATGCCCTTCAGCAGACAGCGATTGAAGCTGGAAGAGGTCTGAGGTTGGTGATTTTGCCTTTTTATGTTGATTTGATATCATCCTCCAAAAGCTACTCCTCAAAAAGGGCTGGAAAGCTAGAGTTCCTTAAGAGGTATTCACCGTTTTCCCCAGAGTCAAAGTTGCTAATGCTATGATCAGTATTATTAATTATAACACATAATATATAATAATATTTATTAATATTTAATATGTGCCAAGAATTAGCACATATATATATATAAAGGTAGGCTTTTTAATAGATGTATTCTCATTTCATGCTCCTATCATATGAGAGAAGTAAAATTACCCATTTTATGGATGAAGAAACAGAAAAAAATACATAACTTTTCAGGGGTCACACTGTTAGTAAGTGTGGCTAAATGGGGGTTCAGAGCCAACCACAAAGCTGGTCATCTGCAACAGTCTCCCAGTTATAACTAGAGGCTGTTATTCTTGAAAATCTTCACCTCTGATTCCCTCTGCCTCCCATTTGAAGTCAGATCTGAACAGCATGTCCTGGTGCCAGTTTTCACCAACCAGAGACTCCAGAATCTCTGCCAACACCAACATCACTTCTACCATCTTCACATTGCTCTCAAGATGTAACTTGCTCCAATTACATAGTTCAGTAGAGGAAGGCAGAGAGTTTGTGGTTAATTCATCAACTCAGGGTCCGAGGGGTTGAAATTTTTAAAGACCAACAGCTGGCATACCGTCTCCAAAAAGAGTGAATTATTGGCAATTAGGCAGGCCTAGACTTACAGCTTTTTCTTTCATACATTTTATCATTTTAATCACCAGGAAAAAAAATAGTGTGGACTGCAGAGCAAGACAAAGCTATCTTAGTCTATACCTGCCCGCCTACTCTCCTCTACACCCACCCACCTTGGCAAGGGTAGACCTAACCTAAATACATCCCCCATCTGTTTATTTAGGAAAAGTGCAACAATAGCCAATTATTAAGAATTTACTTCCTTCACTCCAAAGAAAATCCTTAATACATTATGGACAATGTAGGCGTTGGTTGTTTCCACATGCTGTTTGAGTTCTGCTAGTCTAGTCAACACAAGAGCTAATACTCCGGGATTTTGCAGGCCCCATGGCTAACCTTGTTAGACTTGATGTTGTTACCCAACAACAAAGAACTGCTTCATTTTTCTTATGACTCCACTGTCAACCAATTGGCATTTAGGAAGGCCAGAATATGGGAATGGCATCCCTGTCAGGATCAAGAATTCTGCCATCAACAAATCTGAGCATAGATTTTTCCAGCAAATAAGACCAAACAAGCAAACAGGACAATTGAAGCACTTAGTTTTTAAATACACAGGCAGCACCCTCTCTCTAAATTCCCTTATCCTTGCCAGGAGTCCTACCTGTCCTGCTATAGCTTTTCACAAAGAACAAATGTGCAGCTCCTCCTTGTTAGGACTAAAAGCCATACAGTACCTAAAAATAAATTCTAGGTTCTCAACTCCAGATAAATAAGGTGCACTATAATAGGCTAGCACTGTGATTTTAATGACAGTTGCCTTTTGCCTGCTAATAGCATACTTATTAAATTGATACTGTGTAAGCATTTATGTTACACAGTTATTCGTGGCTCAATTGCATTATTATGTGATTTCATATTTATGTAATAGAAGAGCCATTAATATGCACATTAATTAAGCCCAATAAATGTGTAGAACTCAGAGTGGACGTGAAGGTTCCTTCATCAAGCTGTTAATCATTTCTGCTTCAGCATATATTGAAGACATTAGTTGCCTTGGAGAAGGCCTTTTTCATGTAATTTGGCTTCCTGGAAAACAGTAAGGCATGTTGCTGTCCATTGTTTGCATTTTTGAAATGGAAAACCATCACATCCAGCAAGCTCACTGGATGACTAATGAAAACCAGGAAACACAAAAAGTGGTTGAAATGAGTAATTGTAGCAGAGGTGTTGTTATATGAAAGATATGTGACCCACCCAGAATACTAAGATACCGCGAGTGAGACCTAAATGCCTACCAGCAGCAATATAAATGCTTAAACCTGGTCAGATTAAAATAACTGGGATTGTTAGGGTCAATGGCAAACCAGAAAACCACCCAACAGCATTCAGCTATATCCTGCTGTTGCCATGAGGGAATAGACTCAGTATTTTTGTTCTGTTTTTGTTTTCAAGAGAAGTCAGCGATCTGGAACAATATACAAAATCTTGACTTGGAATTTTTGGTCATATCCACCTTGCAGGCCACTGTACTTGAATCTGGGTTCCTTGAGAGCTTGCAGTTCTGTTTTATCTGTGTTTTTATTCCTGAAAGAAACAAACAGTGTTCCATGCACATATCTGGGGACCTTGTCAGGCTCAGGTGGCATGTTTGGCACTCTCCATTCCTGCTTCTCTCCATCTTTCATGTTGACTCACAGGCACTTGCTGCTATTGTCACTGGTGGTGGGTGAGTACTCAGAGAATTAAAGAAATGGAGTTGTAGGCCTAGGTTCACGTTATTTAAAAGTAGCAGACCCAGGGGCACCTGGGTGGCTCAGTCGGTTGAGCCTCCGACTTCGGCTCAGGTCATGATCTCACAGTTTGTGGGTTCGAGCCCCGCGTCGGGCTCGGTGCTGACAGCTAGCTCAGAGCCTGGAGCCTGTCTTTGGATTCTGTGTCTCCCTCTCTCTCTGACCGTCCCCTGCTCACGCTGCCTCTCTCTCTCTCTCTCTCTCTCTCTCTCAAAAATAAATAAAACATTTTTTAAAAAAGTAACAGACCCAACCCTTGTACCCAGTTCTTTAGATTTCATCTCCTAACCAGTGGCCAAATGCCTCTCCCATGTCTCTCTATATATACCTCAGTGGTAGCTTTTCCCACCCTGTATTCTAATTGGTCCTTTTCTATTTCTTGTACATAGTTGAAAAATATGATTGTTGGATGGATAGATAAATGAGCAAATATAATCAGTGTCACAGTGGAAATGAACAACAGTAGTGAGGAAAACATCTAATACTGAGGATGCTGGATAGTTTTTGTTGTTGCTGTCAATAATTTGAGTTATTTGCAGTGAAATAATATGCTGCTGTGCAGAAGGCCAGGGTGAGAAGAGAACTACATATTCTTTCATCTCCCCCATGAAGCTCTAGGTCTTCTCTTTAGTAGAAATGGAAAAAGAACTGGGGGAGCCTGGGTGGCTCAGTTGGTTAAGCTTCCAGCTCTTGATTTTGGATCCATTTATGATCTCACAGTTCATGGGAACGAGCCCTGCATCACACTCCATGCTGAGTGTGAGGCCTGCTTGGAGTTTTTTCTCTCCCTCTTTCTCTCCCCCATCCCACTCATGCTGGTGCAGTATTTCTAAATAAATAAATAATCTTTAAAAAAAGAAATGGAAAAAGAGCTTGACATCTCTTCCAATTAACTTGAAAGCTCATCCTTCATTTTATAGTGAACATGCCACATAGCACCTGGGTCTGTGGCTCCTTTTCCCCCTTAGCACCACCCCTGGATAGCATCATCAAGAGGGAACCACAGGAATTCCACCCACACAGAACACAGATGGACAAATAAGGGCCACACAAGTTGGAGCACGCAAAGAAACCTTAGCTCAGGGTGAACAGACAGGAAGCAGGAGAGTTCTGGTATCTCATTTAGTGAATTAAATGCTTCACATGGCCTCTTTGTACTTTGGGAGAGTGTGTGGTCTGGAGTGCTGGAGGTGCAGCCAGGAGCCGAGGGAGATGGGAAGTTGGGGCTTGGAACTGAGGAGGGTGGGTTCTCACTTGTACGCTGATTCATCTCATTTTCTTGAAGTAAGTCTCAAGATTACCTCACTAATGGAGAATAATGACACCACTTGGATAAGAGTTGAGAGAGGGGGAAAGGAAAGCATGAAAATTCATTAACCCTGTGTGAGGGGCTTGGATAGCGTGATCTGAAGGATCATTATTACATCATTTCACCCCCCTTTTCTCACCTCTTCCCACTAATACGAGACAGACAAATGCTAAATAACTATATAATAATACATTACGAGACAGACAACAAAGCCAGAAAATGTAATAGCCTGCTACAGCTATGAAACTCCCTCAAAGATATATTTAAAATGTCACTGGTGCATAATGTAAAATACGAATTGCAGGTTCATTTGGAGGACGCGATTTAAAATCTGCACAACTGTACGGTGGCATTTCCCACTGGAGTTTAGTTTTAGTTGTCTTTCTCTGAAGACCAAAAAAAAAAAAAAAGGAAAAGAAAAAAAAATTCCCCAAATAATTTCAGCCCAGAGATAGAAACTTCGGGGAACCACTTGTGTCTGTTATTCTTCCTTCTTGTTTTCCTTGGTCATGATGCTCTCCAAACCTAGTATCTTCTTGACATGTTGTCTTTCTTTCAGAATATTTCTGCAGGCTTCACAGGAGTCACGGAATGTAGATTACACCTTTTGGAGATGTAGCCCGGCCACATAAGGAGACAAGTAGTTGAAATTTGTGTCAAATTGCTTGTTTAAATGATGTGAGCCAACTTCTTAAAGCCAGGACAGCAGGGGCTGAGGATTTTAAAAGTTGGCAGGGGCCAAAATGACAAGGCTTGGCAGTCACCTGGTGAGCTGCCAACCTCGACTGGAGGCTTCAAAAAAGGACACAAATTAAAAGTCATGTTTCAGCAGCCATTAAAACCAAATTATAGGCTTACATTGCATAGTGAACTACTTTCGTTTTCATTATGCTTAAAATATTTCATTTTGTAGATTGAGAATGGGTTGCTAGGAAAACCCTGTGTGGAGTTGTCATCTGTGGTCGTATTTACAGGGGATACATGCAGAGGTATGGTTCTCCTTTATGTATTTTTCTTGCAAGGATAGAGGATTTCAAGATGAGAAAAGAGGATGCAATATGGAGTAAGGGTCAGGGTTTAAAAACATCAACCCTGATGTCTGAGCAGGCTCACAAGTATTTTCTTGACTCTCATGAAAAAAAAAAAAAAACCCACATACATCTCTACATATACCTAAAACACATACACTTCTTTTAATATTAGTTGTCAACACTTTCAAGAAACAGGAAATTTTATCTAGAAGTCCAAGTCGTCAGCTTCCCTAGGAAAACCAGAAGACCTGACTGCCTTGAGCTCTTATCCCCACATTTCCACATGGGCCTGGGTCTGAGTGAGGGCTGCTTCCTCCCCTTTCCAAATGACCTCAGTCCACAACTGGCCCACTTCACTTCCCTGCTTGCCTGCTACAGGTGTTTAAATATGCTACTCTCTGACTTAGAGTGTACCATATTCTCGTTAATTTTAGAAAAAGGAAATGTTTGTAAAGAATGCATGCAATGTACTGGTTTACCAGGAAATGGTACAGGGACTTGTTACATCAATGACCAGCCCTGACTGTCAGGGCTGTGTTATTTACACTTTAAGATGAACGTATTCAAGATTAATATGTTCCAGCCTGGTTTTACTAATTTAGTTTCTCCTTCTTCCTCTGAGGCTTACAGAAAAAGGCAAATGAAAGCATGTTATTTAGTAGTAACCAACCCTGGATCGCTTTATGCCACCTCACCTCTGTCTCTGGAGTTTATGACTTTCAGCAATTACCAATGTAGAGACTTTGGTTCTAGGCTTTCTTCCATTGGTTTGCAGAGCATCTGGGGCCATAGCCTGCAGCCACTGATAGCTGTTTCTCCTTCCTCTCTTTGCAGGTCCTCCAAACCACCACAGCCAGTCGACTCTGAGGCCCCCTCTGCCTCCCCCTCACAACCACACTCTGTCCCATCACCACTCATCTGCCAACTCCCTCAACAGGAATTCACTGACCAACCGGCGGAGTCAAATCCATGCCCCAGCTCCTGCGCCCAATGACCTGGCCACCACACCGGAATCTGTTCAGCTTCAGGACAGCTGGGTGCTAAACAGCAACGTGCCACTGGAGACCAGGTAAGTCTCCATCGCTGATCACACCCATCACCCCACCGGAGTCATGTGCACAGAGTCCCTCAGGTGGTTTCAGGGTTCTTCTCGAGGAGGTAGTCCTGGTGTAAACAACAGGACAAGAGTGCACCTCCTTGTTGTTCCCTTGGTAATTTGACCCTGGATGGTAAGTTGATAGGTATTTCTTTGTTCACATGCGTCTCCTTTTAATGCTTGTTTACTCTCTTAGACAGATCTTGTGTACCCAACTAATAGAATTAGCATAACATATTTTTACTCAAAGACTCATGGGAAACATGCTTATAAGGGTATATTGACTGAAAGCTGCTGATAAATTATGCATTTGGCCTTTCCTGAAGTAATAAATGAAGACTCATTTGAAAGTAAGTGTTTGGGGAGACCTTGAGAAACAATCCCTGATTCCAGACTGACAGAAGTATAATTTTAATTTCTGTTTCATCCAACATGCCGTCTGACTTTAATCCCTCCTGTACACACTAACAGCTTGATGTCTAAGGGGCAAACAAGAATGTACAAAAACAAACAAGAGAAAAGGGGCAGCACTTAGTTGGAGGGAAGAGTTTCAAAGTGATCTCCAAGTCTGCCTTTGTGTTGTTTTGCCTTTTCTTCTGTCCCTTTCTCACCTCCCCCTTTGGTTCTCCGAAACTATGCCCATCTTAATGCCCTGAGGCAAGGAGTGTTGGTCACAGCATGGTGGGCTGTGAAGGAATGGCTGTGAAAGATGTGGGTGGGCTGCTAGATGGGAGGATCCTGCCACACCCCAACCCCAGACCCTGCCCTGCCTGGTTTGTGTGCTCCGGTTATTATTGCCCTTGCCCAATCCCTGATTCCAGACTGACAGAAGTATAATTTGCCCAAAAGAACCATGAAAAGGAAACAGAGAAAGGGGATAATTCATGCTGACCCTTCAAAAAGTTCTCACTTAGGGGCACCTTAGCGTCTCAGTCTGTTAAGTGTCCCACTCTTGGTTTGGGCTCAGGTCATGATCTCACGGTGTATGAGTTTGAGCCCTGTGTCAGGCTCAGCACTGAAAGTGCAGAGCCTACTTGGGATTATCTCTCTCCCTCTCTCTCTGTCCCTCCCCCTCTCACTCTCTGTCTCTCTCCAAAAAAAAAAAAAATACTGCACTCACTTAAGTTTTTATTTTTATTTTTTTTTATTTTTNCCACAAGATCATGACCTAAGCGAAAGTCGGAAGCTTAACCGACTAAGCCACCCAGGCGCCCCATGCACTCACTTAAGATTTTAAATGTTAATAAGCTAGATTTGAGGAAAGACCAAAGAAATCTGTAATCTTTCTGGTAAGGCCAGTGAATTTTCTGCATGCTTCTGGAAGCAACCATGCAAGCCATAGCATTTATATGATTTCATATCTATAATATTCTTTTGCTTCCTCTAATGGCAGGAAGCGTGCTTTGGATTCTCTGTCTCCTCTCTCCCTCTCATTCTCTGTCTCTCAAAATAAATAAATAAACATTTGAAAAATATTGGCACTAGTAAACAGCTTTGTCAAAAGGTTTCCAGACTGAAAGGAGAGTGGTCCACAAGGTTGGACTTAGGATATTTTCATAGTCGATGGTGATCTTTAAGGCTGTATAAGATGTTCTATCTTTTTCTTCCTTCTGTCATAGAGTTTGTTGGGCATTAGTCAGTCTCCTTTTATATTGACAGACTATTGTTTGAAAAAGAGTTTGTGGACATAAAGGCTACATAGAGTGGACTACATGAAGAAGGAGAAGAATGCAGAGAAAGGGAAAGGAAAAAGTACTAGCCATTGCAGAAAATAGAGAAGGAGAAGGAAGGAAGGAAGAGGACCACCATCACCATTCATCACCAGTTTTTACTGTGTACTTTGTATATGCCTGTCATTCAGTCTTTATTGCATTATCTCATTAGAGCCTGAAAGAATAGAGTGGGGTAGGAAGGGACCATTACTTCCACCATTTTAATGATGCACAATTTAGTTGTGGAGGGGCAAAGTAACTTGCAAGAGGTCTAGACTTCAGGGAGATGGGACATTCTGAGCCACATAGGATGGAATTCTATTGGTTTCCACACACGCAAGATGTCTGATAAGTAAATAAATATAAGACTACATTTATTGTCCTAATTGTTACATTTACAGGGCAAAATCCATCAGACTGTTTGCTCCTCACAAAGATTCTCCCCTTGGTGATTAGAATGCATATGGCACATAAACCATCTCCTGTCTCCCAGCTGCTGATTAAAATAATTCATTTTCCAAGAGATTTATTTTACAAAACCATTTGTAATCAAGTGTTATCTTGACAAGGATCTGGTAGAAAGGACTGACAGAGCCAAACCTATCACCTTCCTATTTTTCTGAAGTTAGGTTTCCTAGAATTTGTATCTGATCTGTAGAGTCCTTCTGTAGATCATTTAGATATTTGTCATTTATCCAAGGATTAGAGCTTCCCAGTGGAGCTTTTTGAGGAGGCAAGTTAAATACAAAGTTTGAGGAGTAGATAGGATTGCCAAAATGTTGAAGTCAATCAGAAGGAAAAACCAAGCAAGGACAACATCTGGATGTCCTTGGATCAGTGCATTCCAGGGCCAACGATTAGAGAATGTGAGGCCCTTGGAATAGGGCTATCACCAGAAGTCAAACACAGGGTGCAGAAGTCAGCAGAAAGCTCCATTCATGGAATTCATGAATACATATAACTTGATGTGCATCTGGTCTCATGTATGAAAACCTCAGCAGTAATTAATAGAATTGTTGAGCTTTACATTTCTTTTTAAAATATTATCATTTAGTGTCTTATTAGCAAATACTTACTGAGTCCCTTATAGACACCAAGCACTCTATGAGATCCTAGGGAGATAATGAGTAACACATGAATCTTGCTCTTTAAGTTCACGCAATCTAAAGGAAGAAATAGTACATAAACAGAGAGGTAGTGCCTTGTACAATAATGGAAGTGTAAAGTGACCATACAATGAATGAAGTGATCAACTCTCCCAGGATGATCAGGGGAACATTTCAAACTGAGGGTCTGTTTGGGACTGGGTTTTTAAAGGATGGTAAGAATTTGCCTAATAGATAAGTAGAAAAAAAAGTCAAAGATTATAGCATATTATTTGTTTTTAATCCCTACTATTTTTTAATATAGTCTTGGAAACTATAGAACTGAACAAATTGATTCATTCATATGTTGAAACATTGTGAGTTTCATAGGATTATTTTCTTACCCACAAGAGAAAGTGTAAATATGAGAGCTCTTCTTTCAGGGGCATGATGCCATACTGGGATTCCCATTCTTATTTTTATACCAAATAAGGATTGATTGACTACATCCAGGAGAGATAACCATTGAAGGCAGGTCATTCTAGAGGCTGATTGTGATGCAATCGTCAATTTAAAAAATGCAATGGGAATTTACAAACAGCCTCACCACCTCTACTTTCCCTAATACAGACTACTGGGTGTGATGGAAGAATTTCATAACTCTGGGAAGTGATGGGCAGGCACACTACCACCCCCAGAGACTCTAAGCCAAGTCCAACGTGTTTCTTTAGACTAGTGAGGCACAAACCCTTGCTTCTCTGCATTGTTTTTGATGTTTCCATCAGTCTTAATGAGGCATGTTACATCTTCTCTGGACTGTGCTTTTTTTTTTTCCATTTTTTTCTGACAAGTAGAATTAAAGGTGCTGGTTAAGAAGGCATACCCCAAAATAGGACTGTATGAATCTGGAATTTAACACAAGACAAAAAAGTCTACAAGTTCTGTACCCATGTTAATCATGTAAAAGACCAGTGCATATACATTTCTACTACCAAAGCCAGTCAACTCATGTATAAACCATAACGTAATCTAAAACAAAAACAAACTCAGGGCAGAGGAACTAAATAGCAAGCAATTGATATTGTCTTTCTCTTATATGATGTGTAACAAAATCACTCCACCACCATCTTTCTCTCCGCCTATTTATGTCTTGCAGTAAAATTCATGTGTAATTCTTGGTTGATACCACTCATCTACACCTTTATTTCCTGAGAACAAGGTCAGGAATCTTCCTGGCCAACTGCTTCTTGAGGAGCTTCTGAAGTCAGCTTCTCTTGTCTGAAATGGTAGAAAGTAGCTTGATGACAGAAGCTAACTTACCTTCGTCTGTGTGTTTTGTTGAAGCAAGCTTCTCTCTGAATCTCTCAGAAGCAGGTCAAGTAAAGAGAATCCCCTAGCAGAATAAAACTTCCCTCTGATTTTACTTTTTCCCTAAAATACCAGCTCCCATTCTTGGTCAGTAAGGCCTTTTCTATCTTTACAAATTTTGACACAGGATGAACAAAAAATAAATACATTAAAAAAATCTCCATCAGATCCCGAATTCCAGAAGCCCTAATTTTAGCCATCAAGATCCCCAAACTACAAACAAGTTTGCAAGTTGCTTTTCAAGATGGTCATCCATTATTCGTTCAAGAAATATCTATGAGAACTTAGCATGTGCCAAGCACTGAAGAGTCATCAGTGAAGAATAAAAGCAAAGCCCTTGCCCTTGTGGTGATTCCAGGCTGGATGTAGATAGAAATGTGGAAATGATTAGACATATGCCTCCCCCCACCCTATGACAAATGTACTAAGTGCTGTGTGAGGTATAGTGAAGTCAGACTGTGAGAAATTGACATTTAAGCTGAGCCCTAAGGATGAGTAAGTGTTAATTAGACTCGAAGAATGTTCTAGGTGGCAAAAACAATGACCCGCTGGGGAAAGAAGGAAAGAAGCACTAAGTTGCCAGGAAGGGAAAGCAAGCTAGAAGGGCAGGTGAGGGCAGGATGTTGCAGGCCGTTGGGCTGGGTTAAAGGTTTGGACTCTAGCCCAAGAATAATGAAAAGTCAATGAAGCATTTTAAACAAGAGAATGAAATAATAAATTACTGTTGTTTGGTTTTGTTTTGAATTATGGTAGCTGCCATATGGCAAACAAGTTGGGGGTAGGGTGGAAGGTATAATAAGACTGTAGGTCCAGTTTGGAGAATGTCCTCATGGTTAAGATGAAAGGTGGCCTGGTCTCTGGTAGGTTCCTGGTAGCTGTCGTACTCATATCTGGCTTTCCCCTACCAATCTGGCAAGAAGGTGAACTTTCATAGATGTCAGGTATATTTTGAAGGTAGAGTCAGTGGGAATGAACACTTGTGGAGTCGTGGGTTAGACTAAGAGTACAATGACCAGTTTTTTGACTTAGGAGGCCGGTTGGATAGTGATGTTGCTTCCCGAGGATGCAATAAGTTTTGTGACCGAAAACCGAAGTGCAGTTTCAGGCACATTAAATCTGCAGATGTAACAAGAGACTTAAGTGTAGCTGTTTTGATTCTAAATATTTTGATTCAAAATAATAGATGTGACATGGAAATTCAGCCATTTACAAATAACAGCATATTTAGTGTGTTCAGAGCTCTCAGCAATTGATTTTTTTCCCTTTAAAAAAATAACTCTCCAGAAAATCTGTACAATTTAGCAGTTATCCTACATGATCACACAGGCCTACAAATAACAATTTTTCTTTATTAAATACCTTTTGCTTGGCACTTAGTATTAACATCATGATTGCATTGAGCCCCTTAGCCCTTCTGTTAGGTTTATGTTACCTTCCCCATCTTCAATAAAGGGAAACTGAGGCTTGGGAAAATTAAGTTACCTACACATCTGCAAAAAAGTAAGTGATGGAGCTGGAACTTGAACTGGGTCTGACTACAAATGTCATGTCCATAACTATCACATGATAGTTCCTTTGGAACTAGAAAAAAACAAAACTGCTTCTTTTGTTGGCAAACAAAAATTTAACTTGCCAGGCCATGGAAATGGTGAAGTCAATGTGTTATAAGTGATGTAAGGCAAGAGATTATCTATGGGGTGAATTCTGGCCTGTTACTGGATATAGACTGAGTCACTGACAAAACCATAAGCACAGCAAGAGCTAAAGGATGCCCCTTGGGACTGGTGGCAGCCACAGTGCTAAACTGAGGCCTCACTGCCCCACGGCCCTGGCAGTGTAGGATCCGTGTGAGCTGAGTTACAGAGTTTTAATACACCGCATCTGATAAAATGTGAGAGAAAATTGACTACGTGGAAATAAGCAGTGCTACTTTTCCAGCTCTGTGATTTGTAGGTTTATTTTCCCCCAAACCGAGCTTTGCCACATTAATAGGAGAAAGCCAAACAGCTAGGGGTAACGTGGCTGACCACTTGGTCATACCTGGAGTGCCATGATAATCCTTGCTAGCTGGAGGTTGTGTAAGTGCTCTGGTAAAGAAATGAGTACATTGGGCTTGATGAGTGGCATTTTAAAAATCTAATTTTGGTATTGGAATTTTAGAAGACACACTTTTTGTCTTTACCATGAAGTAATCTTAGCCTAATCTAGATGCTTTATTGGTAGTGCATATTTGGGAATCAAGACACAAGACCTTTAGTAAATAAGGTTTTCACAGAGAAGCAACAAGATTGTTGAAACATCCTCACCATGCTGAGCCTGAAGACTATTCCAAACTTGTTCTCAGATTGATTTTTCTACCTAAGGATTAATTTTCTGACAGAATCACTGACAAGCTTGATCTTGAGAATATTAAGCCAAGGTAACCTGTTTGGGTTTTGGGGGCTTTTTTTGTTTTGTTTTCAAGTGAGGTTGAAAACCAGAATTCATTCTGGGTGAACCAAATACATTCAAACACTTTTCAAATCAATAGGCAGCTTGATTTCTCCATATTGCAAAACATTATGCCCCCTCTAAATTCTCATCAGAGGCAACATGGAAATTAATGAGACCTTTAGGTTAGCCTTTCAAGCTCAGCCTTATTTTATAGCTTTACCTTGCCTTTTTGACACTGTGATCCCGCCTGGCCACCAGCAGCATTTCACGTTGCAGTGCACTTTAATTTTGTAGTTTTCTTAGTCTTCCTTGGAAACTGGCAGCTTATTAATCTCAATAACTGAGCTGCTCAATAGGCAAGCTCTCCAATGAGAATTTAGGCTTGTTCTTTTTTTTTTTTTTTTTTCTTGACAGATGGAGACAAGGGTTGGTTGTCAGATAGAGGCAAGGGGTGGGGGAATGGGAGACAGAAAGCCAGTTAGAAGAGGCACCCCTGTACCCCACATCACTTTCTGACAGTTGGCAGGAAAATAAAGAGAACCTGATCTTATCTACTGCTCTGCAATTTACGGCTTGCGGTATTTAACACACTCTAGACCATTAATAAGAGAATAAATAAAGTGCCATGGCACATGTGCAAATTACAAGGTGCATTAAGAAAGAAACAAGCATCACATCTTATTTAAGACCACTCCAGCCTGCTCTTGGTTTGGATTTGCAAATTTGGAAGAATCCCTGAAGGTGGAGGTATCCAAGGAGAGGCTGTCCTTTTCAAATTTGGCTCTCACTGTAAAGCTAAAGCCTTATAAAGTTTATTAAAGCTTTGAGGACTTAAAGTTCTTACTTGTATGTTAACTACAGCTAATTTCTAGGTACAGAGAACTTTTTTTAAAAAAGCTGTCCCTCAGCAACCTAGACCATGGGGACCCAATCACAGATTGAGGCCACCTTGTGGTGATGCCTTGTATGTGCAAGACTCTGCCCTGAGTCTATGTAAATGTCAAAGACTCTTGGGTCAAGTTCACAATTGAAAAAAGCCAGATATTTCCATCTCTGTCTGTGCTCTTTCACCCATTCAGCTAATAACAAGTCTCGCTCCCTTGGGGCATTTTCTGAAGCCTTCCCAGGGGATACTTTATCTGGCTAAGACAGGGAGAGACTTAATGAAATGCAAGTCTTTTTCTAATTCTGGCTCCCCAACGATCCCTTTCTTTTCACAGGGGCCAGATAAGGCATTCATGGTTCTCCTAGGCAGGAGAAGTAGGCTCTGCAACTTTTCTGCAGCTCCCTTTGATTTATTAGTCTCAGCCTCGCCTGCCTTTGTAAGGTGGAGTTTTGTGTCCCTAGTCCTGCAGTCCTGCACAGGGCACTCAGCCAGGTCATTCCACTGTGGCTGCGTCCTCTAGATTAGAGGAGAGGGTTTCAGAAACTTATTCCCAGACAGCTTTTTTCTGTCCCAAACCCAGCAAATGATTTCAGGCTATTTCATGAGTCATGTTTGCAAATATTCATTTTTAGAGGTCATGACAATGCTAACCACAAAGGCTTGCCCTCAAAATTGTGTATTTTTAAATCCCTTATAGAATCACTTCTTAACCAGAATGACTGAGCAATTGGCAAATGCCCCCAATTTCTGTCATCATTGTTTTAACTGCTCTTGCCTTATATGTCAAAAGAGAATGAGTAACGCTTCTTTCTTATTTGTGAGATTGTATTGAAGTTATATTTCAGTTTGTTAAAACTTCAGTTGGGTACAAACATCTGTAAGTCAATTTCTCAACAATTAGTCCTCCTGTAAAGATGTTGCACACCTATGATAAAACAAACTCTCATTTTTTATTAAAAATAGAGCTACCCAATGACCCAGCAGTAACACTATTAGGAATTTACCCAAGGGATCCAGGAATGCTGATGCATAGGGGCATGTGTAGCCCAATGTTTATAACAGTGCTTTCAACAATAGCCAAATTATGGAAAGAGCCTAAATGTTCATCATTTGATGAATGGATAATGATGTGGTTTATATATACAATGGAATACTACTTGGCAATGAGAAAGAATGAAATCATTCCATTTGCAGCAATGTGGTTGGAACTGGTAAGTATTATGCAGAGTGAAATAAGTCAGTCAGAGAAGGACAGATATCATGTATTCACTCATATGTGGATCTTGAGAAACTTAACAGAAGACCATAGGGGAAAGGAAAAGGGGGAAAATAGTTACAAACAGAGAGGGAGGGAGGTAAACCACAAAAGACTCCTATATACTGAGAACAAACTGAGGATGGATCAGGGGGTGGGGGAGAGGGAAAATAGGTGATGGGCATTGAGGAGGGCACTTGTTGGGATGAGCGCTAGGTCTTGTATGTAAGCCAATTTGACAATAAATTATATTCATAAAAAAGGTTATTTAGTGCTATTATAATAGAAATCTATTTCTGTTGTAAAAGCAAATAATGTAAAGTATTTTTATTAATGTGGAATAGTATCCAAGGTACTGTGAGTAATAAAAAACACCTTTTAAATTAAAAACAAATCATTTTCTAAAATTATTTGAGCAAGTGGATTTAAAATTCTGCACTTAGAAGAAGGTAGAAAATGTTTTTTCTTGCATTGGTATGTACTTAGATAAGAATTTAAAATGGAAAGCTTAATCGTAGTGACTTTTTAATCTCTTATCAACGCAGACTTCCTCTACCAGGGAACATGGATAAGAAGGCATAAGGTGATATTGGGCCTGTTTAAGCATTTGCTGGGACCTGGGGAAATCTACCCCACCCCAGCATCAAGCCGCCTGGGAGTGGGGACGGTGCTCTGTACACCCAGTTGTCATAGGTGTCTTGTCCTCAGCTTCAGTTTGTTCTCTTTTGCTATGTTAGTGTCCCTAGGGATATTCTGAAGGCAGAGGAACACAAAGATAATCTTCTTTAGCTTCTAGAACTCAGAATCCATGTGAGGAGAGACCGTGGCTCTATTAAATGTCTTTTTACTTCCAGGAAACAACTGAACACTCTTTGTGGTTTTATTTTTTAGACATCATCACCCCCTAAATACCTGTTTTGTGCCAAGTATTATAATAGGTACTTTATGTTATCTTAGTGGAAGCCCTGTGGAATAGATATTATTGTCTTNGTCAGGAAGATTGAACTTGGGAAGATGAAGAGCCTAGGGCAGAATCAAGATTCTGGAAAAACTAGTTTCACAGAAATAAACTCAGGCAGACTTAGAAGTCTGTCCCTCAGCTTTGCTTTTCTCTTTCCATTCATCATTCTTAAGTAGGCCTTCTTCTGTGAGATCTTTGTGGGAACTACAGGCTATATGCTTATAGCTCAGAAATCTAACAGAAAAAAGATATATTCTTCATGATATCTCAGCAACACCCCCTTCATTAAATTTCATTGAACTCAACGAGGGTCACATACCCACAACGCCCCAATCCCCAACACCTGGAGAAGAGACCATGTTAATTGGCCAGACCTGGGTCATGCAGCCACTTAGAACATCATAGCAGGAAGAAGGGCATGGTCATAACCAGGTACCATGATTTTAGGAGACTATAAAATGGAGGCCTGACAGGACAAAAACAAACAAAACAAAACAGTTCAATGCTAGTTTTGTCTTTGCCCCACTACCTTCTCTCATTGCCTGATGATAGTTATTTTTTCCTCTGGGCACCCACAGTTCTGGCCAGGATGGGGGAATGGGAGAATTTTAGGGCATCAGGTTATCTCACTTGCCTGGACACAGAAGAGGGTATACAGCTGATTCCAATATGAAGTAGAAAGAATAAGTTCCACTGACTAATTTCCATCCCCTTCTGATTCATTGCCCTCTCTGGTTCACTTCTCAAACATCCCACGACTTTACCTTTGAGTTCACTATGGCCACTTAATGCATTTTAACTTTTATTAGTCTCCCGATGTCTCTTTGAAGCTATCATCTTCTTTCCTGCAAAACTGCTTGGATTCCACATTTTCTAATTAAAACATGCTCATTTATTGTCTTACTAACCAGTGCTCTTTACGAGGGCTCATGATGAGAAAGTTAACTCAAAACAACTCAATGCATTTCCCATCTCCTGAAAATGGCTTGAGATGCAGTTTTACCTTTATCAAGTTGAATTACTTTGGACAATTTTTGGTTGTGCTTTTTTAATAAAACCATGAATGGAATACATTTAAACTCCATGCTTCAAGCTCCTATTCTCAGCAATGCATTCTGTCGATTTCTTGGTGACAATCTCAGGTAGGCCGGGGTCATTCAGCTCCATAATGGACCACAATGTAGGTGACAATTGAATTGTGCTACATTTAACGAGACAAAAAACTTGGTCCTAAAATGCAACATGTCCTAATGTCAATTATGCCCACCACTATTTACGCTCCTGTGATTTAATCTGGCATTACTAGAAGTACTAAAACTCACTGTAATGGGGGAAGGTAGTACACATACATTTAAACCCTCGTAGAATTTCATACTAATGATGTGGGTGAGAGAACAAGTTCCAAGGACACGGTGTGTATCTAGGTTTTCTGAGTCTTCATCACTCTTGGCCCTGTTTAGAAATAGGGAAGCAGTATTTGTATGGGAACCTCCTCATGTCCTGCCCCTAATGTGCATCTTCAGGGTCACAGTACCATTCAATTAGGGAAAGACAATGTATAGAATTTGGTACAGAGCTAAGCCAAAGCCTATTTCAGGTAGAGAGGTGGAGACAGAGAGTCAGAGATAGAGAAGAAAGGATCTGGTGATGAGAATACAGAAGTAAGTTCATGCGATCTTCTGGGAAATTGGTCCTTTGATTCTGACCATTACACCTGAAGGCAGACCAGAAGAAGAAATCAAGGTCAACATGATTTAGGTTGGCTTGATCATTTAAGAGAAGTGGGAATCATTTAGCAGCACAGAGGCAGAATTTTCAAGCTGGAATCCATATTTAGATTACCTAGTATAGTCCAATATCTATTTTATGGGTGAGGAGAGTGAGACCCAGATGACTCATCAAGTCCTCCCACTCAGAATGTCCAAGTGGTGCCACAAAACAGGTCTCTTGGTTCAAGCATTCCTCACCATTCTTCACTGTTCCCAGCATGGTTACAGGACTTTGTTACCTATTCGTCCTTTATATACTGTTTCACTTCCTTCCACAAGGAAATCATCAAGAATTTAAGACAAAGATTAGAGCACATACTGCAATAGATTTGGTCTTTCCGTTCATACATTACAAAATGCATAGTTTCTCTTGATAAAAATATTCAACAATCAGGAAGAGAGAAAATGGAAAGTAAGATGCCCTGCCCCTCTGCTTCTATTTCAAGGAAATCTTTTTTGAAGGTTTATTGTTTTAGACTTCCTGAAATGTTTATGGATGTCTGAGCATGTTTTTGTTTACATTTAATATACATGGGATCACATTATACATACCATTTGGCAACTTTCTTTTTTAACTTCATGAGATATTGTGGAAATCACTTCAGGTAATTTCCTGTGGACCTACCTCATCCTTGCTTTAAAGTCTGTGTAATATTCCAGAATGGAATTTATTTAACCAGTCTCTTCTTTATGGACACTTAGATCACTTTCACATTTTTGCTGTTACAAACAAAACTGTAATGAGGAGTCTTGTGTATATACCTTTCTTTGCATACTTACATGATTACATTCAAGAGTCAAATTCCTGGAAGTGAAATTGTTAGAGCAAAAGGTATATATAATGTGCATTTTAAATTTTGATAGATTGTGCCAAATTATGTTCATCTCAATTCAAATGCTGTAGTCTCTCTTTATTCCTCCTCCTCTAATGGCCTGAATTTTCTTTTATGGGCTTGAGATAAGAGCCCTGAAGTTTATGGTATTGGATTTAAAACATAGAATTGAAAGAATTTTCTTTTTCAAGGAACAACGTGCTAAATAATATTAGAATACTCTAGAAATTCAACTCCCTTCTCATGTGCCAGGTGTAGGATGAGAAAGAGGTATGGCTGTAGGGAAAATTTGACTCACTCGCTTTCCTTGGTTCTAGCTGTAGGGCCCTACTCTTTATTCCCAAATTATGCTACAATGTGGCCTATGTGATTCAGGATACCTAACCTTTGCTGCCTTTTGTTTTCTCATTTATAATTTGGTAGTATTTAAATTTGCCTCTTCTCCCTGTCTACTTTGCCTCTATCTACCTAATGGGGATATTATAAGAATATCTAAGATGACTTAGTCAAGTTTCTGAATCCCCAGGAGAAATGCCTAGTATGGCAGGATTATTGTTCTATTATAGAAGAACGTTTATGATCAAGGGCTTGAAAATCCAGCAAGGAAGACAGCGTCTTTGTGAAATAAATATGTGAGGGTTCTGTCAATAAGAGGCCCTCAGGCCAAACTTACATAGTTTCTTTATCTGAAACTCTGATTTTATGCTAAATAAGGATTTTTTGTATTTCCCACCTCCTGTTGGTAATCCCATTACCAGCTACTATGTTCATAGGACTTCAGCTTAATTCAGCCAACATTTATGGAGGCTCTATTATTAGGGGCTGACTGCCATGCAGGATGCTGAGGATAAAGGATGAAAAAGACATGGCCCTTGTCCCTTGACATTTATAGTCTAGTGGGAGAAAGACAGCTAAGTAGATAATTTATATTGATATAAAACACTATAATATGGACAGAAGCTCAGGACAGTATGGGAGCACATGGTGGTCGGGGACATCCACATCTAGCTAGTGTCTGATTCCCATCTTGATGGAAGCGTACACCCCATCAAAAGGGTACTCGAGGAAGAGGTAAGAGAATAAGGCCAGAAAACCAAGACTGTGCAATGATTCTGGATCAACTGGGGACAATTTAGGGGACAATGCTAGAGATGTCTTGTGGCCCATGTCAGGGACACCTTTTAGATCCAGTGACCTTTTAGACCTTATGGTTTGTCCTATGTGAGATGGGGAGTCTCCAAAGGTGTGCTATGGTCACATTTGCAGTGAGAAGTAGGGGAAAAAAAATCCTTGGCTGGTATACCAGAAAGACAAGAAATTAAAGTTTACAGCACTTACCTAAGCATACCATGTTGAAGAAAGGAAAGGAGAAGGGAAGGAAGGAAAGGGGGCAGGACAAGAAGGAAAGATCTGGCCTTTAAGTAGGCAGTTTATGGGATTCATTGATAGTTAAAAGCCAACATTTGTTGAGGGTCTCCTTAGTGCCATGTATGTTGTGAGCCCATTTATGACACACGATATCCCTATGAAATATTTTCAGTTGTTTACATCTTCCATGCAAAAAACCCAGATTCCTCAAATCATTTTCCCAAGGCTGCCCAGGTTACAGACGAGGCAGTCAGGCTCTGAACCCCGCTTGCTGCCAACAGTTTGTCAGTTCGCCACTGTCATGCTCAGCCTCCTAGAATAGAAAGGCTATTTCTGCCTGACCCTGACCTAGACCTTCCTCTTCCTTCTTGGTCCCTGCCCTCTCCATCCCCTGCTCTTCCCCTCCATCCCACTGCCCTAACAGAAACGCACACCATGCTTTGCTTTTCATGTAGCCGCTTAACTTTTGTCAAACAAAACCTAAGAGTCAGAAAGGATCCCAGTTCAAGTCCAAGCCTCTGAGGTGTCTGCAAAGACAGCTTTCCCTGAGCAGACTCTCCTTTAGTTTTGTTTAATTCTGCCGCTTGCAAAGAAAATGCCTGGAGGCGGGCACCTGGCTTTTAGTCTAACATGCCCCCTCCCTGTCAGGCAGCTTTCAATTTACCATGCCTCAGCATGTCCAACCGCATCTTCGTCAAGACTTCCAAGATGGCAGTGACAAGCTTTTCAGGTACTTAAGGCAAACATGCATGACAGTTTTCCTTGACACTTGCATTTTTAAAAAGCCTTGCCTGGGGCCCTAGGAAACCCAGCATTTAGGAAACCAGAGCCTTTCAAGGAAGCCAAGCTTTCAGAACCTGGTTCCCTGGGACTTGTTTTGTGACAGGAACACTGCAGGATCTGCTTGAGAGTATATTAAGCACCATGGCAATATTTACGTGTTGATGCTAAATGATGGTTGCCTTTTTTAATGGCATTTTTTGACGACTGAAATGTATGGATCTGCTCAATGCATTGTCACTGGGTATGTGGCTGGCCTACAAACACACTTAAATGGCACACTTCTGCAAAGCATTAATTTCTAAGTGTCCAACAGATATATGTAGGCAGGCAGACATGTCACAGAGGTTGCTATAAAGCTTAATTAATATCCCTGAAGAGCTCTTATATCATGTCAAGAAGAGTGCTAAATAAGAAGAAAACATTGTACCTATGGATATGACACATATAAAGAAATGTGGGTGAATACACCGATAAGTCTTTGTGTATTTGCTCATTTCTCAAAGGGTCTGATGTAAATTCAAATGGGAAAATACATTGTATTAAAAAGAACTATCTTTTATTTGAGTGTTTAAAAAAAATAAAAGCAGCCCCAAACTTACATGCTAGAAATCTCTACACACTACTGATGTGGAAGCAAATCTGTAATACACAAAAGTGAATAGTAGTTTTCTTTCTTTCTTTGTTTTCCTTCTCCTCCATCTTACATTCCATCTCCTCCATCTTTCCATCCCTACATCTTAGGATTGCTTTGATGACTTAAGAATTATTTCCAGCTATGTAAAAATTCAGTAAATCAGTTTTTTCTTTCTAAACCTTGAAGAAATTCCATAAAACACTTTATCTACCCCTTTTCATTTTTCTGTCATGATATAACTTCCTTCTTTCTCTGCCTTCCCTATCACTCCTTTCCCTCACTCCCCTCCCTCCATTCTCTCCTTGCTTCTCTCCTTCCTCCCTCTTTCCACCAAGTGACTAAGTCTTGAGAACCTACAAAATTCTAGGAAATAATCATTATTGGGGTTTTTGTTTGTTTCCCTTTAATTTCTTTCTGGGCCTTAGTGTACACATCCAGAAACAGAGGGAAATGGATTAGAATTTTATTTCTCAAAGGTGTGCCCCAAGGAATGCCATTTTAAGACTGGGAAAGTAGATGGGTATAAAACTTAGGTGATAAAATGAGCAGAATGATAAATATTATATTGTAGAGTACTGAGATATTTAAACTATTACAGGCCTGTGAAGATCTGTAGTAATCTCTTAAGTTTTCTTCACTTCAGTATTTCCCAAATATCATGAAATGTTTTCTTTACCTAAAGCTAGTAATATACTAATACACTGGGTGATTCAAAGAAGATATTTTGAGACCTTATATTTCTTTTTTTTTTTATAACCGAAGTGTTTTATTTTTTTTTAACCAGTCNGCAGAAGCTTTTAATCTTGATGAGGTCCCAACAGTTTATTTTTGCTCTTGATTCCCTTGCTTTTGGGGATGTGAGATCTTATATTTCAGACCCTCTTTGATTTCCCGACAGAAGTAGGAAATCTAGAATTTGTTCAAACTCTTGCTAGAGAAGGACTTTCTGAAATTGCCTTCTAGGATAAAATGTAATTTCTTAGTGCCAAAAGTTAAGATATCCACTCATGTTCAGATTCACTCAGTATGTTCTGTAATATTTGGGCCTGGTGAGGAAGTACTGTTTATAATAAAATGCTCAGATTATGTACTAACAATAAAAACTTTTTTATAAAAGTGTCATGGATAGATTATTTTCCTAGAATATAAATCTTAGTACTTTTCTACTAAAATCTCTTTTCTAAAATGAGAGCCTATTGAGTTGGTATGTTAAAACATTTTGTAAGATATGAAGTATTATTACTCTTTCTGCAACTACTGCTACTTGGCTCTTTGGTGATGCTTTTTGTTCTTATAATTTGAAAGTTAAAAAAAAAAGTTCATAATGTGTGTAGGATGAAAGTAGACTAGCAACATGTTCAAGGCCAACTAGAATTGGACCTTGCTGAGGAGTACAAGGCTGATCATTTTCTACATTTAGAAAATAGCTAAAGGTTCCCCATAACATTTAACATAGAATTACCATATGACCCAGCAATTCTCCTATCTATATTCCATCCCCCCCAAAATTGTAAATGGGTGCTCAAATATTTGTACACAGATGTACCAAGCAGCAATATTCACCATAACCAAAAGATCATAATCACCCAAATGCCCCTCCATGTATGAATGGGTAAACAAAGTATGGTGTGTGTATAGTTGTATATGCAATATATATACAGGCACACAAAATGGAATAGTATTCAGCTTTAAAAGTGAATGAAATACTAATAAATGCTATAGTGGAAATGAACTTGAAACATTATACTAAATGAGAGAAGCCAAGCACAAAAGGTCACATATAATATGATTCCATATATATGAAATACCCATAATGGGAAAATCCATAGAGACAAAAATCAGATTAGTGGTTACCCAGAAACTAGGCGTAAGAGACCAGGGATATAGGAATTACTGTTTAATGGGTACAGGGTTTTCTTTTGGGGTAATGAAAATGTTTCGCAACAAAATAGGGATGGTAGTTGTACAGTATTTTAAATGCACTGAATGCCATTGAATAGTATGCTTTAAAATGACTAATGTTATGTGAATTTCACCTCAATACAAAACAAATTTCATTAATTAATTAATTAATTAATTGAAGGAAAACAACTAGAGAATAAAGGGTTCCCCTTAGTATGAAAAGTCTACTCAAGGAAAAGTCAACAAGATAGTTAGGCTGGGAAATCCATCTCTTGCTCCAATATTTTCCAAGAAAAATGCTAAGAAAAAATGCCTGTTTCCAAAACATGCTTTGGAATGGTTAACTTTAAAGGCACTACACAAAATACCAGTACAGGTTATTTGATTAATACTGATAAACGGATCCAAGGGTGTAATATATTAACATCTGGAAGATTGCCAACGTGATCCCCATTCAGTATCATGGCAAATGCAACTCATCAGACTTTCCTAAAGTTGTTGAAGCACCAATGATAAGGAAATATAGGTGTATCAGACATGAGTCCTTTGTTACAGACAGGGGAGGGAGGGTAGAGAAAGATAAATGGATTCTTACCTGGATGGAGGATGGTGTACACAAGATTTTTCTGAGATGAAAACTGTTCTCATCATACTTTTTAAAAAGTGATTTGGAAGAGAAAATGCACCGTGAAATCTTTATGTTTGCAGAGATACCAAACCTATGAAGATAAACTGCTCTATAGGTGGGCAGAGAAGTGACAGATAAGGAGCAAGTACATTTACCAAAAAAATTCTTCCAGCCTTGTAGGAAGATTATCTCTGAGCTCCTGGTTACAAACCAGAAACTGGCCCCGAGATTAGTGTAAACTAATGCCTAAGCATAGATGTCCATTAGTTTGCTGAGGAAAGAGAGGAGGGAAAGGGCTGAAAAATGCACAGCATCACTAAGTAGAATCCTAGAAATTAATCAAAAGTGCATTATCACTATTTCGAAAACTATTGTGAGTTCTCAATGGAAATAGTCAATGTGATTATAGCTAACATACTTCAAGAATGACAGAGAGGTTGAGGAGAATTCTAACCTAAAATATGAAGAAAATGGGAAGGCTCTCATAAAATGTGCTAAAAGCCTTCTCATAATACAAAGATGCAGGTTTCTCAAAGGGATTATAATAACCATGTATAGGCATAATGAGAACATGGTCCTGTTTACCAAAATCTTGAGACCCAGAGTGGCAGGGCATTCCTTGAAGAGGACACTGCAGGATAAATAAATAGATGTGTTGGACCTGAGAACAGATAGAGAAGTTTTCAAGATCTAGATTGGTTCATTCTTCATTCATTTCCTAAAAATTGATCAAAGACCAAACATCTGCTGGACATGCTTCCAGAGGCAGGGGATACAGTGATGGGGAAGACTAAATCTGGGCCCTGAAGGAAAGTGAATGCCGTTGGGTGAAGCAGGTAATAAGCAAGGAGATAGCTACTCAAAGGATAAGTGTGGAGCAGATGACGTGGCAAGGCCTTTATATGAATACCATCACTCTCCCTCCCTCAAAAATCAGTCATTGGAAGTGGAAAGTCCCTGGGGTGCAGCCTTCGGCAAGGTAGGGTAATAAAGTAAAAACCTGATTGAGGAAGCCTTTCTTAGAAATGAGGTTTGAAGGGAGACTGAAAGGCCTGAGGAGGAGCAGTCATGCAGAGATCTGAGTTCAGAAATTTCGAGAGGGAAACACAATGTGGTTACCCAGAGATGCAGAGAAGCTTGGCATATTTGAGGGACAGGGAAGAATATGGTGGAAGCCTCAAGATCATAACCAGTGAAGGAGAGGAAGAAACAAGGTGGACCATAATGAGGTGCTGTGTAGACTTGCATAAGGAGCTGGGTTACTTTTAAGTATAAAGGAGGTAGATAGTTTTAAGCAGGAGAGTAATATGATTTGATTTGTATTTATAGACAATGACTGGCTCCTGTGTAGAGCATGGATATAAATGGCCAAAGTGGAAACAGGGAGATCTATTTGAGGCTGCTGTATGCAATAGGCCAGGCACAAGGTATAAGTGGTAAGAAGAGAATGGATATCTATATGTATTATTCCCGGCTGAGAGAAACGAGCTGGTGATGAATGGGGGTTATAGGAAGGACAGGAACCATGGTGAAGCCTAGTTAGGTAAATGGCATGGCACCCAGCCAGCTATCACACACAAGAACTGACAGCTGTTGTCTTAGTTGCTGGGAATGTTGGTGGACCACACATCTCAGCCAGCTTCTCTGAGACTGGACTTCATGTGGGGGCTGGTCCCTAAGTTTAATAAGTCCCAACCCTCTCAGATCAAATTGGAACAGCTCTGTAGAGCCATCCCATGACCCAAGACCAACAGGTCCAGAGCTCCCCATGAGATTGACCAAGGAATCCTTACAACATCACAGTTCAGTTTTTTCCTCTGCCCAGCCCGCTTTCTTCACTCTCTGACAGGTGGTATGCCCAAGAGCGCTTTCTAATAAAACTTCCTGCATTCACATTTCTTTCTCAGAGTCTACTTTCTGGAAATGGCACCTGCATAACTGATAAGTGATGACTTCTTTGGCTAACAGGTATGCGACCTGGAAGAGAAGGACACTTTGGAGCGAAAATCAAGAGTTGTGTTCTGGTCATGTCAAATATAAGATGTCTGACTATATCCAAATATAGGATGATAGGAGTAATAATGAGGGTGGCTAGAATATTCTGGACAAAAACCAAAACCCTCCAGGCAGAGCACAAAAAAGGCCACCAAGCCTTTTATCACAGAAGACAATTGAATTCCCAATGAGTCTCTTCTGCCTGCCTTAATTCTTTTATAACTGGAATGCTCCTAAAGATCCGCCACCCTTTGCTCGAAGAGAAGACATAGTTTAAAACCCTTTGTATGTGTACTAAAATCCAGGTTCCATGCCCTCAAAACCTTGCATAGTGTCATTCTCACCTTGCCTACTTCTCTCTCCCACCACTCACCCTGTGGAGCACTGGGTTCCAGCCACATGTTCTTCTCTCACTTCTTCAAAAAGTAGAACTTTCCCAATGCAGGGCCTTTGCACACACTGTTTCCTCTGTTTGGGATGCCCTTTCATCACTCGTTGGATGCTTAACTCCTTCTTATTCTTAGACCTCCCTTTTTGGTCATCTACTCAGAGAGGAGTGACCATACTACTGTAGTCCCACATTTCCTCAATCTTAGTCCGTTCTTCCTTCCTGGGACTTCTCAGTTTGTAATTATTTCATATACTTGTTGGTCTACCTGGACTTGAGTTTTGTTTATTCTGTCTCTCCAATGAGCAATTCCATATGAGGACTTATTCACCATTTTATCCAAAGCATCTGGTAACATGTGATACATATTCCATGCTCAGTAAATATTGCTGACTTGTGATTATTTCATTTTTTTAAAATTTTAATGTTTATTCATTTTTTTTGAGAGAGACAGAGAATAAGTTGGGGAGGGGCAGAGAGAGAGAGGGAGACACAGAACCCAAAGTAGGCTAAAGGTTTTGAACTGTCAGCACAGAGCCCGACATGGGGCTTCAACTCACAAACCATGAGATCATGACCTGGCCAAAGTCTGACGCTTAATCGACTAAGCCACCCAGGTGCCCTGTAACTTCCTATTTTAGATTTTGAACTTTTTAGAAGGAAAAGGGGAAACATGGTACATACATGTGTTAGAAACTTCCTGTGGGTCAGCCTCCGTGCTCACAGATTGTATTCATTATCTCTTTCAACCATTCCAACAGTTCTGTAATGCAGACATTGTTATTTACTCAGTTTTTAGAGGAGACATCTGCGGCTCAGGGAGATTAATGGGACTTTCCAACCCAATGCAGTTCCTGGTGGGGTTGAGATTTGAGTTCGGATACGCCTGACTCCAAAGCCTGTGCATTTCCACTGTTCCATAATTGCTGTGTTCCTTCAGCAGATATCTGTGAGCACCTACTATGAACAGAGAAAGATATCAGGAAACTAAAGGTATAGGATCTGCCTTTGGGAAGCTTGTAATATGACCAGAGAGACAAGGCAAACATACAGGACACATGTAGTACCATGAAGCAGAATATGATAAAGGGACATGCCCTAAGGTTTCTTCCAGCTCAAAAATTCTTTGACTCTCTGAATGGTACAGGCAATAAACTCGATGGGAGAAATCATTCTGCTCGTTGATTGTATCTGATGGCGGGCATTCTTTCTTCATCTACCTCTGGCTGCCTGTGAACACAAATGCAAGTCTATTTGAAATGGCTGTCTGTACAATCCCATATTATAGTGTATGGTGAATTCAAGGTCAAGTTTGAAGTCAGAGTCAGAAGTCTTTGTTTTTTTCCTCTACTGTATCAAGACTTTTACCAATTAACTTGAAAAAAGTCAACAAGTTAACAACTCCAGGGGAAAAAAAAAGACTCCTCATTTCATCCCAAAGACTCAGAAATGGATTTGCTCACAAAACACCAGGTTTCTTTAGTGACCTCCAGAGACCTTGCCTGTCACACTGAGCAGTATATCATTTCATGGGGGAAAAAAGAGAAGTTTTACCATGAAAAATGCTACGTTATATCACAGTGTGACACTATTTAAATATCAAGAGTCGAAGCTTCTATTTAAAAAACGGAAGGCAATAAATTGAGTTGCTAATTATTCCAGCTGTGAGTATTTTTGGTATGACTGCAAATTTTGAAGAGGGCAAAATAGAGGATTTTCCTGTTGTTCATGGCATATGCAAATGTAGTGATGGTCCCCTATGATCTAAAAGGTTCAGGGATCAGAAACCTTGAAAGCCTATTTTTCATTGAATCAAAATTGGTTTGAGTTTAAGCTTAGGGAATCGTGAAATGAAATGGGCTTTTAATTATACTAATTGGGTTACTGGCTTCTTTTTCAAACTTGGGAAGTAGCAATTTTTTAAAAACATTTTTAAAGTTTTATGTTAAAAGCAACAGTTCACTTCTCAACTCAAGCATAAATTCCCAACTGGAAGAAGAGAACAAGCATATTAGTTATATCTTCAGTTCCTTCCCTTCCTAATAAAATTGTTTTGGAGGGTGGGACACCTGCAATGTTCCAGTTACAATGCTAATTAGAATGACTCATGCATTCAACAAATATTTTAAAAGAGCTAAGTCAAGGAGATCTAGTAAAGACCACGATATACATAATTTCTGCCTTTCAGTGATTAGTAGCTACATTTATTGACCATCCACTGGACATCAAGCTTGATTTAAGCATCTAACCTGAACAAAGGCACCCAATCCCCCTAAATAAGCACATGAAGTTACTAACATTCCCTCACTTTACAGGTGAGGCCACCTAGAGAGGATGAGTAACTTACCCAATATCACACAGTGATAAGAATAGGAGCTAGAGGGCAGATGGGTGGCTCAGTCAGGTAAGCATCCAACTCTTGGTATCAGCTCAGGTCATGATCTCAGAGTCGGGAGATAAAGACCAGCATCTGGGCTCTGCCTGACAGTACAAAGCCTTCCTCCTTGGTATTCTCTCTCTCCCTCTCTCCCTCCCTCCTCTCTTTCTCTCTCTCTCTCTCAAAAAAGAAAAAAAAAAAAAAAAAAAGGAGCCAGGATCTGAATTCTGGCTGTCTACATCCAGATTCTGCAGACTTAATACTGTATCCTTGATATGATCCTATTCATTTCAAAAGTAGTAAGGAAAACCAATGTTTAAATATAGGGAAAGTGGGGCGCCTGGGTGGCTTAGTCGGTTGAGCGTCCGACTTTCGCTTAGGTCATGATCTCACGGTTCGTGGGTTCGAGCCCCGCGTCGGGCTCTGTGCTGACTGTCAGCTCAGAGCCTGGAGCCTGTTTCAGTCTGTGACTCCCTCTCTCTCTGACCCTCCCCTGCTCACGCTGTCTCTCTCTCTCTCCTAGAAATAAATAAAACATTTTAAAAAATTTAAAAAAATAAATATAGGGAAAGAGCCTGACATAAAATGTTTATCAGTCTGTCTCTCAAGAGGATAAAAATTTTCCCTATATCTTCTAATTTATACATTTGAGTATTTACAATATACATTTTATATTTGCAAACAGGAAAATAAAGACCTAACTTTTAAAAATAACTCAGCTTTACTATTCAAGAAGTGGCTGAACAATAGAGTATCCAATATTATCTTTCTCATTATCTTGCTTGCTTTTTCCATCCCATCCTATATGCTTTTCTCTCTCCCTCTTTTTCTCTCCCTCCCTCCCTTCCACCATCTCCCTTTCTCTCTGTCTCTGCCCATGTCTCTCCATGTCTCTCTCAGGAGTCCACCCCTTTGAGTTTCCCTCTACCACCATCATTCCTTCTTGTACTGGAGAGTACAACAATGATGCAAGAAAGTGTGGTGGTTATTTAACCTCTCTCCAGCTAAATGTTTTATTATAACTCCTGAAAACCTAATTACAGTAACTTTACATGCTACAGTACCCTTTATGGGCTGCCTCTTTATTAAACTTACTCCTTTAGAGACAATAAACCTGATGCTTCAAAGGGCAGAGCCAGGACCAGTAAAATGTGATGAAATCTCCCATTTTCCAGTGCACACCTGATCTCCCTCACTGATCACCCCATCCCCACTCCAGGTGCATCTCTGCTTCTATCCTTTCTCTGGCTTTTTAATCAAATTTCAGCAATTGCATGTATGATATTAAAAATCTTTTAGGTATTAATGGGCTGTGTATCAATATTTTTATCCACTACTCTGAATACTTGTGAATTTATTTACTGGGAGGTCAGTTTTGTCAGTAGAACAACGGTCAACACCTGGTTTCTCTGATAACCAGACCTGCTTTTCTGCACACAGCACTATGTTGAGACCATTCAATAGTATTGCTTGATTTCAAGGAGAATGTTTCCTGCAGCTGACTTCATGAGCAAGAGAGAACTCATCTGCACTGTTAGCCGTTAGTTGTTGTGGTTAGCTGAATGCTGCACTGTGAGAAAATAGTGGGAAACAGGTTGAGAGAGAGAACAGAGAGGGGTGGGGGTAGGGACAAAAACTTGACCTTTAGAGTTGAGGCACTGCAATTATCTGTGTAGTACATTTCTGTTTCAAAGCCTGCTGGGATTTCCCCCTGGGAATAAAGCCAATCGAAAGCAGGGAGACTGCCTCTGAGGATCCCACTGATTGCAACCTGAAAAATGGTACTTGGTGTTGAGGGATTTTCTCTGTTTGTTTGTTTCCTTCTTTAGCAGGGTTTGAGGTTAATGAATGAGTTTACTTGTGATTGACTCAGAGGAAAAGGAAAGGAAATCTTTTGTTGGAGTCTCAAGTAGTTTAACCGGCTACTACTTCCCAATGCTTCTCCCCCTAGATGAGTCAAGCCCCTTCTGTATCATAAGAATAAAATAAATATTCACAGCATTTTGACTTGATGGGCTCCTTCTTGCATGGATGTTATGCATGAGTTTCTTGTTTGTTAGATTTCTCTTTAAAATTTTCCGTGGTTATTTAATCAGAGAAAATGTATGCTCTTAATTTTCTAAGCCAATTTGAAGTAAAATCCTGGTCTGCCAAGATGCTGCCTCAGTGCATGTCTTTGCTGTAATGTAAAATGTATGGGAGAATGGCTGTTAGGTATGTTCTCTCTCTCTCTCTCTCAACAGTTTTGTTTTCATATGAGGAAAAGTGAAATTTACCAGAAAGATAGTTTCAGGTGAAGTGATAACCACTGTATTCTTAAGAACTCACTGGAATCTAGTGTACAGAGATGAGGACACAGAGCCACTCCCCTTCCTTAGCATTACTATTCAATTCCATGGCCATTCTGAGCCCCTAACCTGTAGCAGGAAGGATGCTGGGTGCTACGACTGAAGGCCCGATAACCCACATGGCTAGGAAAGGAAAGAAGTGTGCAAGCTCTTCTTTTATTTTTTGTAACACATCAAGGACTGGTTTTCTCTATCCCTTTGAGTGTTAGCAAACTCCAAGGACAGCACTTTGGGGGCCCCTCATTTGCCTTTCCTTTCCGAGGCACAAGTGGCCAATTCTGAGAGCAATTGAGTTGTGCTTGAAAAATGTCAAGTGCATTTGGAAACTACACATTTTTGCTGACGCCTGGAGTCCTGAGCTGAGCTACTTCCATGACCGACCGCTGGGAAGAAGTTCAGTTGGGGCATCACAAATGATTCATACTGAGCATACTGAGCAGGCCCCTGAGGGGGAAAAGCTGTCTTAATAGCCAGTTCGGGGAAAAATCAGGAGAAGTCCCCTAAGCCTTCTTGGTCCTCCTAGTGACCATCTGGCCAGACCATTACCTTGTGGGTCTTGCTTCATTTTATTTATCTTTTTTTTCCTGCAGCATGTGACAGCAATCCTTGGTGAATCAAAGCTTGCATTTTTTCAGCTTGTGATTATGAAAATTTTCAAACAGACAGAAAAGTTGGGAGAATAGTACAACGTAAGAATAACCATCTGGTTTCAAAAATTGCTGTCATTTTGCCATATTTGCCTCGTCTATCTGTAAAGAGAGAGACACAGAGATCTTTTTTGCTGAATCATTTGAAAGTAAGTTGTAGACTTCCTGACACTTTACCCCTAAAGATACCAGCATTCAAAATTCACATTTAGAAAAGATACATGCTGATATCAGCTTATCTAGTATGTTCTCTAGGTGTATCATATTTAAAAAGATACATCTACTAGCCATGAGACACATTTGAAAGGTGCAAAATGGGTAAAGGGGACTTTCTTAAACTTTAAAATACATTAGAATCACATAGAGAGCTATTTAACCGATACCTTCCCAGACTCTAGCTCTGGGTCTGGATGGAGCCTTATAAGTTGTACTTTTCTAACAGAGCACTCAAGTGATCACAAAGGAGGTATTTATGGGACACAATCTGAAGATCACATCTTTAGAATCTCTTTTTCTGTTTGCTGAATTTAACCTTCTAAAGATTTGCAACACCAGAGAGTATAGCTGTGTTGTGGAGAAATAGGAGCCTACATATCTTTGGTACTTTGGTTTAATCATTTTAAGCACCAGAAACTAGAAAGAAAGAAAAAAAAAAGAATGCAATAACAAAATGAATTCCAGTTAGCCATGAATATCACAGACACACCACGATACCAAAGAGAGCTCTATTCTGCTAGGGTTAATGCAGTGCTGAAAAGTATACGGTGTTTTTGTATTTATTTTCCTATGGAGAGATCTGGCTTTGTATGTATAAATATGAACATCTTCCTATATGCACATATATGAACTTGTAAATCTGGAAAGCAGGAGTCGGCATGGCAGAAGGAATCCTAATTTTAAAATTAAAAATGTTCACGGTGCTGTCCTATTAACATTCATTGTTTTGGCCATGGAAAGGTAGTAGGTGATTCATTTAACAAAGATGTGTTGAGTTCTCACTATATGCCCGGCTCTATTCTAAATGTTAGGATACAGTGTTGAACAAATTTTGCAAAATATCTCTTTATTTTAAACTTCATAGAAGTTCAGATCTAATGGTAGAGATACACAGTAAATAATATAAACACATACATAATTTAGAAAAAGAAAGCAGTTATAATAGGATGGAGAACGACAGAGAAGGAAGGTGGGGGGGGCCTGGGAAGATCTCCCTTGGCAAGAAACATGGGAGCAGAGTGGTGAATGATGTGGAGAAACAAGTTGTGCAAGTATTTCCAGCAGAGGGCACAGCAAGTGCTTAGGCCCCACCTAAGCAGGGCCCTTAGGTGAAAATGTGTTGGGTATGTATGATCGGTAATATCAAAAGGACAGTGTGATGGAGACAGAGAGAAGGGCTAAAGTGGTAGAAGATACATCTGGAAAGGCTGTCAGAAGGCAAATCATAACAGAAGGCCATAGCAAGGGCTCCTGATTTCATTTTAAGTATTATTAAAAGCCTTGATTGATTGATTGATGGGGGAGGGGTGTGAGAATAGCAACATGTGACATAATCTGACTTCCACTTTAGAAAGAAGTTTGGAAAACAGATTAAGTTGTCAAGAGACAATTTTAAGATCTCAGGAAAGAAGCCCATACAAACAAAATAATCATCTTATCCCTCTATTATTTTTTACAGATGAGTGCGTTAAAAATAACATTAAAGCAATTTAAACTTCTTAATCTTCTTTGTATGATTTCTTTCATGTTGCCAAAACATTGTTTCCAATTTACTGATTTTGTCCACAAACATGACTGATGTTCAGGAGCCAGGAACTGGGGCAAACACTATGGATATAAATAATGTATATAATCTCCAAGTGGATGATCGATTCTTTAGTGCAAAAAGTGATAGACAATGGGGTGAGGGATGTTTTTGGAATAGGCTTCCCAAGTAGGTGTTTGGAAGGTGAGTAGGAGTTGGCTAGGGTGTGGTGGGTTGGGAAGCCCAGGAACAGCCATTCCTGAAAGCATTCTGCATCATTCACAAAGGCATGGCGACATGAACAGGCTGGTTAAGGAAGGAGGCATCCTTTGGCATGACTGAAGCAGAGAGTTTGGGGAGCTGGGAGCACAAGGATAGAGACAAAGGTAAAAGTTGGGTAGTTTTTGCAGAGTGTGGCTGCATATTGAGATTTAGGTTTCTTCTTATAGGCATTGGAGGATCAGCAGGGATTTATAAGCCAGAGCACAATGACATTTGCAGTTTGGGAAGAAAGCTAGCAGGAGGATTGAAGGGGAGGGTTGGTTGGAGAGGTTTTCAGAAATAAAATTGATAGGATTCTTTCACCCATTGCATGGGAGAAGGTGAGGGGAAGGGAGGAGGTGAAAAATGGCTACCGTCTCTCAGGCACCTGAGAATGACAGGATTGCAAGAGGAATGTGAATGCGGAGGAGAAAGTAGGGTCTGTGCTTGGTTGTAACTTGTTCAATACAGCTGTGGGATGTAGAGTGAGAGATCTCAGTGTACAAGTGGAATATGAATCTGGGCCTAACGGAAGAAGCTGGTTGGAAATGGAGACCCAAAGACTTGAGTCATATTGATAATGCCTGAAGTCATGGAAACGGGTGACATACCTGTGGGGCTGAGAACTGGTGTTCCTGTATTTCTAAATATCGAGATATCTTGATATTTCTTGGTTTCAGTTTGATTTCCTGTTTTCACTACCCACTCTTGGAAGGCTGTTCAAGAAGTACATTTGAGCTAGTTCTAAATCAAATTCCAACATTTTCCCATCCCCCTGGCTATCTGGTGTGCATATGTTCAAGCTTAATTATAAGGCAGTGGACTATTATTTAGTGATTTGGAGAGCTCTTCAGGTGTTTGTTCGACATTTGTCAGGCTTTAAATTAAAACTCATGTTTTAGGCTCCTTATGTCGCTCTGAGAATTAATAATAAAAAGTTACTCATCATGTGTTGAGCACTTACTATGCAACATGCCCTTGGTTAAATGCTTTTTCTACATGATCTTGTGTGCCCCTTAAAATGACCTAACCTATGACATGAAGTGCCTGTGCTGTTTTTGCCCCCATGTTAAAGAGGAGGAGATGGAGGCTTGTAAAGGCAACATTAGGTAACATGTGTGAGCTTACTTGTCCAGGAATGGCACTGCCAAGACTCCAATCCAGGTGAATGTTGTTCCAAAATGCTGCGTCTAAACACTGCCCACTGCCACCACTTCTAGAAGACACTTTTAATCTGGGGCATTAAATGAGTGCTATTGGATAAGGAATACAAAGGCTTATTTATGGAATCCAATCTCTTGCCTTTATTCAGATCATCAAACCATTCTTATAGTACAAATAAAACTTAAATATCTGTTATTTTAATGTTGGCTATATTAAATAACTCACTAATCAGATACTCATTTTTTTGATATCATTGTCAGTCACATCAGTCTTGTTTGATCTTTGTCAAGGATTAAAATACTTTCACAGACTTATCTGGAAGCTTCCAAGATACAAATATTTGTAATAGCAGTCATCTTGCCTCAGAACCCTACCAGGATAGCCTGGTAAGCCCCATATGCAGGGGCGGTATGGCGTAGTATGTCCACTGGAGCATTGAGAGTCAGGCAGACTGGAGTTTTAACCCCAATGACCCTGCTTGCTAACTCCTGGATTCAGTGTTCTCATTTGTAAAACTGTGGTCATAATATAAGGTTGATGTGAGGTTTGCACGCAAGTAAAACATTTACCATTGTAATTGACACATAGTATGTGGTCACCTACTAAATACTTTAAAGGATATACCTGTATAACATTTTGGAATCTTAGGACCTTAAATTTACCCCCAAAAATGCAGAAACTCCATTCATTCATTCATTCATTCATTCATTCATTCATTCATTCAAGTCTCCCTTGCATGTGGAAATTTGAGTTGGGTACCGGGAACAATAAAATGTACAAGGTATCAAAGAAGACATAGTCCCCAGCCTCAAGTTGCTCGGACTCTAGACACTGCTTAATCCATGCTTTACAGTTCACTATAGATTTCCTAGATGACAGTCATCATTTTAAATAAAGTATGGCAAGTCACATTTGAAGACTTATAAATGGCACACACAAGAGAGAAAAATCTGTCAGAGAATTTATGGTCCTTGAAGTGTCCTTGGAGTGACAGTCTCCTGACCCTGAAGAAGGGTTACTTTAGGTGTCAACAGTAGACCCCATTACCCTCATGTCACACTATAACCCTAGAGACCAAGGGCACCTTGTTTAATTGGCAGGCAAAGCTGTTTCCAAAGGAAAAACATCACAAGACCTAGAGAGGCAATCTCAGAACAGGAAGCAGGATGGAGGGGGGCAGACAGCCCAGGAATAAGGCTCAAAACAGATAGTTTAGGGTAACACTGAAGAGCACACACTTTAGCATGAGGCAGAGATCAGAGTTCAGATCCTTGGACAACTGCTTGAGTTCTCCCAAGCTGATTTCTCATATCTTAAATGTGTGGATATTTTAATATTTAATTTGTAAGTTGTTGTGACAATATTATTTCAAGTGTCGCTGAATGTTTATTTATTTTGAGAGAGAGTGCACATGTGTGTGCTTGAGCAGAGTGTAGGGGTAGAAAGAGAGAGAGAGAGAGAATATCCCAGGCAGGTTCCATGATGTTAGCCCAGGGCCTGACAAGAAGCTCGATCCCATGAGCCATGAGATCCTGAGCCAAAATCAAAAGTCAGATGCTGAAACTTAACCAACCTTAACCCAACCAACCAGGCACCCCTCAAGTGCCTTTAATAGTCGGTTCTAGTACCTGATACTGCTTAGTACCATCATCATCATCATCGTCTTGTCATCATCTCCAAGTGACAAATGGTAACTCGATTTCCATATTTGCTTTGAATACTTGTCAGAATTGTTGTGAAGCATAAAATCTAGATGTATATGGGAACACATAAAATGATGTGAATTTATGGAATTAATTTATATCACTGTCAGATGTAATCTTTGCCCCTTTGTCCATGAGGGAAGGTAGAACAGTTAACTAGGACTCTCTAGAACTACATAAAGCAGAGTGAAAAGAAAAAGCAGGTCTATGTTCTCCAGGAGCCACCCATGCCCATTCCGACTCTTTCCTTTTACTTGCCAGGCACTTTCTCTTTAAGACCTCCTCCGGAAGCACACCCCTGTTTAGCAGCTCTTCTCCGGGATACCCTTTGACCTCAGGAACCGTTTACACGCCACCACCCCGCCTGCTGCCCCGGAATACCTTCTCCAGGAAGGCCTTCAAGCTGAAGAAGCCCTCCAAATACTGCAGCTGGAAATGTGCCGCTCTGTCCGCCATTGCTGCAGCCCTCCTCTTGGCAATTCTGCTCGCGTATTTCATAGGTAAGTCAGGGCAGCCTGCTCCATGACCCTGGCCACGAGGAGATCGGGCAGAGGCTGTGGGCTTATGAATGGAGAAGCCCTTTCTTGTCTGTACAGTTTGTTTGTTGGCTCCTGAAAGATGTGAAAATGAATGAGGGATGGGAGTACTTTTTCTCTCCTGAAATGTATTTAAATCTGATGAGTTTATTTCTCAAGACTCCAGTTGACATTTATCAGATGAATTAAGCATGCCTACTGTATTCTTCCTTGGACATGAGCTGAAAACTGTTGTTCCTGTGAACCCATCCCTCTTTCCTAAAGTAGTCTTCGAGTCTCTTCCATCACTGGATTTTAACCCAGCTCTGTGCTCTAAAATTAATGCAACGTGGGTTAACTTCAGCCAAAAACTGAATAGAAGAATAGTAACCAGCATGTCTGGGAGCATCTTGAATCAAAGGAAAGCTAAATTGCGAGTGTATTTTCAGAGGTGTGGAGCAGAAACAGGATTGAGAGGTGAGAGTATCCAACCAGGCTTTTATGTGGAATCAAGTCACCTAGGCACAGTGGATGTTGCCTACATCCTCTTTTTTGCTTCTGTCCTTTTAGTGTTAAATTGAATTGCACCACATTCGTGAATGAGGTTCATCTCGCATGCCAACTTTGTATCTGAACTCAGGATATGACTTAGGATAGGAGGTTGGTGAAGTTGCAGCACTATTTTTCTTCCTATGCCAGGCATGTTGGTTTGCATCCATGGGGGTGTAGCCCTGTAACTGCAGAAAGCAGCAGGTGCCAAGAGCTCAGGGGCAGGGTGCCATGCGCATATGAGCACCAGGGCTGGACACAAAGCTTGCTCACAGCTCCTGGCCTCAGCAAAGAGCCCTGGTGCTGCTGCTCTGTCAACTAAGCTTGCCAATGTAGATCTCCTGGCCCAGACAAAAGATCCATGATGTTTGATAAAGTTTATTTGAAACACTAGATGGCTCTGGCTTAGTTTCAGGGCAGCTATGACAGGCCTCCCCAATTTGGGGCTCTGCCATGCTGCATAGCAAACCCATAAAACATCAGCATAAAGAGGCCACCTCCAAAATTCTTCTCAACACTTAGGGTGAAACTCCTTTCACTTAAGAGGAGGGGGAGAAGCAACCCTGATTATTCTGATTTCGTCCCTTTTCCTTCAGCGAACACTTCCTTCATCATTAGGCAGCCAGCTTGGTGTCTGTCAAAGAAGGAATTGGTCCAGGACTTCCCAGACCATTCTACCCAAGCTTACCTGATGGTAAGAGAGGTTGACTATGCAGCCCCAGTGATCTGGGGCTCTGCCTCAGGCCATTACAAGCCAAAAAATGATGTGCAGTTTTCACTCTCTCCCATAATATCAGTATGCTCACCTTAATATAGAAATACAAGTTTTTACATTCTTTTCCAGTTTCATCTCCTGGGAATGACCTCCAAAAGAGAGAAAATTAACACTCTGGGGAAAGGCACCATGTTTATCTGGAACTTTGCAAAATCCTTGATGTTATAAACCCAGCTCTATTTGGGGGCTGAGGTCTGATACCCATATACCCCTAATTTAAAGTCATGCCTGCTTCTCACTTGCTCTCAATGAAGGATGGAGTCATGGATTAACCAGGGAGGGGGAGGGGCATCTGTTGCACTCTCAATCACTTGAGTAGAATCTTTTGTGTTGTTAGAGGTAGTTTTGTGTAGTTCCCCAGGTAACTGTTCAGGGAGGCTTGATAGAAGTAAATTGAATTGCCTTCAGGATCTTTGCATGATTTGGCTTTGTGTCAGGAACTGTGAAAAGGGTCCATGAGCTCACTTCTCAGGCTTAATGTTCTGCTAAGCCTTTGGGCACCATGGGGAGCCCAGATACAGAAATTGAGGCACTGCTCACCTCTGCCAATACCATCCCCCGTGTACCTCCTACTCCACTTGCTGGAGAGAGATAGATGGCTATTGCCTCATGTATTGAACTTGATAGTTAAAATATAATAGCTTTTTGTAGGGCGATTACATAAATGGGAAACCATATAGTGAGAGTTTAATGTTTTAATTGGATGTGTAACTTGTAAATGATAGATTAGGAAACATGTTTATCCTCAGTCTGGAGGCTACTAGAAGCTGGACCTGAGCATCTTAGGATAGTTTATTAGATTATAATCCATCATTTTCTGTTACGTATGCGTTAGGTAAGATTATGCCTTAACCCTGGAGTATTAAAGAATAGTTTATAACTCAAAATGAGTGATGGTAGGGGCTAGTTTTCCCAGCAGAAATGGTGGTAAGGGTGGAGCCATAGGCTACTCTCCAGAGGTGAAAGCAAATCTGTAAGCACCATGAAGGGGTCAAGGTTTTGAGTGCTGATCTTGACCTAGTGATCCATTTCTCCTTTGCCTTGACAAAGTTGTTTTCCTTCTGGGTCTCGGTTTCCCAAGTAAAATCTGGAAGCATGATGGATATTTACATGCAGAAACTCCAAAGTATGGTGAGGATTAATTAATGTGTATAAATCACTTTGAAGATGAAAAGCGGTATATTATTAATTACAGAGCTGCAAGGATATAAACAGTGCATTACAAACACAGAGAAAAGTGCTTTAGGAGCAACGAGTGATTGTGCCCACCAAGGAAACAAGCCATCGGCTAAGGATGGAAGGGCAACATAAAAATCAAAGCCCTCCTGTTAAGGGAGACCAGAGTTTTTAAGACCGGAGCCCATTCTGGTTCATACCTGACTCCATGTTTCACTAGAACATGTAAGTCCTGAAATTGAAGCATAGCCCCAAGGTATTTATGGACAGGGACTGGGTTCAGACCTGCCAGGAGCTATGACAAATAGATCAAATTATCTTGCTTTCTCATGTTCAAACCTGTGAAGAGAAGACTCCAGAAATGAGCAATCTGGAATAGCTCAGCCCCATGACAAGCTCTTCTTTACATCTAGCATGTAGTTTGAGTGTGAAAGCAGAATAAGGTCAACCCTTGAGCACATTGGAAGCATGGGCCTTTACCAACTCAGAATAGAATCCCCCTTTCCTATTCACACAACTGGAACCAATGATCTTTTATGATGTACTCTGCCATCAGATTCTTCTATGCCACATTCTCCCAGTGTACATAACATACTGGGATAAATTACTCTGAAAAGCTGCATGAACCTCTAGGGGACTATTTTGTGCCTCACTCAGCCCCTAGCCCACATAGTTCCTAGGGGGTACTGGCTATGAAATATAAGAGAGCTTCCCTCTCAGGAAGTTATCTTCCATCCTCAGGCATCTCCAGTGCTTTCAATGCCTGTAACACCAGAAATCCCTCGAGATCCCTAAGTTCCTGGCTTGTGTAAATAATGTAGAGTTTCTCACCTGTTTCATGCCAACTGTACTGTTCTTATCCTCATAGTATACATAACAATAACTGATTGAAAACTTCTGTTTGCTTAGAACTGTAAGCCTTTTCATTTAAAGCATTTTTCTGTAATTATTGCATCTGAACCATATTCCCAGCCCCAACATCCACTCTAGCAGAAAATACAATTGGCAGATTACAATCATTTCATGAGGGTGATGCTGAGGCCCAGGGAGCCTGCCATCACATGGCTGGTTAGTTATAAGGGTAAAAGACTAGGTCCTTGGTCTCCTGATTAGTCTCCTGATGATTTCTAAATATCGCGTGAGACCTAAATCATCCCTTAGTAGCATCAACTCCCTGTATCTGATTTTGTCCTCATTAGTAAGGGAAAACAGTTCTTTCCCTCCCGAACTATCTCCTGATGATTCCTACAGTGGAAAGAAACTGTATCTCTTCCTCAGTCTCCTAAACCTGTCTTTTTGTGTCTGTTTTCACAAACCTCTTCTGTTATAGCAGTCAGCAGACACTTTCTGTCAAGAGCCAGATAGCAGATCTTTTCTGGTTTTGTGGGTCGTGCAGTCTGTGTCACAGTTGCTCTACTCTGCTGTTGTATGGCAGAAGCAGCCATACACGTGTGTAAGCAAACAGGCAGGGCTGTGTTCCAGGAGACTTTAATTATGGACACTGAAACTTGCATTTCATGTACTTTTCATGTGTCATGAAATATTGTTCTTTTGAATTTTTAAATTTAAAATGTAAAACTAGTCCTTACCTCATGTGTTGCTGTTAAAAACATACAAACAAACAGGTGGCAGACTGGATTTGGCCCCCAGGCCATGGTTTGCCAGACCCTCCTTGATTACATTAATGTAATCAAAATACAGTTCTTTTCCTCAAAATATCTTTTCAGAGTGTCTCCATTTTTACAGAAAGAAAACCTTTGCTTTCCAAATGGCCAAGGGTCCAACTACTCATCCACCATAAGTGCATTGGGTAATTTTTTCTGACGCTGCCATCCTACTTTGTAATGAATAATTACATCTGACTTCCTGATCCAAACCAAAAGGTAGAAAAAGCAAGCCACTTTTCTCTTTAAAACTTTGCAAAGGGTAAAAGTTTCCATTCTAATGGATAGCTTGAGATAGTGCTTCAACCCATGGGTAGAGTAGAATGACCTAAAAACTTTGCCACGTACACACTTGTCTTCAATCTTCAGTTACCCTAGATTCCTCTGCAAAATCATGGCCTGTTTTTCAAGGTGACCCAGCACCTGGTGCCTTCTTTGTTAAGGTTTTCCAACAGGTTGTAACAGTGCAGAGTCCCTGAGTGACATCATTGATTTCTTCTCCTAGGTTAAGGTCAAATAGATCCAGTTTCCTTAAAAGGCACCGAAGTTCTTATAGGCTACCCACATCGAGGAAGAAAGGTGCTTGTAATGTATGAATTTAGTGCTTAAATCCAGATAATCCTAGAACTTTTAAGATGAGAGTCAACACAACAGTTCACCATGACACAGGACTCAGACTGTCATCCCCAAGTTAAAGACAATACGCAACATACACTGAGTTTCTGTCAAAAACTCTTCTTGCGGTTGGGAAGGGAAGGGGGTGGAGAGAAAGATAAGAGCATTTATGTCATCCTAAATTAGTTTTTAGCTCTTCGGGTCTCTGCCAAACCAAAATACATATATATATTAGAAAGTCACCTTGTCTTTTTTCACTACAGTAATTCCTGCCAAATATGAAATACTATGTTTTAAGTAAGCTGCTCAACGCTCTGTCTTCTGCCACTCTCACTTTGATCTGGGAAGAACGTGGGCCATCAACATGTCAGGATGTTAAAAGTGTGGTAATTTGGGGTGCTTTCAGTTTCTTTTGAAAACAATGAGAGATTATTTTCTATGGAAACTAAAAGCCTACAATGTGTTTAAAGTTGCTACACTTGAAAATTGATATGTTGAGACTCCGACTGATGAATCCTCTGTTCAGAGCTGCTATTTTGTGTATTCCCATCTCACTGAACAGAGCAGATTTGGGGAAAACAGAAAGAAAATGACAGAAAATGATGAGAAGCATACACTTACCTGGCATCATTTGTGAAGATATAGTCTAGGAAAAATGTTGGTCCTCTCATTCAAACTCACTGTTCTTTGATGATCCAGAGAGATGCTAATCCTTGCTCTCTATATGAATCCCAAATTGTGTATTTACCTCCCATTATCTAAAGGGTAAAATGGTAGTGATTAAATCTGAACAATCCTGCAAGAAACATTTCCACCCAACTCCCCAGCCTCAGATGGTCAAAGCCTGTATTTAGTCCCACAGAGAAAAAAAGAACTGCCCACAAATAAGTCAGGGGACCCAGTTATGTCATCCAAGTTCTGATGTTGGTAACAGACTTTTTATCTAATAGATATGCTAATGTGCTCTTAACCAGATAATAAAGTCCTGTCCCTGCTTATACACTGGTGAGTCTCTGGCAGTGGGGCTGCCATTTCATAATTGTATTCTCAATTTCAGAGGATCTGTCAATTTATGGAAAGCAAATTAAGTCATTAGCTAGGCCTCCGGTCTCCATCACCTAGCAGCTGTGTGGCAACAAGCATATCTCATGTGTGACATTCAAAAGAGTTCCTTTACTGAGGTGAGGTGCCTTTCCTTTCCTCCACAAGTCACCTGTAAGAAATCAAGGTAACCAGTTGATAGAGGGCTTTCCCACCCTCATGGGAAAGCTGCATGGATGAGGAAGAGGAAGCAACTTTTGGTCTTCACTTTGCATACCCTCTTAATGAAAAACCAGGGAAAAGTGAGTAGTGCTTCCACCTTGGGCCCCTCAAAGACCACAGAAATGAGACAGGGTATCAATATGATCTGCTGGACCAGGACACTGTGGCTCCACAGAGTGTGTGTTCGGTGAATGACAATGGAGTGTTCACCAACTGTCTGTCTGTCAACAGGCTTTTGTCCTGAAATTTCTCTGTGACAGTTATCTCTCTGGCAGTCATCAATCAGTTCAGAAGCAGTAATGGGATACAATGCTATGACATTATTTTGTCCCTCTCCACATGCTCTGTTTATTTGGCTGGGTCATGTAGGGTGGTCACCAAGCACACAGACCCTTCACCTTCCACAGGAAGCTTTTAAATTCTTCATTTCCTACGCCTTGCATGTGTTTGTTTATATTTACGTATTTCATGATTTAGAATTCTGGATACAGCTTCTGTTGTAGTGTAAATAAGTATTATTTCGTTCTAGATTTTACTTATAACACAATTGTGTAAGTTCTTGCCATGGTAATTAGAAAAGTACCGCCTTGATGTAATGGATATCATATGAATGAGCTTTGGGTCAGGGAGGCCTGGGTTCAAATTTTTATGTGTATAATTAAAAGCCATATGACTTGGGCTTGCTGCTTAATCTCTCTGTACCTTAGTTTCCTCATCCAAATCAGTGGGATAGTCCCTGCCTTGTAAAGATGCTTCAAGTGTTCACCGATATTCTATATATATTCAACTTTCCTTCAAATGCAATATGTCAACAGGTATGAGAAATGTCATTTTTGTATGTATCCCCAAAGCCATATGACAAGTACTTAGCATTTATAATTTTTATTTTGTAGTTTTGGAAAGAGGTAGACACAGACCACTTGGAACAGCACATGGCCCTGTGAATAGATAGGTCTATAATCAGACTAGCAGATCAGTGTGCTGCTGGACCAGCCATGACTGTAAGAAAACGCTAGTTGTAAAATGCATTCTGGTTTCAGAGATAGGGAAATGTGAAAACATCTGAGTTTTAGAATCAGTGAAATGTGGTACCCGGCACACAGTAGAAGCTCAACTAAACAGAGTTTTATGATTATCATATTGACTCCCACACTCCTAGGCCAAGTTCACTGAGAAGTATAAATCCAGGCTCTTGGATCACTGTATCCCCAGAACAATACCTAACACCTTGTAAGCATCAATAAATGTCTATTGAATTAATAAATGCTGGTTAGGGTTAGGGCTGAGGTGGACCATTAATGGACATCATTATCAAGTGCCACAAATCCCTGACCCCTGCTTTTACTTGTTGCCGCATGTAAAAAGAAGTTTCTGTTTCCCTGATGTTGTAATTGCCTCTTTTCCCAAATTGCATTTCCAAGTTACAAAGCATTTAGGCAAAGGAACAGTTAGGGGGTGTGTGTAAGTACCACATTTAAGCCCTCTAGCAGGAATCTGTGATTCCCTGAAATCGAGAGAGCTGGATGAGTGAAACTGGGAAGTGTTTTTGTCTGGCATACAGCCACCATTTGGCACTCGTTTTACAAAAGTGTAGCAGAATTTAGTTGGAGTTCAAGGTGAAGAAGCAAATAATGGCATAAATCTGAAAGTCTGTTGGCTGCTTCTCTGTAAATGAGGATGTGCTAAGAAATGAAGCAATTGCTACAAGGCACCAAATAGAGAAAAGGACTATTATATGGTGAATTAGGTCTGTGTACACAAGCCATACAGAATGTTTTGTGCTCTGAAATGCCCAGCTTAGCTGTGTAGCCTCCTCTGACAGAAATTTGACCCCAAAGTGAACTTTTAGAACATTCATATTTTTCTTAAGGTCACCTTAAATCATATTTCCTGTGTCTTGCACTGAAAAATCTTTTCTAGAAAATTCACATTTTGGTTGTTAAGAATAGACATGCAGAATTGTTGCCTGAGCCCTTTTCTCATCAAATAAATCATTTATTAAATTGATGTCTCATATTAAGATCCTCTGCATTGGAAAGCAAATGGTCCATCAACTACATTAACATATTTAATATTACCATAAAGGAAAGGATAATGCATTGCATGTTCCACTAATTTTGTTTTTTTTATTATCAACTTCTAGCCTTAAATATGTAAATATCAGAATGTCTCAGAAAATATAGCAGTCCTAAACTACGTGTTGATAAGAAAAGAGTTTTGCTGAAGAGAATATTGTCTTCCTTTCTTGGAAAGAAAGATTTGTATGATACATAATAAGTATCATCTTTCAAAGGCTTTTTTCCCTAATAAACCAGACTTCAGAGGAGAAGGGAGAATCAGCTTTGCCTCCAGTCTTTACCTTTCTTTTGTCATGATGTGTGTTCACAGCTGTAAGGGAAGGCCCTTCCCTTGGGATGGGTTTTCAGTGCAGTTAGATCATTTGTGGGAAGATGTGTACACACACGTTTGACCCTCCCCTAGGGACACTGATCTTTATTAAAGAAAGGCATATTGCCTTGCTTTTGCCTTTACAGTCATGATGCAATCCTATCCACTGGCTTACTTATATTACACCATGAGTGTTTTAGAAGCACGTTAATGAAGTTTAGATTAGACTTGCTTATATTCCAAAGGGAAAGATAAGTGGCGGTATATCAAGTGCATTCTGTTCTTCAAGCCATGCTAAACAAGATGACATCTTTCAAAGACATTCAGTATGCCATTGAATTAGAAGCATTGTCAAAACTGGTTTTAAAACTACCTTATGCGCCAAAGTTTACATACCAAGACTCCTAAAGCATCCACTGAATTAGAGTTCATGTGCTTAAACTTTCCATTAAGTTTATTTATTTATTTTTGTTTTGTTTTGCTAGAGACAGACGACAAGCATGAAGGGGCACAGAGAGAGAATTCCTGATGCAGGGCTCGATCCCACTATCTGTGATGTCATGACCTGAGCAGGAATCAATTAGCCAATTAGCCCAATAAGTTGGGCACTTAACTGACTGAGCCACCTTGGCTTACCTTAAACCTTTCTTTAATAAGATTTGTATACTTCTTGAGAAAGGTCTCTCTTCTCTTGAGAGAATTGTAGGTTAAAGACTTTTTCACCATGAAAAATCTTCTTGCAACTTTGGATATTTATTTTATGTACTTTTTTATTTATTTGAAATGTACGAAATTTATTATATTAATTTCACATTTTTCCATTGCACCAGAAATTTTATTTAGGCAAAGGATTGGCCAGTCACATTGTATACCAGAATTTGCTGACCAGCCTCTGAATCTAGGACATTTTTACTTGAAAATTTTCCCTAGGCCTAGAGTCTATAAGCACCCCATAAAATAGTACACTGAACAAGAAAGCTGAGAAAGCCTGGGCCAGTTGTTTTGCGTAAATGACCTGCAACATGATGTTAAGACATTTGAGTTTCATTTTTCCCAGATCCATCAGGAAACAGAAGTTTTTATACTAAAAAGCTTTTATTAACTCATTGGTATGATAAATGATCAGCCATCCTTGTTTCCCCCTAGAAATGTGAAGTGGTCTAACCATTACACAATAAGAAATTGCAGAGATTTGTGCCCATTTTTATTCAGTCTGTTTTTCTCCATTGAAGGCACTGTCTCCTCTTGAATTTATTTAAAAAAACTAAAGCTTCTCAAAAAAAAAAAAAGAAGTTGGCCTGTGATTAGCTTACATTTCTCAGGACCACAGCAGTGAAGGGTGAAGATCTGAAGAAAGAAGAATACGTACAAAAAAGAGTGTGATGAAGTTAAGACAAGTAAGGAAAAGGCATTAGAAGCTATGAACACAATGATTAGAAATGCTACCAAGCATTGCAGGCTATGAGATGCCACATGATAAACAGGATAAAACATGGAACAATTAGAAGACAAGGATGGGGGGAAGGTGACACCCAGCACATCAAATTACACATAATCTTCTGCATGATTTCTTGAACCAATAAGTCCAACCAAGGTAATGAGATCAAAAGCAATCCTTGAGAATTGCTTGGAGGTGCTGTTTCACCCCCTCATCTTACATCATTAAACTTTCTGTTCCCTCATGAACTGCTTAGATAAATAACAGTGGACAGCTCAACATTTATCCAAATAAACCAGAAAGCCACCATGATAAAGGAAATTGAATTTATAGACACGGCAGGCTCTTGCCTAATAGATGAGAGTAATGTGTCTAATGTTGAACATCAATCTATATTTCAAATACATTGTATGAACGCGGGGCACTAAAAACACCTCCTACAAAATCATTTCTTACTAAGGTTGGTTTATCTTGTGCTGTGTCTAATTGATACCCATGTAATTCCACTACAGTCTTTGCTACAGCAAATGATGTAAGATATGGAAAGAGTGAATGTGGCTGTTGGCTCCCAGGGGAGCATTGAAAGTTAGGCTTAGAAAAATCACCTTTGTCTTCAGATGTGTTGTCTTTAGAATGACCCTTAAAGCCAGAAAGCAAGCATATTTGTTTTTTAATAAGGTGAGGGCATCCTCAAAAATCTTCTATTCAGTCTTAATCAGAAATGGACATGAAGGAGGAGAATTATTTTATACTACATCCTTTCCCTGCCTTATTTTGCCTGTCTTCATGGTGTAAAGGAAGTCCATCTGACACTACACTTTTAACTCCTAATCAAATTCAATGAATTTATGAACTTGTAATGTTTAGAAGGTTTCCGAATTCCTAATTGGGCACGTCTTGGTCTAGGATAGGACATGGGTATGTCCAGGCTGGTAGCAACTCGTTACTCAGCCAAGTCCAGATTGGTGGGGATTGGGGAGGGAGGGCAGGGAAAGAGAAGGGAAAGGAGGTCATAACCACCCCCCATTTGGCATGTGTATAAGTGTGGTCCCAACACCACTCCTCCCACAGATCCTGGCCCAAAAGTTCTGGTCAGAAACAGTTTTCAGTATGTACACATTTTAATGAAATGTTTTGACAGCTACATTTAGTCTGCCTTGGAGGAAGCCAGCTTCAGATCCTGCTTCTAGAGGTTTCATCTTTCACAGCATTTGTTTGCATTCGTGGAGATATGGATGTCACTGCTCCTTCCCCTCCTGTCCCCTATTCTCTACATTCTGCCTTTAAGTATCCTTGGAACAAGTCCAGATTTATTAAAATTAATATACATACATTGCAGTTCATTTAACTTGAAACTTTTAAAAAATATGCTGGTATGCTGACTACAACTTTATCCCACCTCTTGTCCACCCGACCCCCGCCTCTGCAACTTGGCTCTTTAGGTGGGGGTGGTCAGGGAAAAAGTGCTACCCAAGGGCTCGTGGTCTTGGCCCTGTCTGGAAGAAAATATCTCTATTTCTTTTGTAGGGATGTGGTTACTGATTGCATGATATTTTATTCTTCTCTTCAAAACTGACAGGAATTAAGCCTTTGGAAAGGTCAGCTGACCCACCAGTGCTATCCGTATTGTAGTGAAATACCAATGGCTTGTTTTAATGTCAGAAGCAAATTGGAGAGTGGACCCGACTGAAATATCTGTGACTAAATTTGTCCTGAAGGAAGAAAAAGAACTGTCTATCACGTTCGCATGACTAAGGGGTTTATTAAGCCAGCACTTGTGTACCCCACCCAGGGAGAATGCTGTTAAAACATGAAGAAAAAAAAAATTGAGATCACATGAAAGCCAAGTCTGAACTCTTCTCATAATTGCATGTCTGAGTACCTTTGCTAATTTGCCCACGCCCTTTGTAATTCTTTCTTCATCACACCCTACTGCTGCCTCACCCCTGACCAAAAACTTTACTGTGCCTGTGTCTCCCACAGTAGCATGAAAGAAAACAACAAAACAAACCCCAAAACCTGGCTCCTTGAGAAGATACCTAGAGTGGATTGAATTGACTCTCAGCTTGTCACCACACCCTTCAAAACTCAACATCCAGGTTGCATATACAACAGGGTTTCCTTTGTCTGAAATCTCTCTCAGTGGAAATGTAGAGAAGGACTCCAGAGCTGAAAAGGAACCAGTTGTGAATTGCAAAAAAGAAAAAAATGTGGACAGGATTCTTGACATTGTGCACCTGCTATCAAATTTTGGCTGATTTTCATATGTGTGACAGGCCAAGTAGGGTACAGGTGCTAATGGCAAAGAATATTTGTTTATGCCAAGGGGAGAACTCATATCACAAGAAGAAGCAAGTGTGCACAAAGACCAAAAATCCAGGAAGGCATTCCTTTGAGTAACCGTGGTATATATGATATGGGTATTTTTTTTCCTGGGGATATAAAGGGAGAAGGCGCTAGATGAATAGCTAGAGAAAATTATAGTTTCCACTGGCTTCTGTAGAACAAGAAGGAACCACCTGCTCACCATTGGCCTAGTGAATAAACGGAAACTCGGGCTTCATGGTCTGCTTAGAAAATCCTCTGACTTAGATTAAGCCAGTTCTTATTTTTCCACTGGATGATGAGACTACAGTTTTAGCCCATCTCTTCACAGCCCTGTCCCCAGCATCCTAAGAGACTCTATCCATTTATCTTCCAAAGCCAAAGGAAAAAGCCTGATGTGAGAGGAGGGAGTAAAGCCGGTGGCCCAGGAAGAATTACTCTGATGCTGAACGGGGAGGGACAATCTCTACCCCAACATATGTGATCATGGTAGCGTCTGAGGTTCTAGTACACGAGGGGTGATCGGGGACTGTGGTATCTTGATGGAAGGTTTGCCACACCTGCAGAAAGGTTCTCTGTGTAGAAAAGCATTTTGATTTGGGGCTTTAATGCCTTTGAAAGCGCATCAAGAGGAACACTGGCATGCTTTCACCGGAGCCTTGGAATCCTAAAATAAATAATAGAAAAATTGTGATTTAAAATATAATTCCAAATACTAACTGGGCCCCGCTGCCTAGATGAGTAATAGGCTTCAATAAATGTGTGACAGGCACAAGGCTCTTCAGTATGAAGAGTAGTGAGGCCTCAGAAATAGAAATAGGTTTTTCATTACATGAGGGATTATGTTCAGCCTGACTGTGGAGCCTGTTCGCGGGGCCACAGCTGCATCTTCTGCCTGCAGACGTATTAACAGGTAATGGTAAAGCAGGCCCGCGCAGCCTGAAACAGCGATTTGTTTTAGGCAAGGGAGAAAGGTCGCTATCTCCCGCTTAAGTCAGGATTAGCATTGTTTACTACACACTTTCCCTTAAACTTCTATTCCTCTGTGCTAATGAGCTGCAATTTGACTCAGGTTCCACCTGGGTGCCTGCTAAAATCTGCAGGGAAGCCAGGGATGGAGAAGTCGGCATGGTTTTAGGGGTGGTGGTGGTTGCTGTTTTGTTTTGGCCCACATACGCTCACCAACACACACAAGTATACTTTTCTTTGAAGATAGTACAAAGATTTATTGTTTAATTTCAAGCAAACTCAGCTATTCATTTGAGTCTTTCCTAATACAGGAACTTAAAGTCAGCACAGGCACAGTCTGGGTCTCCCTTCTTTTCCGGACTGAGATTTGAGTGTCAAGAAACTGAATTGAGCCCACCCCGTCTCTTAATGGCCACGGAAACAATGGGGTCTTGGAAGATGAGTTTTAAGAAGAATTTGAGAAAGGTCTGGGCACTTGGCCATAGAAGAGCACCCAGGATGAGGAGAGTTAATTTCAATTTGAGATAGGTTTTCTTTTACACATGTTATCAACACAAAATTCCCAGCCTTTGTGCCCTCTTGACCCAAATAATGACTCATTGAAACTTCATACTTCTGGCATCATTGTTCACCTGGATCAGGAAACCCGATTTGTATGTATAATGGTTCCTCACTTCAGTGACCAGGTGGGCAATGGAGTAGTCCTGTAAAGAAAGTCCTGGGTGTAGTTTGGCCAGGTTCCCATCTCAACTCTTACTAACTGCATGCTTTGGGGAAAGTCAATTTAATTGTCCTGAGCCTCATCTTTCTCAACTGTAAGAAATGGTTAACAACAGCTATAATGATGATGGTACCTTTTTCATAGTCTTTCCATGAGACATTTAAAGTAGATACTGGTATCAATAGTTGTGCTATTTGCACATTCATTAAAAAGAAAAAGTGTACAGATGCTAAGTTGCAATTTGGAATTTAGGCTATCAAAGTTCAGAGACTGGAGGAGTTGAGGATGACCCAGCCCTGGGAAGATGGAGATAAATTGAAGTAGGAATGAGTTCAGAAGCACTATAGGCAGCAAGGAAAGGGAGAGGCCAGAATTAACATGGTGGGCATGGTGCAGGGAAAATGAGGAGCTCAGCCAGTGAGGAAAAGGGTGCCTACTGAAGAGCAGTGGAAAATAGGAGGTGAGGTAGAGCAGGACCAGGTGATGGACGGCCTAGAAGTCTGGCAGAATATTCAACTTGGTTAGTTTGGCTATAGGGAGGTACTTAAAGTTCATAAGCAGGAATGTAATATAAAATTATGACATACTAGGGGTGCCTAGGTGGTTCAGTTGGTTAAGCATCCAACTTCAGCTCAGGTCATGATCTCTAGGTTCATGAGTTTGAGCCCCACATTGGATTCTTTGCTGACAGCTCAGAGCCTGGAGCCTGCTTCATATTCTGTGTCTCCTTCCCCCCCTCCCTCCCTCCCTCCCTCCCTCTCTCTCTCTCTCTCTCTGCCCCTCCCCCACTCACACTCTGTTTTTCTCTCTCAAAAATAAAATAAACATTAAAAATTGTTTTTAAATTATGACATGCTATCGTGATAGTTACCTAGTAGATGTTCCATAAATATTTATTTGCTAATTGACCGAGGATTCAGGATAGATCGGGAAATGGGACAGAAGACAGGGAGACTTATCCAACGGCTCTGGCCTTAATCAGTGGGTATGTGAATTGGTAAGGACTTAGATTAGAGGGGAGCCTTCAAAAGAAGAAAAGACAGATGTGTGATAGAATTTGTACTGTGTTGACTGGAGATGAAGACCGAGATATCTGATGTGACCTTCAGGTTTCTAACTTGAATCCTTCATAGAAGAACCTTGTCAAGAATGGTGGAACTGAAGAATTTAAAACTAACACAATCTTTAAATCGCTACACACTTTTCCAAAAGCATGATTGGCCAAAACATTTTTTTATTGGCGTGTAATTCTACCAGGGCTGGCAAGGAGCCATTCTTTTTTTTAATGCACTCAGTAAATCTCTGTGTGGTTTCTTTATTATGAGAGGGCCCTTTGATCCAATTAAACCCATCAAGACCCCTTCTGAGGCATTCACTTTGGATTTTGTATGGAAGTCTGTGGAGAAAAAGGAGAACAGAATTGGGTTAAAACTACACTCTAAAAAGCTAACAAAATGCCTCCATGACATTGCTCATAGGTAGTGCAAATTTCGTGAACCAAAAAGGGGCATCAGGAAATACGCTGAAATTCAGCATACCCATTTATAAATAGAAAAGCACACTCCAGGACTTGAAGGCACTTGCCTGGCAAATGCAGAATGCGGTCCTGGGAGTCCATACCATTGCCCTTTATGATTTGGGGCAGTGAAACTTACAAATGAAAATCTTCAAAGAGCAAAGTTGCCTTTTGATCAGCTGGTTAGAGGCAGGTTTGAAATTATGATAAATCTGCTACATAGTCACTGTATGAGCAGGTTTAAACTCTAATGCAGCTGCCTGTGTCTCTGCAAATGAGGCTGACTCACGGTACTCAGGCTGAAGGGTCAGATGGATGAGGTTGGCTCTGGGTTTATGGATCCAGACAGAGAGGGCCAGACATCAGGGAATGTGCCTGTACCCTCCTCCCCTCTGCCCTCCCTCTGCACCGTGCTGAAGTATCCATTTATTTTCTATGCTTTAACATCTGACTGAAGTGCATGAAATGCCCTCTCAGATGCTAGGTGCCCAGATTAAAGAATAAAATGGTATGCTTACCTGGGTAATTTTAGAGTCAGCTTCTAAACTAACCAAGAGAGTTTAGTCCACAAAGGTGTTATGTGGATTACTGAGTGGATGAGCTTTAATTTAGGAGATAATTATGTCTCTGTGCTTTCTTTTTGTTTTTATCCTACTTCTCACCTCTTCTGGTCTCCTTTCTGCTGCAGGGTAGCAGGAGATTAGCCTCAGCCACAAAGCTGGACTTCCCATTCCTATCCAGTGTTTGGCCCTAAGCCATGGTGTGGGTCTCTAGGGACTCCTAAATCAGCAACCATTTTCCAAGCTCAGTTGGGTTAAGACAGATGTCAGATCTCTGCCTTCTCCACCTCACCCCACAACAGGAATACCATAATGGTCTCGTAATCCCACCCCTGAAGCCTTCAGAGTCCTCTGGCAGCTTCCCCAAGGAGGGAGATCAGGGATCAGATGTCATGCTTGCATGCTGATTAAATGTGGGGTTCATCCTCAACATAGCTCAATCATAAATGTAGAGGGTTACTTTAAATGCCACTCAAAATTTAGTCGACTTATCAGCCAGTTAGAATAATCATGGGACAATATGGCATTATTGTCTAATAACATTACTGTAGCTGACGACACTCTGAAAACCTCTTTAAAATAGAAAGGAACCTGATCTTAGGACTCAAAGATTGGTTGAGAGTTGTAAAACATCCAGGAGAAGTTTAAAGTGGAGTTTGGAACAGAGTGAACAGGCTCTTAACCATGGGTAAAATTGTAAGAGAATATCTTACACTATTCTTGCAAACCAACTTGTCATTTCTCAAGTGTATAATGAAATAATGTGTATGAATATTTTCATGCAGAACAGCCTTTCTTCCAAGTTTTGCCCTCTTCACTGCTTCGAGGTACATACAACAGAGTCTTTTAGAACAGTGCTTCACAATCTCAGGACCAAGGGCCCCCAAAAAGATCCTGAGAGAAGTGTAAATGAATAGCAACTATCTCTAAGACTGCATGTTTATAAGCAAATGATGATGGGGAAGAACCCTCGAAAAACTGTTAGGAATGATAGAGAGTGAAAGTAAAATGCAAATAATCCTATTCTGCACCTACACCAATTAGCAGATGTTGCATAGTCTGGGTGTGTGAGATGAGCTGAGGGCAAATAGTGCTGCCTGTGTATGGGAGGAATGCCCTTCTCTATTTAAGTCGGGGGTGTAGCTAGAAAACAGGGATGAGGCTTCTTCTCGGGCACCACTTGCTTTTCATAACTGCTCTCCCTGTGATCCTTTTTCTTTCTTTTTTTTCTTTGCTATAAGAGTGCTCTGTGTGAAAAGGATGAATTGGAAACCGCTAGGTCTTTTTACAGAATATCAAATATTTTACCCATTAAGCTGACTCGATTTGAAGAGGTCCTTGGCACAGATTGATGAAATAGTCCAAATATTATCCCTCCTTGTTCTGCAGTCTCGATGGAGTAATAACCGGTTGCCTGGACCTTCACTCATTAATGAGGTGGTCAGGGCTCAAAGATGTGCAAAATTCTCTTCTTTCTTCTTTTACAACTTTTTGCACTATGCAGGGTTATAGTGCACTGAGGACCACTTGCTTATCGACCCTAGTAACATTCACCTGGAGAGACTCTTTTGCACATTGGCACTCTGTCGCCTTTTGCTCTAACTCAGTGCACCCCCACCACACCCCTAGGAACATTTGACAATGTCTAGAGACATTTTCAGTTGTCACAATTGGGGAACACTACCGGTATCTAGTGGGTAGGAGCCCAGAGAGGCTGATAAACATCCTGTAATGCACAGCACTGCCCCCCACAACAAAAAAGCATCCAAACCAAAATGTCAGTAGTGCCACGACTGAGAAATCTTGTTATCCTTGATTTATAATCATGTCTTTAGGTATATGTGTTTTCATCTTTTACCACCAAAATGAAAATGAAGTCTCAGACCTCTATATTGCCAAGTGTGGGTCAGCTTTGGCTGTGTTGCTTATTCCTCTTGGGACTATTTTTTCTTGCTCAAAGTCCTCAGTCTCCTTCATGGAGGCAAGTTGTAGTGCTAAGTTCTGAAAAGTTATTTGACTAAACTGGTCAGTTTTGTGCTGTGGAAAGAGAGCTCACCTGAAGAGTTGTAATGACAAGTACCCCCTGAATGCAGGTCTTTCCCAAAGGAGAATGAAGTCGGCCACTTATTAAGGACATACCATGTATAGGAAGTTCCCATTCCCTGTCTGATCCAGTCTTCCCAATGACTTGACTTTTCTATTGATAATTAAGGAAAGAGATTCAGAGAGGTTGAGTAACTTGCCCACACTTACACACTGGTCAGTAGTTGGGATTTGGAATTTAAACACAGGTCCATTCTACTCCCAAGTCCACATCCTCACCTATATGTTTACTGCCATCAACCTGTAATGATGTGCCTGGTGACTTTGACTTCATGTGTTTCCCTACCCCTGGAAGTCCTTGCAACTACTCTTAATGAAAGTGTTCCCAAGAAAAGAGAAAAAAGAGTCCCTCTGGCCATGCAAACACTGGTCAGCTGCACCTTAGCTTTGTCCTGACAGCAGAAAGATGACACATTCCCTAACCAGCTCTCCATGTCAGGGTGTGCAAGAAGAGCAGAAGCAGGCAGAAAGTGGAAGATAACTGAAATGCACTTCAAAACTGAAACTCACAAGGGGAGTTCAAAGTCCTGCTCTGGATGGCCGTTCAAGACAGCATTCCAATGAGGGAGGCATTCAGCTACAAGTTATCATAAACTAACAATCATAAGGATGCTGTCTTACAAAACTGCAAGGCTCTATGTTCCTTACATAGCTAGCTAGATATCCAAGGTTGGCAGAAACTGGCACTGTTTATGCTGCTCAGTGATGTCATCCAGGACATGAACTCTTCCTATTTCTCTACTTTGCCCGTGTCGGCATTTTAGGGTTTTTTACCCCCTTGGTTCTGCTGCCTTGTTAACCAGGCAGCAAGATAGCTGTTGCAGCTCCAGGCATCATATCTACTTTCGTGGGAGGAAGAAAGAGGGGAGAAAGATTCAAGATCTCTGTCCCTTTTATCTGGAAAAGTATGAATTTTCCCCCTGCCCCAACGTACACACAGACACACAGACACACACACACACAGACACACACACACACACACACACACCCCAACCAAACTTTACTTATATATCTTATTGTCAGAATTGTGTCACACGGCTGTCCCTTGCTTCAAAGAAAGTTAGGAAAGCTTTTCTAGACTCCTTGGAAACCAGGGAGAAGAAAAAAAAAGGTTGGAATTGTCTGATAAATCCAAAAACGAACAGTGTCTTTTTATAGTGATTTTTACACTCAAGTTTCTACTTTTCTGAAAATAGATACAACAGCTCCTCTAAGATATCTCTTGTATATATGTGTCCACCGTGGTAGTCTGAAGGAGGGTGTGTTGGTTTGCTAGAACTGACATAACAGAGTACCACTAAATGAATGGTTTGTGACAAAAGTTTATTATCTTGCCCCTCTGGAGCCTAGAAATCAAAGGATTAAAGAGTCAATTGAGCCACACATGTCAGCTTGGTCCATCCCAGGTCTCTCTCCCAGCTTCCATTAGTTGTTTGGCCATGAAAGCACAGCTCCAGTCTTCACATGACATTTTCTCTGTGTGCATGTATGCATGCCTGTCTCTGTGCCTAAATTTTCCTTTTTCATAAGGACACCAGTCATAGATTAGATTAGGGTCCACCCTAATGAGCTCATCTTAACTTGATCATCTACAAAGATGTACTTCCAGATAAGGTCACATTCACAGATACTGTCAGGTCTTCAACATCTTTCATCGGGGGAGCACAACTCAGCCTGTAACACAGGATTTCTCTGAATCCTTCATAGTCTCTGGATAGTAATGATGATAGGTGGTATTTTTGAGCAGTTACTATATGCTAAGCAGTTCATTTGGATTTTCTCATTTAATGGTACCACCAGCACATGAGATCAGGACTATCATTATCTCAGTCTCCTTTCATTTATCCATTGACTACAAGGACTTCAGCCATTTACAGCAATTTACATCCCTGGTATCACATGTATCCTGCTCATAAATGCTAAATAAGGGCAGACACGTTGATTTGTCCTAAAGCTTTAAAAAAGAAAAGTTGGTTTTTGTGTTTTTTGTTCTCAGAAGGTTTCTTTGCTGCCTTAGAAACACAAATGAAACACTTCATTCCATGCGCTGGACGTGATGGGTTCCTCTTATTCAGATGCAGAACCATCTGCCCAAAGTACTTCATCAAATTTATCAGAAGTTTACTCGAAAGATGAAATCGCCCTTTAGTGGAACAATTCCCACACTGAAGGCAAACGATATATAGAAACCCAAACTGACATCTTCAAGGTGGGAGAAGGAGCTGGGGTCCTTCCCCCTACTCCTGCCTAGCTCATGGGTGACTCTGGTTCTGCTCTGGCAACCCAGGGAGGAGGAGGGGCTCCCAGGGAAGAGGAGGTGGAGGAAATGGGGCTTTTGACAGCTACGTGGTTCAGGAGGCAGCAGTGTTGCTTGCACACTGTCCTTCTGGCCCTTATCAGCCATCAGGAAGCTGGCATTGATCTGTATGGTCTGGTGCCGCTTCCCCCTGCTTTACACACATTGCTTTGGCTAAACAGCACTGTAACTGATCCCTTCTCACCATAAAACAGCCTTAGTAGCCACTTACAATTGTCCAGGGCTTTGCTACTGTCCTTCCCCTCTAACAGGACCACAAATGGAAAAGAAGGCTGCTTCCTCATCCATAAAATACTGAGGGCTTCATGGGAAATTTGGCTTTTTTTTTTTTTTTTAAAGGCAATCACACCAGTTTCTCATTTCCTCCAGACTGCAGGCAGACAGTGCAAGAAATGATAGTGAAAAGCAAGTAAATTTTATGTTTCAGTTGCACCTCGTGATTTCATGTGGTGGACAGGCACATGAGGCAGGCTCAGGGAAAGGACATGTCCTAGGCACACAGCTAGTAAGTGACAACTGTGCGGCAGGTACCCAGGCAGTTGGTGTCCAAATACCATGTTCCTTCCACAGTGACATTGAGCACTGCCGCAGAAAACTGGCATGCAGAGCTTCTGATCTAAGCTGAAAGAAGCTTCTTGAATCAGAAATGGAAAGAATTCTGTATAGTGGACCAAGGCATCTATCCTAGGTCTGTGACTCAAGGAGAAGTTGATGTGGGAGATGAGATTACTGTAAATGACCTCTCCTGGGTGGCTTCTTTTAGTTTGGGCTTTGTCCACTCCATAGTTGCTTCTTTTCTGTGGTGGGTATGTAGCTCCTTCTCTGACTCAGCAAATAGCCTGGAGAAAAAGTTTTTTCTCATTCCTATTCCTGAGGATAAAATCTCTTTCAAATTCAAATGGAAGGAAAAGCTATGGAAGGAAGCTAAAGTTATAGCAGCTAGCATTTCGTGAGCACTAAAGATGCTTCAGGTTGAAGGCTTTGCTTGGATAGCTCCTTTAATTCCCCTCTGCATCCTTATTGGTAGAGGTGAGAAGAACTGTCCCCATTTAACAGATGGTAAAGCTAAGCCTTAGAAATTTTAAGTAATGTGCCCAAGGTTGTATCACTGAAGAGAAGCAGCGTGAACAAGAGGCCTATATTCTGTTCCTTCCTGTATTATTAACTTGCACTGCAACCATGTACAAGGATTTGCCTTCCTAGGGCCTCACTTTCCCCATCAAAACAATTATAACATTGACATAGCACTCATTATGTGCAGGTCACTGGGCTTTGCCTGCACCATCTCATTTCGTCCCCACAACAAACTTGTTGGACTGTACTGTTTTTATCTGTTTCATAGATAAGGAAACAGAGGCTCAGAGATGTCACGTGACTTGTCCACAGTCCCACAGCCAGAAATTGCATAAGCAAAGCATACATGCACCCAACCATATGCTCTGTGGCCATGGGTAATCCTCAAGATACTTCAGCTCTAAATTTCTATCAATCCATTATTTTATCTGAGCTGTTAATATTCATGTATACTTTTCTTCCCAACTATGGCAGGTCTATAGTGAGTTTTTGCAGTATTTCAGGGAACATGCATTATCTTCATTTTATTCCCACGCTACAGATGCGGAAACTGAGGTTCAAGTCAAATAAGTTGCTTGAAGTAATACGATCAGTGATAGGCAGGAGTGTCTTCAAAGTCAGACCTCCTGAATTCTAGTTCCATGAAATCTAGATGCCATGGACCTGACACTCAGTAACCATGTTTACTGCTTCTTAACTTCATGAGCATTCCCCAAGTATCTTAGTAGGACACAAAGAAAGCACTTTGTTTAGTGGCTAACAGCAGATAGTCTGGAATCAGAGAGAATAAGGCTGGAATCCCCAAGCTTCCAGTTACCACCTGTATGACTTGGAGCAAGTTACTCAAAGTAACTTGTCTGAGATAGTTTTGTTCTCTGTAAAATAGTTATAGTAAATGCATCTACCTACAAGGGTAGCTGCAAAGATGAAGTCAGATGTTGCATGCACAGCTTTTGGCACAGTGGTGGGTATAAAGTAAGCACACCTCCTATGGTCACCAGACTAGCCAGCCCAGGACTGCCCGACATGGCCTGGGGTTCCTTCTTCTAACAGGCATCCTGCTAATGCTCCACAAAATGCTCAAGGCAGCATTAGGCAGCGGCTGCTTCTGCTCTCAGGGTTCCTTCACTCCCCAACTGAGCTAGAGGGACCTCTAAAGGAAAAGAAGTAGAGGCAGTTCATGATTAATTTTAGAACCAAGAAACTGAGGTGATAAGAATGTGGATTTGGATTCAAATTTGGNCGTCAGCATGAGATTTTCATTCTAAAACAAGGATAACAAAACCCATTCCTGCAGAATTACCATTAAGACTAAAGAGGATGGCTGTAGAACGTGCTGACACGGAACGGGAAAATGGCCGTCATTTTTAGATTAGCCAATCCGTTTGCGGTGGCCAGGTTGAGGTGGGCCAGTGAGGAGTGATCTGAGTCCTGCAAATGTTCTCTGCTCATTTACTTGCCATTGTTTGTATTCTGAACATTTGTCACTCCACCTGCGACTGTTTGGTCTCTTAAAGCGTGTGACTAGAAAATTGCTTTTGAATAACATGTAGCTATTTGATTTTTATTGATTATTGGCTATCGATTGTTATCACAAGGAAAGCAGCATGCCCAACAGGACAGTCAAAAGCACTCAACCTAGGGTTGGAGCCTCTGAACTATCAGTAGGTAGTTCCTAAGAATCAAGAGGCTCCGTTGGCTCAATGATTACTCTGATTATTTTCTCAGTTATGGGTATTTGAGAAAGATGCTTTGTCTTTGAAGCAGAAGATGGTTTCAAAGTTTATCATGCCATTTTTTCCATTCATCATTGATGTTGGGTGAATCTTTGGACCCCTCTTTATCACTTTCTTCTGGACATGTTAGCTTTCTTCATTCCTTCTCCATCTTTCCATCTTGTTCTTTCTAATCTCCCTCTTCTTGTATTTCTTCCTCATCTACCTCTCATTTGCTAGCCCCAACTCTCCCGCTGGTGGGTGATGGAAGACCTGTCTTTATTTAGCTTAAACTGTGTCTTCTGTCTTGTGGAGAAACTAGCTGCCTACCAACATCTTGGAATTGGTTGTAACATTTACAGGAAATAATACAAGTTCAATGCTTTTAAAATTCTACTCACTATAGAAATACAAAAATTACTAGTCTTTCTCTCTTTTTCTTTCTTCCTATTCCTCTTCTGCTCCCAACATTAAGTCTGATTTCTTCTCTTTCTCAATTTATCCAGCTCACATAATTTGCCTTTTCATTTTGTGAATGGAGATAATTTGTGAATAAAAATTACTTCCAAATGTTTCAAAAATATTTTCTAAGCATTTGCTTTAACATAGTCTTGTGAGCTTTTTTTCCTCTTTCTTTTTTTCATAAAGAAATAAGTGTTTCCAGGAAAACAGAGCCTGGCAGAAAAAAGGATCAGATTGCCCTGTATTCTTGGGTCTCTTTCACTGATGACACTGATCACTGGATTAACTGCAGATATGGACTTTTTCACCCTTGGAGGGCAGTTTTCTTTGGACTCCTGTCCCAGAACTCCTAGAAAGGAATTGTACAGGGGAAGAGGGGGAGGAGAGAGTTGTGAAAATGGAGCTAGTCGAGCAGCTCAGGGCTTTTTAGGTGAGAGAATCCCCATGTCAGTGTTTTACTTTTAAGCCTTATTCCCAAGCTTGAGTGGATTCTAGGCTACCTCCTAAGAACTGACTCTGCCCTTAATCCCTTCAATCAGCAACCATTTACTGAGTCTTTCCTTCTCTCTAAGTGCTGAGACCCCAGCAAAGCAGAGATAGGTAACCAAGGTCCCTGCTCTCCAGCAGATCTTCATCACACAAGGAAGAAAAACACATGTGCAAACAATCATTTATACACAACATTAAGGGTACTGTACTGTGATCTATAGTAAGTTAGTGGGGAAAGGAAAAGGAGGACTTTATCTGAAGCTATCAGGGAGTACTTCAGAGAGGAGGTGCCATTTGACTTCTACCTATAAGGGTGCGTAGGAGTTTGGTGGAAGGAACAGGTGGGAGAAGTACATTTCGGGAATAAAGAACACAGTGAGTAAAGCCCAGGAAAGTATGGTGTCATCGGGAACCACATACCATTAACACTGAACCAAAAATATACAGGAAGCTGAGTGTTAATGGAGACAGGACTAGATAGAAGAGACAGATGACAAAGAGTCTTTTTGGATTTGATTCTGAAGTGATGTGCAACCTGCTGAGAGTTCTGAATAAGGGGAGCGCAGAAGCAGTCTGGCAGCCCTGTGCAGAATACAGCGAGTGGGTCAAGGCCAGAGGTAGGAAGAGCTGAGGAGACCATTTCAAAGCCCAGAAAGCAGAGAATGTGGACTGAACAAGGACAGAAGCGGGGCAGCCCAAGAGGAGAACAGTTATGAGAGAGACATCTTGGAGGTTGAATGTCCAGGTTGGGTCACCGAATCATGTGGGAATGTACTTCTTAAGTTATTACACTACGTGTAATGGAAATGTTAAAACAGAATTAGATTTACTAAACTTTCCTGTGTGGTCACTGAATTGATGCCTGAAGGACAATAGGTGTTAAGGGGAAAGAAGAAGCTTAACAAACACCCACTTCTCTTCTCTAGAAATCAGGTGTTTCACCTACCTGGTGATTTCATTGCCTAAGAGTAAGAAACAATCATGGTACAAGTGATCTGAGCTGGGCTTCATTTACAGAGGGGCAGGGATTTCTACTCATGTGACAATTACATACTGGGTTCTCTGAGGGTTAGGATCCATACTGGGCTGGGTTGAGAGGGGTCAGGGATTGATTGTTAGGATTAACATTCAGTATCAGATTTGGGGGATAATGTTGAGGATATAGATAGAGTAAGTTGATTTGACCTTGACCCGCACAAATACACACTAGCCACTTAGCTACAAAAGACAGGCTGAGGTTATAAGGTGATCCCTAAGACATCTTTAATGGGTGTTTGGAGTCTCTCATTCTCCAGAGATAAGTGAGAAAGAAGGATTCTCAAAGAACCCTCCTTCAGAGGCAAAGGCAGAAACCCCAATCTTAGAGGAAAGGTCTTGGAATAGATAGTGCCTGACTCCTGCTTTCCTTTTCTTCCTATGGACTTTAATTTTATGCTTTTGCAGAGTAGGAGGGAAGAGGGCAATGTACTCCTACAAGGCATTTTTTAATCACAGCATGTTTGACCTTACCTGGTTATCACTATCTTCATATGTTTTTGGCAGCAGTGTTTTGCTTTGTTTTCTCGATTAGAGCTGCCTGCCCTCTGACAGCCACTTCATTTCAGCAGCTTGGGTAGTAGATCCTGAAAACGATGGCCACTTCTACCTTAAGGTGTGTCTTTCAGTGATTTGTAGTTGGGTAGGATGGAACTTCTACCAGCCAGCTTCCCAAACTGAAATGTTGGCTTTTCTGAACTTCAAAAGTTGCTAAGATACTGTGTGTCTTTGGACACCATCCAGGCTGTTTCCTTCCACGCTCACAGCTTTGACGGAATATTTCCTCTCCCTGATATCGTTACAGAGGTGACATGCCAAACCAAAGTTAGAACTGTTACAAGACGTTTCTTTGAGTGCAGTTTCCTTGGGTCGCCCATTCATCTGCTGTGCTGGAAGAAAAAAGTAAAAATCAAAAGAGCTCTATTAAATAGATATGCCAAGTAACGAGGAAAAACAGGAAAGTTTCTTCAACTTTTATATGCTCAGAATTGTCTCACAAGCATATTTTTGTTCCTTTCCTCTATTTAAAAATTGATAACCTAGAAATAAAGTCGAGAGAGGGCTAGAAATGGTTTGTGGCACAAAAGTGGCACCTACTGGTAAGCGTTGGCTGAAATATGAAGTTTAGATTTGTGCATGACCTTGACCAAAGTTATATCCTCCTGAGAAGCCTTCCTAATGATTTTCTATGTCTGGAAGGGCAAACCCTCTTTAGATGTATAAATATTAAAAAGCACTTCTTAGGCATGAGGGCACTGGTTTCAGGGCTACAGAATGACTTTTTCAGCTTGTAATTAAAAACATCTACTGGATAACTAACCAGCAGCACAGTTTGCCCAAAGGAGCAAATGATTTAAAACTGGCTGGGTTGTACAACACAGGGGTGTGACCTATGGGTATCTGTTCTTACCTCTGGTTTCTAGAAGCATCTACCCAGCTCCCCCAGCCTCCTCCAGCCATTAGGTTCTTGACATCCACAGCCTTCCTTTACTTCGATCTTTGGGATTTTTGCTTTATCCTGGTGCTATTTATTTTACGTTTTGGTTTCTATGTATTTACTCTGTATCTAAATCTATAGAACTAGTCCTTAAAGGAACACCATGGCTCCCTCATTTACAGTGTACACTTGAGGTTTGCAAGAGATACTGACTGCATTGAGCAGACAAAATAATCACTTTTGAAGGACTATAAAATTTTTCAAGAACAAGAGTTCTCCTACATATTTGAATTTTTTCCTGTTTAAGAGGCAGACTCCATGGAAGGATGCAAAGGGAAGGTACATTATCAGGTACAAAGATTTGCGATTTATCCAGTTGGCTACACGGAAGGGAAGGGCTTGACATCTACCCCCTTTGAAATGGTAAGAGGCTTTTCTTTTCATTTTCTCCTCGCATCTTTAAAACAATCTTATGTCACGGGCACTGTTGTTAAAGACATTTGATGGATGAGACCCTGAAGCCTAGAGATTATTTATCCACTGCTATATGGCAGTTAAATGGTGGCCATATGAGGAGTCTTTCTGAGTCTAAAACTCAGATTGCACCCACAGTGCAATGACAACTTTTGTTTGTTTATTCATTTGCCCATTAGTTCCACAAATCTCTATTAAGTATGTACCAGCGGCCAGGCACTGTGCTGGCAGCTGGGGTGCATTGCTGAGGAAGAGCAGACAGGCGCCCTGCTCCTACGAAGCTGACTGTAGTGTCACTCAGAGTCCTCCTGTCCCAATTTGCTCTTTGCTCTCAGTTGTTGTTGTTTTTTAACCCCTGAGGGGAGGAGTTGACAGATTGTGAACACCAGTAGTTATTGAATTGGTCTTGTCCCAAGGCTTCTTAAAAACAGTTTTCAGTGAGTGCCAAGCCCTGAATGTCTCCCACGTCCCCTGAATTAAGAGCAGGTTCCCTCTCGAATGTCGAGCTACCCTCGGCCCTGAGATGCTGTGTCGGGCTTTTTCTCGGGAAGTGCTTTTTTCTCCACGGCTCTTCAGTCTTGTACCACGGGGGCTATGTTTTGTTTTGTACATCTAAAAGCTGTGCCTTCTAGGCATGGCTGTAGCAGGATTAGAAGGAACGGCGGGGGAGAGGGAAGACAGATTTTTGGAGCTGGTAGAAAGATTCCGTGAGATGAAGGGTTCCCGGCATCTCTTAGGTCACATCTTAAAGCATCTCTTAGGTCAGATCTTAGAGCCTGGATAGGGTTTCTTTGTTTTTCTTTTCAATCTCAGAGGGCGAGGTGTGGGCACGATTTGACCTTGGAGTCACCTCTGCCATACTTCTGAGCACCTTCTCTATTCCAACAACGCTACATGTGCCAACCTCCCTACCCTGGACTCTTCTGCATCCTGTTAGACACCCCCACTGCACTCCCCCATCTTTCTTCAGTCAGCGGACAAAGGTTGCCTGCCCACCCCAGCCTGAGTAGTGAGGGACCCAGACCCAGATTAGCAGAACAGCTTTCGCTGCTGTCAGCATGGGACGTAATAGAGTTGGTAGAGAGTGTTCTTTAGAGGCGCTGGTCCTGACAAGGAAAGCTTCCGTAATCTTGCCTTTGTTTAGAAATATGAACTTCGAAACCCTACTGCAGAGAGTGTCAGCAGCCACGCTGATCCGAGGCCTTGGGCAAATTCATTTGAATTGCTTTGAAATTGGATATTCAAAATTCAATAAAAATAAGCCAGCCTGATGGTACAGCTGCAGCATTGCACCCATCCAGCTGGGTAAGCCGCAACAATTTCCAGGCCTCGGACTAGCAAAGCCTGAGTGAGAGGGGGAAATGAGCTCCTCAGTTGCCAGAGAACTCTTCCTGGCAGCCTAGCCTAGCCGAAGGCTCTCTGCCAGCCCACTCGCGGGGCGGGGCTGGCTTTGGCACTCAAAGGCCTCTTTAGCTGGCCTGCCCAGGCAGGGACGCTGTGCCTGCCTCAGTCGTGGCCAGGGTCCAGGGGAAGGGAATACCTCAAGGGCAAATGGACGGGGTGTTGGAAAAACACACAACCCTCCAGTTGTTTGAAGAGTGTGTGGACTTCCCAAATACTCTGCCACAGATCCAGGGCCATCAGACACACAGGAGGGTTTAATTAAATTGTCTGCAGATGTAGACAAACACCGTAATTTGCCCTTGAGCAAATGCTACTGCTTTTGCCTCTTAAGGGGGACTTCACTTCCTGGACAATGCTGTTCCTACCTACTCTGTAAGGCCCCTCTTCACCATTGCCCATTTGGAAAGGCTGTTTATTCTCACTTCCCCCAAGACTGAAACTGTTTGATCTTCCTGCTTCAAGATAAGGTATCACAATTGTGAATAAAAACTGGGAACTGCCTATTAGACATACATACACAGAAGGAGAATATATATATAGACATGTACATATACATTTATATGCATTTATGTATACATATACCTATACATTTATAGATAAACCAACCTGTGAGGAGAATTCTTACCCCTAAGAAACCCTGCTCAGTTTTCACAATTGGNTTTTTTTTTTTTTTTTTTTTTGGTTGAAATTGGTACATGTGTGAAGCGCCTTGAGTCAGAGTCCAAGAGAAATACATCTGTTAACCTTCTGATTGTCGCACCGTACCACCCACAGTACCATACCTAAAGAGGGGTAATTGGAGTGCCTGCTTGCAGGGACATTGTTAGCGGCCCACTCCATTGGCCTGCGTTATATATATTGCCAACCACTCAAGGGCCAGCCGTGAAATTTAATTTGGAGTTTTACAGACACATTCTGAATCCGAAATCTCAATAATAACTTTCCCTTTGCTCAGCCTTTTAACTGTGAAATTCAGTTGGGGAGTTCGAAGCAGCAGGTAATGTCACAGCACTCCAGAGGGATTTTGCCAGAATTCTACTAAAGTGCTTGCAAGTGTCATTTCCATATTTAACTAATTTCAGTTTTTAATTAGCTCCATGTGAAAAATGAGAGTTCACGCTGAGCTCCTCTGTCAGCACAGACGCTTGTTTCCTTTCTAGGATCTCAGGACAATTAAGAAAAAAAAATCGTTGATGCTACAGTAAGTGTGATCATGCATAGCTCTCTCAAGCCATAACGTTGTTCATTGACGGTGAGAGAGTGGCACCGGCCAGCCTGCTTGCCAAACTGAGAAAGAGCAGTTTGAAAAAGGGTTTTTAGATGCAGATCTGTGGTTTTTTAGCTGCAGACAGGGTATTCTCATCCCTGAATTCTCCAAGATGACCAGAGATCAGTTTTTGAGAGAATACTGTATGTAATAGGTAACTGCAAAAGTGGCGTTTCTGTGGGAACACAGGTGACTTGGTGCCACCTGTGTGCCAACCTCCTGCATCCAGGTACCTTTAAGGTCTTTCAGTTTCAGAGTCTTAAGGTTCTTGGCATACGAAAGTAACTTCTTTATGATTAAGTTTCCAAATGCAGTTCAGACATGGAAATTTGTTAATCCTACATTCAAAGTGTAAATTTACCACTTGGGACCAACATGCAAATGAAAAACTACATACTCTTCAAAAAAATGTATTGAGAGGTTCTGTTTTGCATAAACTGAAAAATATTTGATGTGATCAGGTTTCTGAAACAATTTCAAGGAAGCCAAACAAATGCGGGCCCTGCATTTCATTTGCATAGCATCCATGCTAATGGCATTATTTGTTTAAAAGAAGAGATTCATTAAAAGTTTTGAAAATGATTAAAGCGGAAAAGTATTTGATACTTGTCTTTAGTAGCAATTCCTGCAAATTGGTTTGGAAAGTAGAATCCTTCTTTCTCTTCTTTTGTGTTTTTGTTTGTTCCCTGTGTTTTAGTGTGAAGTAATTGTGCTCCTGGACAGTGGACATCAACAGATGATGTGCTAGTGAGAACACTAGGTATCTCTGACAAGAATTGAAAATTGGAATCAATGTGGTTAAAAGAAGCCCCAAGTATTGGGTCTGTGTGGTTTGATTGGGGAGCAGAGTAGAAGGCGGGTAGATTTTTCTTCCATGTTCTCTTGTCTGCTGACTAGGCTTGAGTTACAAAAAGCGAACAAATTTGTAGATCAGGTAGACTGCCTTTTTGGTATAGATTTGGAGAAGCACGTGTCCGGTGGAACGGCAAAAACTCCACCATTCAAGACTTGTTTGTATAAATCACACATAAAAAGATGGAGGCAAAGTTTTGAATGTAAGAGACCACCCAGAAGTTGTATGAACTAATGTAAAGGCTTAATTAGCTAGTGGGTCTTGAGGCTGGAATTTGATCTCCCTGTTTGAGAGAGCTGCCATCTCAGCTCAGAGGGTGTGATACTCCCCTCCCCAAGACTGTGATGGGAGTGGATGGGTGAACTGAGGAAAAAGCAACAATTTCTAAATCAGAATGTTCTGTTCAGTGATCTGGAGAATGACCACAGTTTGGGTCTTTTCTATATCTCTGTTCTTCTCAAGGTGTGAAATTAGGTGAGCCTCTTCTGGGTCTCTGGCAGTGGGGGGCGGGGTGGGGTGGGAGGGATAGCTACAGCAATAAGGAACTTGTCCTTACATCAGGAGGCTTGGCCTACAACTCCTTTGAATGTTGAGGACCCCTCTGAAAATGCAAATAGCACTCAGAAGCAGTGCTCCCCCAAACATTTATCCACTGACATGGGGATCAGGAGTCAGCAATCTCAGAACAGGGAGTTCATGTAATAGAACTGTAAGAATAACACACATTCTGGAGGGTAAAGTCACAGTGAACAGCAGAGGATCTGGAAGGTCACAGATTTGAGTCAGAGGTAGAAATGCAGACATGGACAGTACTTTTAGATAATTTTATGTGAATTCTGGGCCTGAAAACTAAGGGTAAAAACCATGGTTTTGTCACCAAGCACTTTAATCTTAGGTTTACTAGCCGTCCACTTAATTCATTTATTTATAAAACAATTATTTTCTGGTGCAAGGTAAGAGAACAGGCTCCAGAATCCAGACTGCTCAAGATCAAATCCCAGTTTTTCTACTTACTAGCTACATGAGCACAAGGCAAGATATGTAGTCTCCCTGTGACTCAGTTTCCTCCCTGTAGAATGGGCACAATAATAGTGTTGTCTTAGAGGGCCTTTGTAAAGATTAACTGATATAGTTCTTAAAAAGCCTTTAGCACAGTGCTCGGCAAAGGGAGGCACTGAATAAAGACTTTTTACTGTACTAGGTTCTGGGTGTACAATAGTGAACCACACATACTTAGTCATGGCCCTTCTAGGATATACAGCAGCATACCCAGCTAGAACCACTCAGTAGCCATTCAAGGATCAATCAACCTTCCACTTTCTATATGAAATAAGGATATCAAATTAGGAGTATGCAATGGGATATGTCAGTAAAAATAAGCTAATTAGTTAAAGCTACTCATTAAAATAATAATCCCTCCCATGGACAAAGTGGTCACATATACACCTACCAGAAAATTAACCACACACACACACACACACACACACACGCGACATGACCCTGAAGCACACTCCCCAGAAAGCCTATAGAGAACCGAGTCACCCTCACCTAACAAAAGTTGGCTCCTGACCATGGTATGAAGCACAAGCTGTGTGGAAAGGACATTGAAGGTCAATTCTGTGATCACTGGCACTTCATTAAGGAGTTTATCCTAAGTGCATGTGACTTTCTCAGAAAAAAAGAAATACAGTCTTCTCCTTAAATCTAAACAGGCTGCTGAGAGGCCACTAAACTGGCTTTTACTTCACTAAAACTATCATATAATTTACCCAGAGTTTTTCCAGGCACCATCACTTCTGTTAACAGATTGGAGAACACAAGGAAAAGTTGCTTGGCTCTGCATCTTGCCTAGAACTGACCTTGCCCCTGAATTGGCTTTGTGTATCCTAAATCTGAGCTTGGGTATGCACCCCATAGCTCAGGGTTCTTTCTTGGATACTTGGTGCTGAAAAATTCACTGCTCATCACCAGAATAAGAAAGTGTTGTCTAAAGAAAATTGAGCTGCCTGGTTTTCCTACTTTTAGGAAATATAATATAACTTCAGCTTTGGGGGGCTCGACCTTGTGTTAAATATTCTAACAGAGAAAAAAAAATCTCTGTATAAGTTTTGTTTGTTGTTTTGCTTTTGCTTCTGGTTTTATTGTTTTCCTCTGTGTGGAATGTTTCAGCAACAACTGTTTGTTCTTGCTGTCTAAGAAGTTCAGCACACAGGTAGTATAGCAGATTTATGGGGTAGTAAGAAGACATCACCTATTACTTTGTGTAATAAACTTCCTTCCAGAAGGAAAAGAAAAAATGGCTGTGCCTTGACTGCAGAGCAAGTTTAGTAAATATTTATAGGAATCAACACTGTTGGTGAAAATGTAGCTTGCAGAGATCTTTAGCTTCCAAATGTTTAGCTGAGACTAAGCAGCAGCCGACCTTATCAATTGGTTGTGGTGAGCCTCCCAAGAGGAGGCAACCAACACCCAGCCTAAGATATGGGCACCAACCAGCAGTTAGTCTCACCCTGACACTCTCAACATCAGATTGCTCTAGGAGCTTTGGCAAGAGTGGACTCACAGTTTGATTCTAGCTGAATTTTCTGATGAATTCCTTAAGTGCCACCCCGGGATCAGTATAATTAATAAAAAGAGTAACCCATGTGCTTTACACACCAAACAGCCAGGCAGTTGTGACACTTTGTGAAAAGTGTAGATGCCTGATATAGATGCTCTTCTGGTCAGAGAGCAACCTCATCCCATCATGGAGAAGGGGCTCAGGGGTACCTCCAGCATGGACCGTGCTTTCCTCTAGAAAGAACTCTGTACTTCTTCAAGGTTTTAAAACACCTGTTATAGATACAACATGGGAAACCTGAATGACTCACGTCATTTCCCTTGGTGATAGAGTTGGCAGATTCAGTGTAGGACGCCCAGTTGAATTTGAGTTTCAGACAAACAACAAATAATGTTTTTAGTATAAGTATGCCTGAAATATTGCATGGAAAATTCTAATTTAACTGGCATCTTGTATTTTTATCTGCTGAATCTGGGAACTTTACTTGGTAGCCGTGTTTTCTTTGTGTCAGACACTGCACCTAGACAGGGTTCACAGTGTCCTCTTACCTTCCTGACCACAGTGACTGGCCCGAGGAAAGCCACTGACCCCCAGCCAAGACCACCAGAGTCCATGCCTAAGATGCCGATACGTGAATTTGGAAAGACAAAGCTCTCTTTTCTTTGGTGGCCCAAGGGCATGGGGATATGAGTCTGGCATTCTTTATGGCCATTGTCCCCATCTCATGGAGAAAGTGCATTGACAGAGAATAAAGGCAGGGTTTGACTGCCCAGCTACTCCTTCACTTCCATGAACTATCGTAACAGCCTTCCAATAATTTCCCTTTTCTGCTTAAGCCAAGTCAAGTTAATCCTTAATTTTCCTAAACTAATAATACATAGCTCAAACTCCTGAGTTCAGCCTCATGGACTATACATAAAAGGACTTTGCCATGGGAGAGCTTACAGACAGGTGTTTACAATAAGACACCCCCTCTGCAACTACCCCAGTGGATCATCTGGCTTTGGGTGGCTTTGTGTCTGATAGCAGGGAAGAGGATGCAGTCATTCTAGCAAACAGATCAGAGATCCCCCAAGGCCCATCTGCACATGGTCAGCACCTCCATGGTCAAAGCTAACTAGAATAGAGGGGGGAGCCTGCCCTTCTTGCCATCTCAGAGCCACTGTCTAAAATGCCTTCTCTCTAAAAATATCTCCCTGCCCTATTGGCATCATGCCTAAAACCTCTACCTTTAGAGTTTATATATTTGGCTTAAATCATTAACCTTCTCTATAATTGCACATCCATTAATAGTAGAAAGAAAATGAGAGCTTGGGAGAGCTGTGGATGAATTCACATATCAAGTTCCAACAGATTTTTTAAAGTTCTCTTGAAGTGGTTGATAGTTTGGAAGGCACAGTTCTGAGAGAATTGGATGGGAGTCCAGGAAACTTCCAAGATGATGGGAAAGCATTCATATAAGTAGAAATGCTGAGTTTGAAGGTGGCAGTGAGTGTCTCTGATAACTGGCCATCTTGGACAGGCAAAACAGACACAGAGCAGGTACTGAAAGGGGAGCAGACATGCTTAGAAGAAACTTTACCTGCTTGACCATTTTGCTTTGCTCCAAGTCTAGGTCTGGCATTTTTTTCCATCTTTCCATCCTGGCTTGAATGTCTCTTTTTCCCTATTGCTTCTTCCAGACTGTTTCTGACATCCTTCCCCTACTGGCAGAGACATAGTGCACCTGGAGGGAGGGTTTGGGGCTCTCTCACCTTCTCTGCCTTCCTGGAAATAGACAAGGGCAGCTTATTCCTTCCCTTCGTGTTACCTTTCCCTAATTGCCATAAGCCTTGCTTCACACAATACCAGTGGTTCACAGGCCTGAGATTTCATCAGAATCACCTACAGGTCTCTCAATCCACAGATATCTGGGTCCCACACCTCTTTGAGTTTCTGATTTGCTGGTCTAGAATAGGGCCCAGTAATTTGCATTTCTAACAAGTTCTCAAGGAATGGTGATTCTGTGGGTCTGGGAATCCACAGCCTGAAACCACTGGCCAAGGCTGAATTTTTTGAGGGCTGCCTTGTCTTAGTCATCCCTGTACCCCCAGAGCCTAGCTCAGCACCAGGCACAGAATGACAGATTAGGAAATGCTTACTAACAGAGCTCTCCCATGCAACACAAGCCTTTGTCTTGTTATAGTGTCACGGCTCATCATATGAGCTCCCTGAATTTGCAGATATCAGGTTAAATGCAGAAAATATTGCCATTTAATGTGTTTTTATGCAGTAGTTCTCCAAAATATTAACATAGGAAAGGATTCAAGGTGGTGATCTGAGTAGAGAAAGAGAGGTTGGGGGCCTTTTCTTGAAGCTACATTTGCATAGGAAACACACAATTTTTACTTAGAAGCTGTATATTTGTGGTTGCTTTGGAGAAGGTTGGTGGAAATCATTAAGAATTCCTATTCCCACCCCAACTGCACCTCCCAGCTGCTGCTTAGTGCTGCCAGTGATATCACACGTGCATGAAATATGTGATTCAGGTCAGCAGGTCTGAGACTCCTCTTTAAAGCATCACTCCAGAAGGACAGCTTCACGTCAGTGCAGTAAGGTGGAAGCGAATGAGATCAGGGATCTGTGCTTCTCAAAAACGATACATGGCCTCCCTACCAAGGTATTTAACCCCTCTAAGTCTCTGTGACCTCCTCTGTAAAATGAGTCTGGAAGACATGATTCCAGTTTTCCTACACAGGATTCTGTGGTTTTCATACGGAAGGCAAACCATCTCCAATTTAGGAATGGACTATTTGCTTGTAACCTAGATGTTTGGAATCTGAAAGAAACTTTCCTCCAGGCAGACAATGTTAATTCTGACCACACCACCCAACAACTATTGCTGGTTGAGCTCTTCACTCTGTGTCCCCCAGCTGAGCTAAGTGCTTTGCCTGCCTTGTTTCATTTAGTGTAACAACCCCACTGTGAGCTAGGGAGTATTAACACTCCCGCTTTGCAGATGAGGCAACTGAGGGTCCACGAGATCAAAAATCCAAAACATACTTTCCCAGAGCCTCACAGATACTAAGCCCAGGGCCTAGATCTGTCTGGTTTCAAAGCTACTCTAACCATCATGTTCTATTGTTTCCATTAAGGTATGCCTTACTCAATATGCCTAAAATACAGAGTCCAGCCTTTAGGTATAAAACAACATTCTTTTTTAGATATTTGTACTGCAAGAGGCAGAAAGCATTGCAGTTAAGAGCTCTGAGCCAGAGCCCCCAAGCTCAAAGCCCAACTCTACCATTATTGACAGAATGACCTTGAGCAAGTTACCTAATCTCTCCCCCACACTTTCTTCAGCTCTAAATGGGTATAATAAAAGTATTTGCTTCAGAGCTGTTGTGTAAGTGATTAATATATTTAAGTTGGACCATGTAAAACTACTGATAGTCTATCACAGCTGATAATAACAGAAATGGCAATTTCATGTCTACATATTTAAAGTTTTTAGAACAGTGTCTAGCATCCAGTCAGCACTATATTAGTGTGGGCTGCTATTCTCACTGAAAATTGCATTTAGGGTCTGCATCATCTGAGGCATAGTAGGCACTCAATGATTGCTGGAGGATTTATGAAATAGGTAGAAATTGTGATGCCCAAGAACACATCTGTGATGATGTGGGCTATGGAGCCCCTCCCCCAGAGGGCTGGGAAAAAGACAGGTGGTGAGGATGGGGCTCTGGGATTCTAACAGATTCCAGACTCTCTTGGCATTACCTAGCATAAGACAGGAAATCTCTCAGCAGGAAGGACTGATTCCATGGATGCAGCTTCCCTGAAGCAGTGTTTGTACTCTGGCCCTCAAGAAGTGAAGAAAAACCCAAGGTTAGGTCTTGGGTTTTGATTTTATACAGCTAGAAATACAAGGTAGGCATAGGGAACTTTCCTTCCAGCCTGGTCCTCTACTGCTACTCCCTTTTTAGAACACCACTGAGGACAGAAAACACAGAAATAATGCTTGGCCTATGGGGACAGAAAGACAAAAGTTACAAGTTCACACTTCCCCAAGTACGGTAGGCATGCCACTAGCAGCACTGACCAGGCATGACCTTGTGTGGTATGTGGGCATGTTCCTTTACTTCAATAGTTATGTTTACCCAGATGTATCACAAAGCCTTATAACTAATACATCAAGCGTTTTATTTCACAGATACTATTTATTTTGTGATGAGGCTGAATGGATTAGAGTTTTAAAAAGGGGGACTGCTTTTTAAATATGGGAAGGATGTACTAGTGCAAGTAGCATTCAGCTTTAGTAAGTCATCAACATGGTCATTGAAGATGGAAGTGAGGGAAGTCCTTCTGGCAGAGGGTGAAGAAACTTCTATGCACGTCTAGCTCTGGCTCTTAGCAGCTGTGTGGGAGCAGGCACGTTCTTTAATCTCTCTAAGCCTTCATTTTCTCATCTGGAAAATGGGAATAATGGTTCCACCCTCAAAGGGGGGCAGGGGGTAATGATCAAATGAGAAATGCCTCAAAAGCAGAGAGGAACTGAGAACCTGGCACAATGTCAGAATTCCATACATATTGCTTATTACTATTACCGTTATTCCTCTTAGCCAGGCACACTGTAAGACTCAATTAATGAAATGTTTTTAAACACAAGTTTCCAAACCATTCTTTCATTTTGGAAGTATTTCTTGAATGCCATTGTGTTTAGACCTAATGCTGGTTCCTGGGGCAAATTCAGAAAAGGGAGGTGAAGACTCACTCTCGCCCATCAAGGTGCTCCCGGCTGGGAGCAGGTAGGATGAACAGTAAATAAGTAATTACCATTTAAAGTCATAAATGCTGGGGCAACTGAGTGGCTCAGTGGGTTGAGCATCCAACCAGCTCAGGTCATGATCTCATGGTTCGTGAATTCAGGCCTTGCATTGGGCTCTCTGCTGTCAGCACAGAGCCCACTTGGGATCCGTTGTTCCCTCTCTCTCTGCTTCCTCCTCCCCCCTCAAAAATAAACAGATACACATACACACACACACACACACACACACACACACACACACACAAATAAAGGCCATAAATGCCGTGAGAGATGTGGGTACAAAATATCCCAGGAGCACGAAAGAGAGGCGCCTAGGAGAACCCTCCAAAGCCACAGTAATCTAGAACAACTCTGTCCACTAGCCACATGTGACTACTGGGTGCTTGAAACTTGGTCAGTGTGACTAAAGAACTGAATTTTCCATTTTATGTCATTGTAATTAATTCAAATTTTTAAACTGAAGCAGTAGAAGATATTTAACATACTTTTACTGTTTTAGAAGGACCACATTTCATGTTAATCACTGAAAACTTAGAATCTATATTGAGATATGCTGTAAGTGTAAAACACTCACCAGATTTGGAGGACATAGTGCAAAAAAAATGTACAATATTTCATTAATGGTTGTTGGATGCATACTGAACTAATAATATTTTAGGTATATTGGGTTTAAAAACATAGTATTAAATTTGTTTTTACTTACTAACACGGTTACTGGAAAATTTTAAATGACATATGTGGCTTGTGTTCTATTTCTGTTGGACCAGAAGCAGAATGCCAATGACATGCTGGGTAGAGAACCAGAGAAGTTCAGAGGTTAGGCCCAACTCTGATTCCCCTGGGCATTTCCTTCTGACAGTTCTGGAACGAAGCTCAGAGGGTCTAAGGACACTGGTTAGGAGGCTATTCCTGGAGCTGCAGAAGGACAGTGATGTCTCTGAGAATTAGTCCTAACTATGAGACTGGGATGCCAGATTTAACAAAATTTTAAAAATGACAACTGGCAACTCTCGACTTTGGGCGTGTTCTATAGCTGCAACAAGCCTCAGTTGCTTTATCTGTAAAATTGGGATAATAAAATACCTACCTCATTAGTGTCCTGTATTAAAGCAAAGATTAGCTGAAACTAGATAAGACCAGAAGGGGACACATTTAGAAACTTAAGCCTAAAAGAACTAAGTAATGCAAACAAGTGGGGGAACGTCACAAATAGGTTCACCTTTCTTGAGATCTGAACGTGCAGACAGGGAAAATCTCTCTTCCCCGGGTGAGATCAGAGGAGACACCAACTCCCACCTGGAGGTGAATTGGATTATACCTTCTAGAGACTGGGGGGTATGGGGGAGCACAAGCCAAAGAGAGGAGGGAGGTTAATAATGAACAATGTTGAATGTCTTTGTGCTGTCATCACAGTGCTTTGTATAAGGCAAAAGTGATACAGCAGTTACAATATTGCTACCTGTTGAGAGAAATGTGTACCTTTAGCAGGAAAGAAATGTGTGGCACTTGAGTGTCACATAAAACCCCTCAAATTAGTTCTATTAAGTAAATTGTCACAAACTCAAAATAAGTCTAATTGTGTCATTTATCTAATTGCAGATGAAAATCTAGTTCTTTTTTTACGGATACAGGTGGCTTGCATTCCAAAAAGAAAGCATCCTTTTTTCTTCTTCTTCTTCCAGATAAGCTTTCTCTCAGTAAGAAGTTGACCCTGTTATGTTAAACATATCAGGTGACCGGGACTACCGTATTTCTGGGGTTTTTATTTCTCCTTGTGCCAGCAGGCTCTGAGAGAGAGAACTGATTTTTTAATGCAATGTTTCTTTCCATTAGAATCAAGTCTAAAATGTTTCAGGTTAGGCATGTAAAATCCACTTAACTAAAAACCAGTTAAGAGAAAGATCAAGCCCAGTTTGCTAATACAAGACTTTTTATTTCCGAGTTAGAAAAAAAGCCTTGAGAGAACCGTGTCAAAAATTAAAGATTGAAAAGAACACTCGCAGCCTCCCCATGTGCCTAATTTAGCTTTGCTGAACAAATGACCAAATTGACATGAGAATTACATACAGGATTTGCTCAGCGTTCATATTTCTTTAACTTATTTCTCACTCCTGAAATATTGCCCAGCTTCTGTACAGGAAGGAGCCATGTCTGTATCGACCATGGCATCCTTGGACCAGGTAGAATTAGAAAAATGGTGATTTTAGTTTCTCGTTGCGAATGAGCTCCTCCAGCAGAAGTAATTTGTCATAGAAACCCAATGTAATGAAGTCAGGATTGGGAAGGATTATGATCCCTCTTTTGTTGACTAGTTTATAAACAGGTTATTTTTGCTCATCCCTTACCTTGCAAATAGTAGTAACAAAAATCTTAAACGGGTGAGGGGGAGGCTTCGCTGAGGTCTCCTCATGTTCTCTGATAAGGCATTGCGTTGCACGTGGGCCTCAGCATTCTTTGTTCTTAAGGAGATGGAATAGGACAATAGAGAGAACACCCGAGAGAAAGTTAGGAGACCAAGTTTCAAATCCTGACAGCCAGTCATTGGTCATCATGACCTTCGGCAAGTTATTTCACCTAAGTGAGCCTCAAGGCTAGCCAGACCAGATGACCTTTGAGTCCATCGTGACTGTGGCTCTGCCATTCTGATGTGATGCAGAAAAGAACACCAAAAAGGTTTCTCTGAAAGGGGATTCTAACAAATAGGTGAAGAATATCTAGATGAATAAACCCGGTCTTCACGGGTGCTGGGAGCTGAAATTTGTCCTGCTGTGAGCTGGAATGTTGCAATGCTCAGATGTTAGGTCTCATGGCTCAGGTTCAAGTCACACCTCTCTACCACTTACTAGCTGCATGTTACTCCAGCTCTCTGAGCCTCAATGTCTTTATCTGCAAAATGGGAAAATAATATACACACCTGACAAAATTTGTGACTAGCACACGTTAAGAGCTCAATTAAACATTAGTCACAGTGGCTCTCATTGTAATGGCAAAATGACCCAAGATCCAGCAGAACGTGAGACACAGTTCTTGGGTGCCTCCTCTGTGTTCAACACTCACAGATTCCTGCCTCCTTTATACTGACAGCACCTTATAAGGTCAGTTTGATCACCTTCTTCCCTTAGTGGCTGAAAGTACACGCTTTGTTCTGTAAACGGCTGCCCCACCTAGCAGCCGTGTCAGTATGGGTGAATTTCTGATACTGCCTCCAGTCTCTCATCTGTAAAATGGGAAGAATAATAGTACCTACTTTAGGCTTCCTGTAAAAAGCAAATAAGATAATGCATATTAACCTCATAACACAATGTTAGGCACAGAGTCAGTACTTTATAAAAATGCTAACTGTTTCTTCTAGCTAAGAAAAGTGAAGCTCAGAGAGGTCAGTTAGTTTGCACAAGGTCATCCGCTTATGAGTGGTGGCATGGGGATTTAAACCCTGATGGGAATGAGTCTCTAATCTCAAAGACCCAGGATAGGGGGATGGTTCCTCCTTCACCCCATTCCTAAGACATCCCTGGCTTTGCTGTTTGTTTCTGGCTGCNGGGGGGGGGGAAGGGGGGAGGCTGGGACTCAGAAAGGGAAACGAGTCCAGATCCTTCATTTCTTCATTTGCTGCAGCCAAGGGAAGAAATGTGCCCTGGGAGTATGACCAGTGCCCCATCTGCCACCTCCCTGACCCACCTCACCACGGCTTCTTGCGAAGCCTATTTTCCACAGGAGAGTTCCCCCTCTTTGTTCCAGCACACACTGCATATCTACCAATCGATATGACATCTTATCCTCTAAAACATTCATAATGTCTGCTTCCTATGATTCCGGTGGCCGCACGCCGTGTGCAGCCTGCATCGCCTTCCCTTTGTAGTAGGTAGTCTTGTGCACCGGCCCCCTCTTTAACAGGGCTGCCGGGTGCTGTTCTTTAAAGAAAGACAAATATTGTTTGGGTTGTCAACACTGAATGACAAGCTTCGGAGGGAGAAGAAAGATGCGTTTAGGTGTATGTGTGCGGATTGCGGGGATGTGTTTTGCTATCACAAAAGCTCTTAAAATCCGAGACCATGATTTATTTGCTGGATAAAACCTACCGATATTATCATTCTCTAAAGGTATGTTGATCACATGGGCCCTTTCTTAGAGAAAGAAAGGCTTTTATTTTATTTCTTTCCTGGGAAAAATAGTGGCAGGAAAGGAGTCGTCTGGGTGGGAAATCTTACCCTGTGTGGCGAATGGCTCCAAGCGTGTGTTTATCTGCCCGAGGATAAGCTGGCTCAGTGGACAATGGAACGCCTGGCCAGCATCGCCAATCCTCCAGGGTACATTCCTGGGGACCGTGCACACGAAGACAGTGGCTGTGAGCATGTGTGTCTGTCTTATGTATTGATCTGCCTGGTGATGCTGAGAGCAAAGGGCCTTGTTAGAGGTCACCTGAGCACACCAGACACCACACCCCCACGGCGCCCAGAGTTACCACCTGCAGCGCACAGCGGCATGTGTAAGGGGACTTCAGGGGCAGGAGTCACACCAGCTTGGGGGCCCCATGCATCCTGAAGCTGCAAGCAGCCCCATTTGTTTCCTCCAAACACAAGAATTGATTAATCTCGTACCACTTCCCACTTGCTGCACTATCCTGAGCCTGTCATGAGAATAGATTAATGCGACGGTCCCTCCATGCGGATTCTTCTTGTCTCAAGAACACACTGCTCCCTGGTCTCAGAGCTGCCTCACACAACTGTCACCTTGTTCTCATGGCAGACGTTCAGGAGGGGACAGAAAGCTGCTCTGCTTTTGCAAGGGACTAGCATTAGGAAGGCAGAGACAAAATCCCTGTTTTAGCACCATGGCTGGAAGATAAGAGAGTGCAGATAGAGGTGTGAATGCAGATGCACTTCTCCAAAGCCCCCTCTCATTTCCACTGGTCCTGTCAGGATCCTGGTATCCTATCTGTGACTCATTCTTCCTCTTCTGTGTCATTCCTCGGCCAGAAGCTTTGCAACCATTTTGGAAGCTGCAAGCTAGAAGTTGGACACAGGCAAGTAACTTTTCAGAGCATTCTTGGGAGATAGGTACACAAATCCCATTACTAGTAAAGGGATTTGTGGGCATAACTTCCCTGCAGTGCTTTGAAAATTCATTCCATTCAAAGTATTGCAGTACAGCTTGGGGTAGGGGGCGGGGGAGAAGGAATAAGAGAAATCACTCCACCGAGGCAGTTTGAAAGGGATTTTTTTTAACTTCTTTATATTTAAATTTTTTTAACTCCTTTAAGACTTAAGGCATTTCCGAGAATGTTATCCCACATGGTTTTGTTTGTATCTCTCCTTTTAGGCAGAAGGTAATTTTGCAACTAACCAGCGTTCCTAAAAAAGGATACCATTAATGCACTGCAGTGGGCCCCCTCCTCTTTGAGGAACGGGCACCGTACTCGAGCACGTCCCCAAAGGATGATAAGCAAACTGACCAAGGAAAAAGCCACCAGGCATATTGATTGTTAGCCTGCCTGACTGCGAACTGAGGTTGCCAAACAGATTTATTTTCTATTGACAATTGTGATTCCTTTCAGTTAAATAGCAAGCAAGCTGGTGGCTGACCAAGGACAGATTTATTAGAGGACTAATGACTGCCTACAAAGGGAGGTGTCTGTTGCTGAGTGAGCCTTGACAATATTTAGTAAGTAATTCTGTAGCCCACTGCCCTGTTCAGTCTTGGCTAAGTAGTGGTTCACTTAGAGAATTAGGGGCCTAATGGCCTCCAGTGAGAACTCTTGAGTAAGTCAAGGGCAGTACAGGGGTTGAGAGCTCTGACTCTGCAGTTACATGTGTCTGCGTTTAACTCCCAGATTTCCTGGTTACTGGTTACTGGCTGTGTGATCTTGGGCGTGTGACTTAACCTCCCTAAGCTTCAATTTCCTTCTCTAGAAGAGGTAGTAGACTACATTACCACGACACTGAGTGAGAATAGAAATAAATAGGTTTCACACTCTTTAGAATCTTCCAGTGTTCACCTGATCTCACCTAGGTATATGGCAGTCTCTCCAAGGGCACCCACTCCCCACCACCCACCTTCCCCGCCACCTTGCACTCTCCTTTGCCACTGATCCCACTCCAACCTCAGTGCTCCGCCAGATCTCAGCATTAATTGCTTCCTCACTCCCTTTGGGCTTTGGCTCAAATGTTACCTATCAAACCCCATCCTTGACTGGTCTACGTCTGAACAAAAACTTTGAATTACTCACCCCCTGGGCCCTGGCATCTCCAACCATATTCATCCTCTACTTTTCACTTGTGTGTGTTTAGTTTCTATGTCTCCCACTAGAATGTCAGTTCCAGGAGAGCATGGAACTCCTGTCAACTGCGTTATTCCTGGAGCCTAGAAAACACCTAACACACAGTAGGTGCTCAATAAATGTTTGCTGAATGATAAGTAATGAATAAAATGATACAATTAACACAATTAGCCCAGTACCTGGTGCATTGCCAAAATAAATGTTAATTGTCACAATCCTCACGGAGGTGGCTCTTCTGCCTGTGATGAGGCAGCTTACAAAAGCGCCTTTGCAGATTTCCTGTGTCAGTTCAGGGTTAGCATTTGTGCATTTGAGCCCTGATTATTCTGCTGTGGTTCTCTCCTCTCAGCAGGGGCACTTGGGGAATTGGCTACACTTCCCACGGGAGTCCCGGCGTTGTTGACTAAATTGGCTGATGCAGGGGCAGGGAGTCCCAGCCTTCCTGGTCTCTGAAGGAGCTTTGCCATCATCTCTAAGGCCCTTGTGAATCTGACCACATGCTGAGCCACAAGACCCAGCAGGCAAGCCTCCCTCCTCCCACTTCCAAAGCTCTGCTTGGCCTCAAGCCTTCCATTTTCAAAGGGAAAGCCCAATCTCTTCCTCCGGTTATGTATCGACAAGCCTGATCTTTAAAGATACCCCCTGCTCCTGGAGGCCTGCTCAGCAAACACAGAGCGTCCGTGGCCCCATGTTTGCCCTCTTTGACAAGCAGGGGCTGAGCAGCTCTCTGAGAAGCGCTGCTGACATATTGATTGACTCTCTTGTCAGGTTGATCCTCTGGCAGCCAATGAACATGGAAGGTTCTAAGTGGCACCCAGCAGGGCCCACACATACCCTAATTACTATTTCAGACAACCCCCATTCCAAGCTGCCACTTTTCAAGGCCTACGTCTCCTGTCCTTGCAGTTGCTGGGGAATTCTGTTACCTGCAACCAACCCCTCTCCCTTAATCCTCACTAGGTTCCCTCTGAGTATTCCTTTTAGAGCCCATCTGGCCCAAAAACAGGCAACTCCACTAAGGAACTATCACCCTAACTCCGAGTAGGTCTGTTTATTATTCTTGCTGAAATCTGGGATCTGTGTGTGGCCTGTCCATCCTGCCTTCATTCACGTTCAGCTCTTGGTGAAAGTTTTCTCCAATTAGCCAGGGAGATACTTTCAGAGTTTGGCTGCTTATTGTGTTTTTAGTGGCTGATTTCCCAGTTGCCACCTGGATCACATGAACTTCCACTTGGAACCCTTCCCTGTTCCATCCTTGCTGACCCACGGAGCCCCGTCATTCCATACGAGGGTCTCTCTGGAGCAGAGCCTGTCACGTCATGATAAATTGTGCATTTTGGCTGTCGATGGGGGTGAGTCACATTAGAGAGAGGACCTCCCAAACTCATTTCACTTCTGACCCTGGGATGGTCTGAACGGGACCTTTTGGGATGAGCTGCTGGAGCATTTGTGGGGAGCGAGAGAGGAGACCACCCCACTGCATCCAGGATGTCTTGTTGGAGAAAATGTAAGTTGATGATGCCAGCGTTCACGCAAAATCTGAGACTTTCTAAGTCTCCGAACCAGAGTGCATCACAGCTGGATATACTATCACATAATATTTAAAGAGCTGTTTTTGCTGTTGTTTTTCATAGAAGCAAATGTGGTGACCTTAAGTATGTAGTGGTCCTAACTTTTCCCGGCTGGGTTTTAGAAAGGATCCTGACTCAATAAATATGTAACTTTAAGGAATGCACAGAGCCCTGTTGTATAAAAATGGAGTATCTTAATTTACTTACATGGTGCTCCCCCTTATCTGCAGTTCAGTTGCTCATGGTCCACCACGGTAAGCAGACCATCCTCCTTCTGACATATGGTCAGATGGTCAGCAGTAGCCTAACACTGGTCACAATGCCTGCATCATTCACTTCACTTCATCTTATCACAGAGACATTTTATTGTCGCACAGCATCATAAGAAGATACTTTGTGAGAGAGAGACCACATTCACATAACTTTTATTATAGTATATTTTTATAATTATTCTATTTTATTATTAGTCATTTTGTGATCTCTTACTGTGCCTAATTTATAACTTTAACTTTATCATAGGCATATATGTATAGGAAAAAACATAGTGTATATAGGGTTTGGTACTATTGTGCATTGTAAGGCATCCACCGGGAAGGCAAGTCTTGGAACATATGCCCCATGGAAGAGTTAGGGCTGCTGTAAGTGAACCTATCAGTTAGGGAAGTCCCAGGCATGCTGTTAAAACAAAGAACCCCAAACTCTCAGTGGCTTATAACAGTAACAGTTTATTTCTTCATTCATTCCGTATTCTCCCACTGATCAGCCATGGCTCTGAGCCATGTTAGTGTCCCTCAAGACCCAGGTTGACCATGTGGCAGAAGGAAAACAGGTATGCAAAGTGTGTGCTGCCAGGTCATGTGGCCACATCTGAAATCAACAAGATAAGGAGGTATCAGCCCTTCAGGAAGGGGTGCTGAGTACAGAAAATGGTCATTCATACACCACAGTCAGATTATCATGAGTTTTGAGCAAGAGACCAGGTTTGCTGAGATCCCGTTGCAAACCAGAATTTGTACCCAGATCGCTATGAAATTTGAAGCAGATAACCACTTTGCACTGTTACCTTCCTCTGATTCTGAAATCCTCCAGTGATCAAACTTCATAGTGAACAGTTTCTTCATCTCTGAAATGGGGATAGTACCAACCAGAGATGTAAGCCATACATCTTGATTAAGGTAATGTCTGTAGAATGGCTCCTACAGTGCTGGCCATAGAAGGGGTTCAAGGACTGGCAAGCAGGTACTGATAACATTAATACCCAAAATAGCTTCTCTTTGCAGACTCATCCCTATTGCTGCCAACACTGTTGTAGTCCACCCTTCATGCCTCTGTATTGCATATGTTTGATTTGTGAGAGTATAATATCCTACGTTCCACCCCCTCATATCTAACTCCAAGTGTCATTATCTATTCTGATAAACATTTATGGAGTGCCTTCTATATTAAAGACATTCTGCTAGATCTTGGGGGATGTTGTGGATGCTTGACCTCTCTCGGGCCCTCAGCAGCCATTATTCTACCTGGGAATAGTAAAAGGGAATAGAAAAGGGAAACATTCTCAGAAGGTTAAGGGAGATACTGATGGACACACAGATTTCTCAGCCCCAGCCATAGAGCACATCAGTAGCAGAATAAGAAACAGAGTTCTCATTAGTCAGGAAGCTCATTTACTTCACAGCTCTCCTGGGTCTTCTTTATCCTAAGGACACTTCAGTCCATCCCCATAGGCCAGAAAGATATTCTCATTTTCTTACTCAAGGAAGAGAGAAGGAATAGCTGACCAAGAAAAAAAAAAATACAAACAAAAGCCTCTTTCAGTCTCCCTCTCAATAAACAAAAGAGGGTGGTTATACCCCTGATATAATTCTCACTTATTTATTTAACGTTCAATTCAACAAAAGAAAATATGCCCAAACTTGAGTTTCATTTGTGTTGCCTCGCTTCTGCTGGGATGACAGAGCTTACACTCAGCAGATTTGACTTTTCCCTTTTTCCCATCGGCATCTCACTTTCTTATTTTCTTTTCACTTCTGGGAGTTGTCTGAGCAGTTACTTGTCTCCTCTGACCCTATCCCTTCTCACCCCATTTCTTGTCATCTTGTTTTCAGAATACTTTTTTTTAAATAAAGAGATGCTATAGAACCCAAAACAAAAAGAGAGGGGTGACCATTCCTGCAAACAGAGCACAGTTTCATGAATGCCCTCTTTATGTGCAGTAAGATGAAGGTATTGTCTGCTTGCTGTTCTCTCAAAGTTGGCGGTTGGAGTATATTCCTCACCTTGAAGTGCCAAGACTGGGTTTTTGAAGAGGGGAACAGTTTTAAAAAGAGATTCACACTGATGGGACATTGGGCAGATTGTCATTTTTGCCTGATAGACCCACCGCTTCCTTCTCTAGATGCAAAACTCAAAGCTTTGTTAGGCCCGAGCCCGGCTGCACCTGCAGCCCATGTCTGTGTCTATCTTAAAATGCAGGGAGACCCTCCATGAAAGAACCTCCATGAAAGAACCACACCTCCATTGCAGCAGCAAGCTGTCTTAAGGGAAGCCCAAGAACCCAATAGCAGCATTTAAAAAAGGAATCATTTTAAAATAGCTAATTCCTTGGCTCCCTTCACCTGGTAATTACAAATCAGAAGCTATCGTTATCTTGAAGCAGCCACGATTAGTTCTCATTTCCTGACCTCTGTACAGTGAAAATATGTCATTATTTGAGGCAATAGAATCCGGTCTCTTCAAGTGAGTGACCTACATATAACGGATAAACGGCAGGAGAAAATTAGGTGTTACCTTGACGGAAAGTGTACAGTAAATGTCACTTATTCTTATTAGTATTTATCTTCTCAAAGAGTTGCCTTACACTTCAAAGTAATGTATAGGGGGGGAAAACATGGCTCTGAGATGGAGAAGTATGCAAAAATAATAAAATAAAATAAAGCAGACATACACACAGGGACACCTTGGCACCTTAATCTGTGGCCATCAATCTGAGCTGTATTGTTTGAAGATAGGTTTTTAACCTTAATAGAATGCAGCCTGACTTTAAGTGGTGGTAGGCATGCAGAATTAATTGCCGTGTGAACAATTTCCGAAGCATTGTTAATTGCATTTCCTGTGGTTAATTGTTTCTCCCATCCCGCATCATGCCCTGAACCTTTCCCTGTCAACAGCCTTTCTCTCCTGCAGTGCTGGAACCCTAGCAACAGCATCAACCTATGTCCATTTGAAACAGCAGACAGACACAGTGTGGTGATTGTTTGAATGGGCAGTATGTGGGGGAGTGAACTCATTATTTACCTGCAAATGAACCATTTCTTAGATGGGGACTTTGAAAGAATACAGGTGTTTGGGATTTGCCTTTCATTCCACATAGTAAAAACAACCCCCCCCCCAGAATGGTGGGAGATGGGGTGAATTAAGCTTGCAAAACCACTGGGGAAGTGGGGAGCTGGCACGGAGAGACATGGAAGACAGGAAAAAAGGAAGAAAGTTTGTGTAGGAGGTTGGGGTGCACATGGAAGTAAAGGAAGAGTCCTATAGACCTACTTGTCTCTTAGCAAAGACAGCACCTTGGCACTCTGGCTCCTTCTGTCCCCATGGGAAAGTGTGGGTGTAGGGTATGAAAGGGAAGAAAGCGTCATCGTAGTATTTTCCCAAGCTTTTTGACAGTGGCCTGAAAGGTACCCACTTAGCAGGAAGAGAGGTGGAAGGGAAAAGCAGTTTGAGAGCTTGAACTAGATAGAATGGACAGGGACCAGTCCAGCCACGGACAATACTTGCTGCATTGCTCTTTCAGTACAACTACAGTCTCACCAGCAGACCAATCCCATCTGCAGAGTCCCTGTTTTGACACCAATTGTTTTGAGTAGTTTGGGGAAAACTGTACTTGTCAACGCCCCTGGGCCCCCAGTCTAAAAGCAGCTGCATCCGTTGTGTGGGAGAGGTTGGATGTCACGGAGCAGTTTCCTTTACAGTGATTCTAAAGGGGCATTTTACCCATTGTGGTAGCACCATTCAGAAGGTCTGAACTCTGGTCCCCTCCTCCCTTCTCCACCCACCCTGGGGATCCTCTCTGCCAGGATGGTGAAATAGCAGCCCTGAGAGAGGAGACCTAACCACCCAGATCTCCCTTTCTGTATTTAGCTAATCCCTGCGGCCTGGGGCAAGCCGTTTTTTGTTTTTTGTTTTTTTTTTAACTGCAGCTTCCTTAAAAGGCAATCGCTTGGAAAAGGCACCTGGCCCTCCCCCTTGACATTTGCATTGCTGAATTATCTATTCATATTTTCATTACTTTGTCTCTCCTGCAGCAATGCATCTGCTCGGACTCAATTGGCAACTGCAGCCGGCAGATGGACACACCTTTAACAATGGGATAAGGACCGGCTTACCAGGAAACGATGATGTGGCAACAATGCCATCTGGAGGCAAAGGTGAGGTTACAGCTGCTGCTTGCCCTCTTGAGGTCACAGGGAAATTCAGAGCTCCTGCCAACCGGTTTAGGTTTTCTAATCCAAATGTTGGAAGGTACGCAAAAAGGAAAAGAAAAGGGGGAACAAAACCATGGCGTTTCGTAGGTGCCCCTGGTAAAAGCTGTTTGCTGTTCCTGTCTGTTAGCTGTGTTTGGCTGGAGTCACTGAGAGTTGGCACCCTGCCTTCTCAGAGCAATGTGCATACCTCTGCTATCTGGAGCGACTTGAAAACCTCCCAAGGCCTGAGCAGAAGCAGCAGCAACAGCAGCAGCTGGAGAGGCAGCAGCAGCAGCAGCAGGAGAAAGTCCTGCCTAATCAAGAAAGCGGAGAGCAGCAGGCAGTGTGTGCCGCTAGACCAGGGCCCCCTCCCCAGAGGAAGATGCAGCTCCCAGGGGAAGAATCGCTGCCTGGCAGGAAAGAGAAAGATTCGGAGCTGTTCCGATTTGGGAGGGAATAGAAAAGAGTTTTGACACCTCGGGAACAAAGCTTCTCTTCTCAGAACAGTAAAAGGGACAATGGAGATGTTTATTGAAGCAATCGGGCAGCTGTATTCTCTCAGGGGGAAAAAATAGGTGCTAACAAGGTGCTAAGAAGGAAGAGAAAAAACAGGACTGTGAGGAGGTGGGGACATGGGGCAATTAAAAAAACAACAACGGTGTGGTAGAGTGTGCTTGAATCAGCATGGAAACAGGAGAGATGGTGTGGAAGGGCTTCTCTAAACACAGACTCTTCCACTCTGCCTCTTAGCACATCAGGGCAGTTTACCCCTTTGTTTCTTAAAATACCCCATGGAGATAGTTCATAGACAAGAAAGGAAATGACGTTTATTGGGCACCTGGTGTGCGCCAAGCTTAGCGCTGCCTGATGTCAACATCTCTAAAGGGAAGGATATTATCTCAGGGAAACTGAGGCTCAGGGTGTTCTGGCAACTTTCACCAAATCAAACATGTAGGCAGGTACAGACTTAAACTCAAGTCTGTGCTCTGTGCATCTTTGGGCAAGATGTTAGGTTTTTCCTTAGCACCATCATTTCCCACAGAGAAGATTCCAGAATTCATCTTCCCGTAGAGGTGCATGTTAGTCATCCTGAGATGCTAGTGTTGCTTAAATTATTCTCCCTGGAGTTGTCGTAATGGCATCAAGTGGAACTTTTTTGTCCTCTTATCCAATCTTCAAGAATCGCTCTACTCATCCATTCTAATCATAACACTAAATTACCTTTAAGTAAGCATGAAAAAGTTTTATCTGAGGATGAAATTATATGCTTTCCATTATCAGGTAACTAAAACTAGATTTAAAAATGGAAAGTATATCTTGCCTTAAGGAATCATGTTCTGCCTTAAGTGACCAAAAAGCCAAAAGCCAGATTTGTTGGTCCCTGATGCGTAGTCCATTCGCTCCAGTACTTGACACCATCCACAACTCCTGTTTCCTTTATGACAGTGGTTCTCTCTGGGGCATTTTTGGACCCCACGGGACATTTGGCAAGTGTCTGAAGACTTCTTTGGTTGCCACAGAGGAGGTGCAACTGGCATTTCCCAGGGAGAGGCTGAGATGCAGTTAAACAAAAGGACAGCCCCTACATCGAAGAATGATCCTGTCCAAAAGGTCCATGGTGCTGCTCTTGGAGAAATGCTGCTTTAGGGGGTGTCTGCTTCATCTGATCCCTAAGCACCCTTTAACCTACAAGTCAGCAGCACCCTGCCCCTTGAGAAGAATGTAGGACACACATTTGAAAGTGAATATGCATATTCACTCATCAGGCGCAGAGATATATTTGGTGTGTATACATTCTGAAGTTACATACAAATGCTTCTTAAATAGCATCCTTTACCAAAGAGACTCACAGATAGGCACTGGCTTCCATAACTGAAAGTCAGCCACTCTGTGCATTTGTGATTAAGCTTTGTTTCCACCTCCGACCGCCTACTTGAACATCCCACACCAGCAGAACTAAAGATTCCCTGCAGAGAACAAGTCCTAACTAAGAGTATGGTGTCTCTCAATTAACAAATGAAGAAACACTTTCCACAGTGCCTTTGGAAAGACCAGAATTTTCCCCCTTAGATGCAATGTGCTTTTGTAAGTTGTGTAACATCACCAGTTATTTTCCAAATAAGTTACGAGACAGAAAAATGGTTGCCAGATTGTTGTCCCATGAATTTTGTCAATAGGACTGTTATGAAAAAGTGTGAGAATTTAAAATTGCTTAAAGTTAAAAGAAAACTGGGAACAACTCCTTTCTGAACACCAAAATAGTACCCGACTTATGACTGAAGGTAGCAGGTCTCTTAAGCTGTTGTAAAGTTTGGTCTAAAAAATAAGTAGAATTATTTTAGTTTTCTCACAGCCGCCTATATCTTTCTTAAAAAGTGACCTCAGGTTGCAATTTCTTTACCTAGTGACCTCCCTCCTCCCCACTCCCCAATTCTATACATTTAGATAACCTGCATCAATTCCAATCGACTAGTTTTCCAGTGTTTCAAAGAGACAATCAAGATATATTGGCAATAAGTTAATTAAATAACACCCCCTCCATTTTTTTGTGGTATACGATAATCCTTCACTCCGATAATGTTTTAATCAAGATACACCACACATTGCCAGGGAGGTTAATCTTATTAAGCAATTACTGAGTAAGTATCCAGCAGAAGCAAATTAAAATGTAAGCAAAACAAGGGTATGTGAGTTCCATCTAAGATGGCACATCGATAGAGATTTCATTACTTGGTCTTTAGGAGTGTTTACATTGCTCAGATTTGGAAAGGAGTCTAATAGACAGGGCAGCCTACACACTCTGATATGTTAGTGGAAACAAAGCACTTGATTAATTAGTTAGGAGAGTATGTTCTTTGGGCTTTGTCTTCCCTTTTCCATTTGTTGTTGTTCATGGTTTATTTTTTCTCCATTCGCTCTTTCAATTAAACCTTAACGTGGTTGGTTTGGTTGTTGGGTTTCACATCAAGAAAAGGGAGCCCACAGACTGCCAGAATCACTCACCATCTCAAGTGTATTTCTATGTTAAAAGGAATGAACTCATACATCTTCATTACAAGAGCACAGAGCACTTTTTCTATAGATCTAGGATTAGATAAGCCTTGAGAACGAAGATTCAATACAGTGTTCTGACCTGGTCAGATAACATAAGGGAATCCAGTTTGATTGGCTAGGCCCAGAGGCAAAGAATACAAGAGCTTTTAAAGGGCACATCACACGTAGCCAATTTGTGCACTGATCTTAAGAAAGAATAAACTCCCAAGTAGAATTTCATGGATCATTCTCAACACCTATCACTCATTTTAAATTCAAGGTGTCCTCTATATCAGTGGTCAGCAAACAACATCTCATGAACCAAATCAGGCCAGCCACATGTTTTTGCAAATAAAGTTTTATTGAAGCACAGCCACATGCATTCATGCCTATGGTTACCTTTGCACTATAACAATGGAACTGAGTAGATGCAAAAGAGATTAGATGGCCCACTAAAGCCTAAAATATTTGTTATCTGACCCATTATGGAAGTTTGCCCACTACTCTCTATCATTTGCAAACCCATGTCTTCTTTCATTAGACTGGTTTGCAGCTATAAATTATAGGAGACGAGGCAGAAGAGAACAAACTGCCGATAGATCAGCCTCTCCTTCTTGACCAAGTGTTGGGCATATTTTGGGTAACATCGCATTGACAGATCCTCTGTAATATATGGCTCTAGAGTGGGTCCAGCTGGCTACAACTACCAGCTCCATCACTTAGCTGCTTGAACATAAGCAGGTCATTTGTCCTCCCTTAGCCATCGATTCCTCATCTGTAAAATGTCCCCCCTCACGCCATTGGCATCCAGTATAAAGGAGACAGTGCTTGAAAAACAGTGTGTAGCATCAGGCACTTAATAAGAGATCCAGGAATATTAGTTGTCACTGACATCATCATGCCATCTCTCAGTTACTTCATTTAACAAGCATCCATGGACTGTCACTTCTTACAAGGTGCTGTAGTTTCCAAAGGTGAAGGCTGCCTTCAGAATGTCAAGATAGACAGTTGTTCTGCTTCATCTTTTCCCTTTACCTTCTAAGAATTAGAACAAACCCAGATGTAAAGACTTCTTCCCAAACATTTGCTTGATGAGGTCAGTGGGAAGCAAGACTTCCCATTCAAAAGGGCCAATGTACAAAACAAGCTGGCCCGCTCCCCACAGCATTATTTGTCTCACTGCAGCTTGAGTTCCATCACTGCCAGCCTGTCTGTTTTAAGCCCCACCATTCTCGGTTTATAACTCAGCTGTAAACATTTATTTGTGCCTGGAGCACATTTCTTTCCTACCCTTTGAAAAAAAAAAATCAGAATTTCCAGATGGTATGCAAGTTGGAAAAAAATGGCAAAGACTGTTATTCTGTTTAGAAACATGTTTTTCTACACTTGCCCTTTCAGCAAAAACTTCATAATGATTTTTACTAGTTGGCTTAATGCATGGTACTAGGAGCCAGATTAGCAGGGAGGTTGGTAATTCTTCCTCTGGCTCTTGTCAGCCTCTCAATGAACACAGCCCAGGGTTTCAAAATGATCACGTCTCTACATGGGGCTTTTTCAAAGTCAGTAAAGTTCCCAGAAGGGCAAGGGATGGTTATGTTTGAGCCAACCATTATAATACTGCACATCTACTGGCAAATATACCAATAGCTTACGTACCAATGCAAAAACTCTCATTCTGGAGGCCATCTTATTCTCCCTTTGTTACATATGAGTACTGCTTATGCACTTCATATTAGTGATTTTAGCTTCTGATTCCTACTCACAACCCCATCCTAAGTTGTATAATTTCTGTTGTACATGACATCGTTATGGCTTGAGATGGGTATTAATAGCAAGATAATCTACCTCCCTCCCTAGTGCATTTATTCTCACTTGTGTTGGCACATTTCTCTTTCAGAGTTGACTTGTACATCCGGAGGGTGGTCTCTGCCACCTGTTTCAGTACACAGCTCTTTGTATGTGTTATACTTAGCCCAACATCTGAAAAGCAGTCAGCAGAGTGGTTAGAAATGTGGGTTCTGGAAGCAGTTGTACATGACATTCGATCCCAGCTCCACCATGTAAGAGCTGTGTGACCTTAAGCAAGTCACTGTATTTTCATGATCCTCTAATCTAAAAACCAGAAAAAATCACAAAGCATATCAGGTGATTACATGGCCAACAATAACCAGTGAATTTTAGCTGCTCTAAATAACACTAATAAACTGAACTACATATTAATGCAGAATCATGTTCACCTGAATGGTCAGATATATAAATGTCTGTTAATACCTCTAGTGGCAAAGAGTTGGCCATTTTTATCCAAGGTGACAAATTGGAGTTTCAAAAGATGTAAAGGTCACATGTAGTCCCAAGCGCTAAAGGATTTTATAAAAATCATTATTGCTGTGTGATGTTGTGAATACATGATGGGAACAGTGAATGCTCAGGATAGAAATCTATTTCTGAAGAATAGCCAGCCAGCAGCAGGGAGATGGGCTGCCGATGATGCAGACGAGCTGTAGTGTAAGACAGTGAGTCTAATGTCCTTAGGAGAATCTCTTTGCCTATCTCTTGGTTAAACAGAATCCTCAGATGGTTGTCCTGATTCCCAAATAAATGAAAACGAGGTGTAATGACTGAAGCAATAATCTGAATTCAACTTTATTTGCAATAGATAAAAATATGTGAGGCAGAATAATCTGTAAGGCAGATTTATGCTGAGGTGCCTCCAGAGTTCGGTTAAGTTTAGGAAGTATTAATATGAGGCTTCATTTCCCGGGTATGACTAGAAGTCCATTCCCGTTATCACTTGTTTGGGGAATAGTCTCGCTGTTTCCATAAATGAATTATGGCAACATTTTCTGAAATGATTAGCTCCTAATGTGGCTATGGAAGGCTGCCGTTTTGCTCGACATCAGTCTTATTTAACTGGTTGGAATTTTAGGTACATGTTTCTGAAATAGGCAATAGCTTCACATTTACATGAGCACTCTTCCGTGGAGTTATAGAGGTGGACTATCGTATAAAATTGGTCATTAGAGTGTTGCCTCAAAAATCCTAGAAATTTCATCTTTGAGCTGGAGATGAATCAGCCAGAACCATCATGAAGCATCTGCTTCTTAGGGCAAAATAATCATCATTTCCACTTTTTGTCTCAAAATAGGGAGGAAAGTTTGACATAGAAGCCACAGCTCGGGGAAATGTAGCCAGGAGTCAGTGCTCCTTGCCAGGACATGATGCTTAGTCACTACCCAGAACCCAAGGATGGTGGCCTGTCTTTCACTGAACGATTGTGGATGGCTGTTTAAATCTTCTTCTGATGCCACCAATTCAAGCCCATGCTTAGTCCATGGGACCTTGCCCTGCTGCCTGGATGAGGGATACTGGGAGTATGACATACATCCCAACTTTTGATGTTGACCAAAAATTACCTAGCACTATAGTAGACGCTTGACAAATATTTGTTGCATCAAGTATGAACGAATGATCTATATAACATTAACACTCATTAGTCATTATTAAATAATACCTGGTAGTTTTTGGATAAGGTAGGCTCCACAGAGTTGTCTGTATGAAAAGTAGCTAGAGTGTACATCAACATGGGCAACTTGGAGCTCATGAACTTGTGACTTTGCTTTCTCTGTTTTTAGCACCTCCATTGACATGACAGGTTCCTCCCTATCTATAGACATATTGATCACTCAGTGAGTATTGATTTCAGCTGCTCTAGACTGCTCTAAAATGACTTCCTGCTTCATTGAGTCCTACCCTATCCCTTGGACCTTTAACTCATTGTTACCTATGCTAGTTCATTGTGCCTACACTGGGAAGCCTGTATTTTAATTAGACCATCACAAATCTATACTCCAAATCTGGGATAAATAGTTATGGCTGTGTTTAGGTAGCACAACACCTGGGTAGAAAGATGTAGAAGTGCCACAGATTGGGTACTGAATATGTTAGCCTAATTAATCCTCAGAAACCACCCCATTAGACAGATGAGTAGACTAAGCCCAGAGGTGGGGGGTGGTTAGCCCAAAGGCACACTGGTAGTTGTCAGAGCTGCAATTCAAACCCAGGGCTGACAGCTCCACTGTGCAACATGCCTACTGAGGTCTCAGATCTTCTCCATAAGGATAGAAACTATGATTACTTTGTTTCCTTGTTGCCTGTCTTTCATTGGCAACCTGTTAGGAATTAGCCATGTTTGGGGTCCTTGGACACTAGCAGAGCCAGGGGGAGCCCAAATTTAGATCCTCCCTGGTGAGATTGGGAGCCTGGCTCAGGGTGCTAGCCTCCTTGACCTTCAGGAGTGGCAGGGATCTTCACTCCTGGATACCAGCCCAGGAACTTGACCTCCAGGAACAGCGTACTGAGAAGATTCTCCACAGTGGCTCCAGCAGTTTACAAGTGCCACCTTTCCCTTTTATGTCTTTCTTCGAGGCAGTGTTTGTGTAACATTTTCTTCCTTTTTTATTGTTTTTAAAATTACAGAAGTTTTGCACACTCAATTTAAAGATGTTTTTAAGTATGTAGAAAAAGCTTTCTTTTCCTTGGCTATACAGAATGTTGTGTAAGAGCTGGCAAATTTGAACCCGATTTATAAGTTAGAAATACATTGCATCAATGTTAATTTACTGTTTTTGATAACTGTACAGTGGCTCGGAAAAAGAATGTCTTGTTTTTAGGAACGATACATAGAATACAGAGGTAAAAGGAACAATCTGTAACTTAGTCTCCGTTCTTCAGGAAAAAAAAGAGAAAACAAAAAAATCATGGAACAAATGTGTATTCAATTTATGGAATCTGGGTGAATGATATGCAGGAATTCTTTATACTGTTTTTTAAAACATTTCTGCAAATCTGAAATTATTTCAAAATGCAGATTTTTCATATAAAATTATGTATTTATTTACAGTAGTGAAAACTCCACTGCTTGCAAAAGCAGAATTCAGGTGCATTATCTGCAGAATTTAGTTTGAAAGTAGTCACTAGCTTTTAAGAATAATGGTAACTTATGTTAAATGAATTGAATTTGTTAAAAATGAAATCACTTCCTGATAACCTCTCCTCCCTCCTACAGATCACACACACACACACACACACACACACACACACACACACACACCCCCTTTGTAGCATATACCCAGAGGTATGACTCATACCCCAAACCCCTGGCTCACTCTGTTAGAACACAGTAGACTCCAGTGTAATGTCCCATAAGATACTGTGAGTCCAGACCTCTCTCATGTAGATAAGGACACTGAGATTTGCAAACTAGACCTGTCTCAAACTAGCCAGCTGCTTAGTAATAAGAAGGGAGTTCAGACAAATAGTTCATTTACACACCTGCTCCTTTCCACAAAAGGTCCAAGGTTATTAAGTATCAGGATTAAGACCCTTCTTGGCTTTTGGATGTTAATGTAACAACCTTTCCATTATACTCCAGTTCCCCCAGTTTGCTTATTTATCTATAAGGTTTTATACACATGATAAATTAAGAGCTTATTTATGATTCTTGAAAAGGATCCCCAAGGAATTCTCCTTTAAATAGTAAATTTCCCCATGAAGCTTTCAAGCTTTTGGTTTTACTTAGAGGGGGAAAAAGTCAGTTTACATGCACCCTTTCCACGTAAATCTTCCTTAAGGCACTAATTTTTACATAGTAGTCACCGGGGTTATGTTAAAACAACCCATCAGCTGCGCAGGTAAAACTTGATTCAGTTCAGCAAGCATTTATAAATTATCCACGTTTGCCAGGTACAAACCATAGAGACCTCGAAGATGCATTTGCACCTCTACCTGACCTCAGGGAGTATAGTATCTAGTATGAGAGACTAAAGAAGGCAAGCAAAATCAATTATAGGACCTAACAACAGGTGCTGGACCCTGCAGTAGACTTAAGTGTAAACACTATGAACACTCAGAAAGAGCCTACTTATCTGATGGTAGGAGTGAAGGCCAGGTGCAAAGGAAAAGAGAGCATCAGTGGGAAGGTGCATCTGATCTGGACCTTAATTTCAGGGCTACTCAATAAAGCAGGTTTATCAATAAAATAAGCTAATTGATAAAGTAACCATACCAGCCATGGAAAGTTCCACCGAAAATCAGCAGTGGGAACAGATCTTGACTACCAATTTTACACTTGTTCCCATAACTAAGTCTATTCCAGAAGAATTAGACACTGTGTTTTTATTGGTAGGTATACAAATACACAAACATAGCTATATACATATACATATGCACAAACATACGTGTCACATATCTGTGCAATTTTTTTTCTTATAGAAAATCCTTTACTTTAGGGGTGCCTGAGGGGCTCAGTTGGTTAACTGTCTGACTCTTGATTTTGGCTCAGGTCATGATCTTACTGTTCTGAGCTCGAGGCCCACAACAGGCTCTGGGATGACCTCTTTAGGATTCTCTCTCCCTCTCTCTCTGCCCCTCCCTTTGCTCACATGCACATGCATTCTCTCTCTCAAAATAAATAATTTTTTAAAAATAGAAAATCCTTTACTCTAAAAAGAAAGTCAGGTGCTTTCCCATATAGTTCCTCATTTTTTTATTTAATTAAATGAAGATAAGTAGCATTTATGTTGCCATTATTATGTGCCAGGCTCTGTACAAAGCCCTTTGTATACTTCCGTTTGTTACTCCCACCCTATGAGATAGTTACTCTTACCATTCCCATATTATATTAAAGTAGAAAGGAGACCTAGAAAGGTTAAGCAAATTGCTGGAGGTCCACAGCAAGGAAGAACCAGAGACATAATTTAAACACACTGTGTCTGGCTGCAAAACCTGTACTTCGTCACCCACATGCACTTCCTCCTTTAGCCAATGGGACATAAAGAAGGGGAGCATATGAAACCCTAGGAGGAAGTGTGTATGCTGAAAAGGTAGCCTGTACTCACTGATGGTAGCAGCTAATATACTGAAGGTGGTGTCCTGAAGTTCGGTCTAGTAAAAGAACGGGGCTCCCTCTGCTCTACAAACCAAACCCCTGAGGCTCCTTGTCTGAATTCCTCCAGAGCAACCGCTCTCTGGCAGCTGGCTCCCTTGTGAATCTCTTGCATCCTCATTTGGCTTGACATTATCAAAATCCGTTTAGGTTTCAACAGTAGATTAACGGGCTCGTGGGTGCTGATTTCCTGCTTCTTTTTCATATCCTGTCATTAACCCAGCAACCTCTGAAAGCCCAACAGACATGAAGGAAAACCCATCTTATTAAATTTAAAGATGAATAATTTCCTTAAAATTCTTTTTTATTTTAAATGAATTTCTTTTAACTTGTTGCCACACTGTGATGGCTCGGGTTACTTTTGGTGTCTATCAGAGGCCCATAAACTATTCTTCACATGGGTCCCCCTTCCTTACTGGGGCCTTTTTATTATATCCCTTCCCCTAAAAGGCCATAATGTGGGGGAGGGGGGAGGTCTGCCAAAAGCAGCATTTTTAAGTACAAATTAGTTTTCAAATTATAATAATTAGAGCTTCCGATTAATGGATGATAACAAGTATTTCCCCCTGGGTATGCCATTATTTCAGCAAAATCACAACACTCCATTTAGGCTGAGAGCCTTATTGATAATAATAGTAATGATAGCTAATTTTTATTTAGGACTTATGTTGTACCTAAAAATACATTAAGAACCTTGCATCGATTAATCCATTAAATCCTCATAACAACGCTATGAAACAAATAATGGTATCCCAACTATTCAGATGTGGGAACTAAGGCATAGAGAGTTGATATACTTAGCAAGTATCAAAGGTAGGATTTGAACCAGGGCAGTCTCAGCCCAGAGTCTCTGTTCTTCCTTACTATGCAGTATTCCTCCACCTACAGAGAAGTATTCCATGTCTATTACCCACATAAACATGTTTGAGGAATAAACCATCTAGTCCCATCTAAAGGTTTGACCCACTCAGAACTTACTAGTTGTTTCTTTCTTTAACGATATTGTGTGATGAAAGCTTCTAAAACTAGATGAAACCAGATGAAAACTAGAAACCCATTCCCTAGTTTTATTTTTCTAGAAGTCAAGGGTTTCTTCTTAAAATCCAAACCAATGTTTCTCTTGTTTTATTGTAAGCCCTTGCTGACTTTTTATTTGATCCACTATTGAGCTAAATAAAAACGAATCATTCCCTCTCTTGTTTTTAAGAAAAAAAAAAAAAGGAACAAAAAAACCCCTTTATACCCTCAGGTCATTCTGTGGTTTTCTTCTGTAATTTAGATATGGAAAACCATTAGAGATCGAAAAATTTCACCTCTCCATTTTACAGATGGAGAAAGTGGCTCCAAGGTCAGTTATGAGCCTTGTCTTAATGCAAGGGCCAGAATAGTAACCGACCAGGTCTGCTAAGTCAGACAGCTTTACTAACCCTTTGTGCCAGCCTTCAGTAATCCCATAACCTCTCCTGACTATCCAAACCTTTTACACTGGATTGTTGCCAAATATAGATAAATATTTTCACAACAGCATATCCGTTACAGAATGCAGAAGGGAACTTAATTGCCATCCTTTGCCCATCGGGCTGAACAAGTTTTCCAATCCACAGGCCATCAAAGTAATGGATTGAAAAGCGAAAAGAAAAGACCCCCAGAACTTCTTTCAGAAGTCCCATTTGAACAAATCACAAATGACCATGAGAAAACGGAGTTCCAACTAGGTAGTATTCCCATTTAAGGGATCAGGAAAATGAGACTACAAGAGATTAACTGTTTTCCTTGTGTGACTACTAGTAACTCCCAGATTTTCCTGAATTCTGTGTTTGCAAATTAAACCACGCTTGGAAGTGTAGAAGGTACTGGCTGGTTCATTGTTAGTAAGAAATCCTCTTTAAAAATAGGTATTTCTGGAACTCCTTTTATTAAAGTTTTGAGGGAAGCTCAATGTGGGCAACCAATATTTTCTATATTAGCGATTTCAAATGCAACAGAGATACTTTGATGTTGCCATGAGAGAGATGATTTCCACACTGTGCTTAGCTCCCTTCTGCTAACTCAAGGAAGGAGTCACCCCCAATAGTAGGTCAGTCTGGGATCAAGTCCTTATTTTCTATAGTCATTTACTTTGGACTGATTTTTGTTCACTGTTGCTTCCTTTAATTTACGAAAATGCTAGGGAGTGTATTGGACTTGTTTCTGTCTGGAAAGAATAATTAAAGGCTACAAGAATTAGATTTGGTGCCAAATTAATATCACTCTCTTCTCCCCTGCTGATAATTTTACACCCCAGTCAAATTCAAGGTTGTTGGAAGCTTTACATGTGCTTCCCAGACTCCAGCTCTTACTGTATTTAATCAGTTAAGGGCAATCAAAGAAATCTAAAAAGCACGGTGTCAGTACTTCACATGCTCTGAGTTATGAGTTTATACTTAAAGACAAATCTGCCATGAGTTTAATCTTAATTTTTTTAAAAATCTTGACATGCAATTAAACAGAAATGTAGAACCAACAAATGTGTACACATGTCACTGAGTTGATGTCAATTCCTGTTTTCCAGTGCCCTGGTCATGGAAAAACAGCAGCATAGACAGTGGTGAAGCAGAAGTTGGTCGACGGGTGACCCAAGAAGTTCCACCAGGCGTGTTTTGGAGATCACAGATTCACATCAGTCAACCCCAGTTCTTAAAGTTCAACATATCCCTTGGGAAGGATGCTCTCTTCGGTGTTTACATAAGAAGGGGACTTCCACCATCTCATGCCCAGGTATGACCATACTTGTTGTATCTATGAGTTTTAAAAAATTACCACTCCCTACCGACTAGGATGACTATAAATAGAAGTTGGACAATAACAAGTGTTGGTAAGGATATGGAGAAATTGGAACATTGGTATGTTGCTGGTGGGAATGTAAAATGGCCCTGCTCCTGTGGAAAACAGCTTGACAGTTCTTCAAAAAGTTAAACATAGAGTCACCATTTGACCCAGTAATTCTACTTCTAGGTATATACACAGAGAATTGAAAAGGTTATTTCTCATAAAAACATATGTGAACATTCAGAGCTATGATTCATAATAGGCAAAAGGTGGGAACAACCCAAATGCCCATAAGCTGATGAATAGATAAACAAAATGTCATATATGCAGACAATGAAATACTATGCAACTGTATCAAAGAACGAAGTGTTGTTATACACTACAACATGGATGAATCTGGAAGTATGGTACCAGGTGAAAGAAGCCAGATACAAAAGGCCATATATTGTATGAGTCCATTTATATTGTCCAGAATAGGCAAACCCATAGAGATGGAAAGGAGATTAGTGATTGCCAGGGGTAAGAGAAGAGGGAATTGTTACTGACTGCTGGTAAGTATGATAGGTTTCTTTAAGGGATGATGTAAATGCTCAGGAATTAGATAGTGGTGATAGTTGCACAACATAGTGAATACATTCAAAAACTACTACAATGTAGGGGCACCTGGGTGGCTCAGTTGGTTACACGTCTGACTTCAGCTTACATCATAATCTCATTGTTCATGAGTTCAAACCCTGCATCAGGCTCTGTGCTAAAGCTTAGAGCCTGGATCCTGCTTTATATTCTATGTCTCCCGCTCTCTTTTCCCCTTCTCTGCTTGCTCTCTCTCTCTCTCTCAAAAAATAAACAAAAAACAATTAAAAACTTTTTTAAACTACTAGAATATAAAATGGCATAATTTATGTTGTTTGAATGCCACTCTCTACCTGAAGAAGTCAGCTTTGCTAGCCCTGGGAGCTAATCCTAGGGCACTTTTCAGGGGTTCTAGTTATTGGATTAGTTTGTTAAAATATCACTAGGAGACATCCCAGTATATTTAAAAAGATTTGTGTAACATTAACCAAATTCAGCCATTTCTCCGTGATTTCTGTTCTTCTGTTCCACCGTCTCTTGAGTTCCTTGGGACGTCCTTGGCACTGTGAAAGTCAGATTATTCCCGGTGTTAGGAATGAAGAGACTGGATTAGTGTATGGATTTCATAGTTTCTCCTCTCACCGCTCCTTTAATTTGTCCTGGCAGAGATTTTATTATATACACACCATTGGGGATAAATTAACACCCACCTAGCTTGGTTTTCTTTTCCAATAAGAATTGCATATCCTGAGAAAAACCAAGTAGGGCTTTCCTGCCTCATTTGCTTTCAAATCCAGCAAGTACATAAAGAAGTACATTAGGAAAATACCCCAGTGGAAGGAAAACTTCCTTAACTACCCATTATATGCAGTCAAAGATGACTTTAAAATGTGTTGGAAAGGTATTCATCTAGAAAATTGAATTGAAAGAATTGTGAGCTCTAAACCCATTGGCAAATGCAAAGGAGTCAGGCCACCATTTCCTTGGCTTTGGCTCCTGGCAGACATCGCTAATCGAGAGCTTGCACTTTGTCCTCAGTAAGCTCAGTGCACAAATACCTCCCACAGAATCCTCAAGGCAGCCACTACCAACTGACCAGTGTTGGCCCTTACAGTGAAACTTATTTGCAGCCCCATCATTACAACCTGAACGTATCACAGAGTCAATAGAAGGGCCTAGAGGAGGGCTATGGGGGCTTTTTGTTTTCTGTTTGTTTTGTTTCAGCGTACACAGCCCATGCTATAGAGACCGATATGTAAAGTAGTAATCAATAAATCATCCATCCAAAAAAATATTTATTGGTTGAGGCACAGATTATTCAGGGATGAGTTAACATAGCCCCGACCAAGCAGACCTCCCTATACAAAAATTGCATCTGCTCTTCAAAGAGATTCTCAAGAGAAAGAGAGGAAGTGGGCTGGGAGGAATCCCTGTGGCATTTCTGTAACTTCTGGCCAGGCAGCTGGGTGCTGCTCTGGGAAGTTAAGTAAATTGTGAGGTGGTCTCCTTGACCTTCAGGCTCCACTGATTCTACTACAGCACCACTTGCAGTGGTGAAATCTGCTTAGTGGCCCTTTTCGAGTAAATATGAACATGCCTGTGGGCACAGCTGAGAATAACTTTCCTCTCAGCCAGTTGGAGGCAAGGCGCTTTGCTGGAGAAAAATGCTTCTTCTCAACACTGTTCCAAAGCACTGTTATCCCCCTTCCCTTGCATGCTCTGAACAACTAGTATCATGGAAAAGCAAATGATCATGGCAAGTCAAGTAGGTAACTCTCTGTAACTGAGTGATAGTGGACAGCAGGCAGAAACATACTCTACCCAGTTTCCCTGCTGTTCTGACATTCAGGACTCAAACCCTCAATGACAATGTCCTTTCTTCTTTTGTGGCTACACCACACTGTCCATCTCCTGCCAGGCTAGTGATTGTTCTAGCGGTCATCCTCTCAAAATAGCTCCACTCCAGGGACAGCCTCATCACACTTCAAGGGAAGGGAAATGAATAGGCATGGGCTGATGTATGCTGAGGGTTTCAGTCCAGCTGCCAATTTGGGAGTTTAGCGTGTGTTACAGGGTCAAGTAAGCGAGACACAGTGCAGATGCTTAAAAATGCACAAGACAGGTACAATATAGGGGCACTTCTTAAAAAAAAAAAAAGAGAAGAAAACGACTCCCTACACATTCTCACATTCAGTCACTGTCATTACATGCATTCATGTCCATTTGATGAGCCACATTTCCTCGAGGAGACGGTGCTTAGCTCCTTGCAGGGATAGGTGACTAACTCACATCTCAAACCATTATAGAATTTCTCATTTCTATTGGCATATCCTATCAAGGAACATAAGTTCTATGGGGATTGGCAGTCTAGCCAAGGTGACTCATTTGAGCTGGAAAGAGAGAAAGAGAAAGAGATGGGGAGGGGGAGGATGACTATGAAATTCTATTGGCTGTGTTGCATGAAATAGCTATGCTTAAATTTTATTGAGTATCATGCTTTGACCAAGAGCCTACATGGTTTAGTATCCTTGTCCAAGGATATTAAATACAGAAGAGAATCCTTTCTTACCTGCTTAAATTTCTCAAGAATCAGAGTGTGTCCCAGTTGACTTTTTGAAAGTGGCTTTTTACAGCAATACAGAGGCAACATGGCATAGGGGAGAAAGTCCTGGAATTGGAGAACTCAGAAGGAGAGCCTTGCTACATATTAACCAGGAGACCTAAGCCTTGTCCCCTAACCTCTTTTAGCCTCCATTTCTTTGCCTATCTACATTACCTAGCTCACAACATTGTTGTAATTACACTACCACCACAAAGATAGAATGGGAAAACATGCTGTAAACTAAAGCACAATATAAAAAAATATCATACACAAGTGTTTCATGGTACTAAGAAACTCCACGTGGCCCTAGCAAACACTGTATATAGATGAGCAATTATGCAAATACAGCTTTTTAAAATTAATTTCTAGTGTTTTTCCCTTCTTATGGAAGAACAAACTGTGTTTTCATGGCAGAAAAATATTTCAAAACATACAACAAAAGGAAGCAGAAACACCCATCATTTGAAGCAGTCCCCTTTTGATAAATGTTTACATACGTTTTTGCTATAATAAAATCTCTCAATTGTCGGGTGGGGAGGCAACCTAAGAATCTAAACAGCTTAACATAATAGAAGCTGGCTTTTGTTTACCAGGGGTGATTTCACCCCCAACCCAGATTCATTCAGCAATGTCTGAGGATATTTGTGGTTGTCACATTGGGTCAAAGCTGCTACTAACAGCTAGTGGGTCAAGTCTAGGGATGCTGTCAAACACACACAGGACAGCCTCCACAACAAAGAATTATCCCTCCCAGGATGTCCATAGTGCTGAAGTTGGGAAACCTTACTTCACACATTCACATGGATGAAAGAAGACTTGGTGCCATGTCAGCTGCATTCAGGGACACAGACCTATGGAACCTCCTGTATCCTGGATTTACTAGTTCCTATAGCAAAGGAAGGAGTAGGTAGTGAATGGTGGACCAACCCCTGAATATTTCTGCTTGGATACTCCCCTTGTCTTACAGACCAAAGCGAGTCCTAGCCTAACTTCGTTGGATCAGGAAGTACAATCTGGTGTTGACCTTGAGAAGTGGAGCACCAGATAAATCAATGAAAAGCCCTACAGACTTAGAATAAAATGTGGGGATACCTGTCCTTGTGGCTAGTGTTTGTATACACCTTTAATTCTTTCCCTGAAAACAAACCCTCACAGACTTAATATGGATTGCCAAATTGTCCTTCTGAAAGTTTGCACCAGTTCTGTCTATATATTTTTACCTACCAGCAGCAGTGTGCCCATTTTATTTACCTGAACCCTTCAATAAACTGAGTGTTATCATTGTTTAATCTTTATCCATTTGAAAGGTAGCTATTATATTGTCTTTTAAATGCAGAATTTTGACACCTGTCCGTTGCGTTTTTTAAGACCAAGACAAAAAAAGAACAAAACAAAGTCAATATAAGCCATTCTCAACCAACCAATTTGCATTCTTACGGGGATGGTTTGTGAGGAAGCCTAGTGCATCTTGCCAGGTATTTGAAACCCTACAAATTGTCAGAGTTGCTCAACCCCTGTTCCAGAAAGGATAGCAATCAGACTTAAAGAAATAAGAACAATCTGACCTGGCTACAGTGCTGGACATCAAAGGAAATTTCAAGGCTGTTGCTACAAGTCAGGGTCTTCAGTGGTTAAGGCGGTGAGGAAGTTTGCTTGACAGTTTATCACTGATTGCTACTGATATGTCAAGCCAAGTAAAATCCTTTGTGAGAACAAGTCAATAATCGGCAAATGAGGTACATGATTAACCTGAGACAACAAGATGCACTTACTACTTGGGAGCCCTGCTGAGACTCACCTTCTCCACAGTCCTGTTTAGCAAATATTAAAAATGCCTATTTCATCACTCAGACTGATGGAGCCATGAGCCCACTGACTTCCAGATGCAACTTAGAAGCATAGAATGGGCTTGCAACTCCGGTGGATTTCTTAGAGGGAGAGATGCGGGATTGCATGGCACTGAGATAGAAGCAGACCTTGTTAAACCCTGATGCTTTTTACCAAGATGTGTCTGTAGGATGAGAGCAAACTATCCACGAGTCACAATAAATCATAGAGATGAACTATAGGAGAGGTCACAAATTGCCCCATGATCATAGGAAATACATGCAAATATGGGAGATGGAACATGTGTGGACCATGATAAAAATGAGCTAAGCAAACATTTCTATTTGTCTTCATCAGCAGAATTCCCCTATGTGACATTTTTTAAAGCAAATTTATATATGGTCATTAGTGATGTTAGTTCTGCCCCCTCAGGTTTATCCCTTTCCAATTCAGAGCCTTTTTTAAAATGTTTATTTATTTATTTTGAGAGAAAGCATGAGCAGGGGAGGAACAAACAGAGGGAGAAAGAGAATCCTGAGCAAACTCCATGGTTTTAGCACAGAGTCCAATGCAGGATTCCACGCCATGAATGTTGAGATCATGACCTGATGCTTAACTGACTGAGCCATCCAGGTGCCCCCAATTCAGAGCCCTTTTTTGAAAGTGAACTCTTACTTTCTTTATCTCCTTCTCTCTTGCCCATGTATGTAAATGGCACATGGTTTCTTTTTTTAATGTTTTTTTTTTTTAATTTTTGAGAGAGAATGCAAGCAGGGTAGGTACAGAGAGAGAGGGAGACAGAGGATCTGAAGCAGGCTGTGCACTGACAGCAGAGAGCCCAGTGTGGGGCTTGTGCTCGCTAACCCACTAACCATGAGACCATGACCGAGCTAAAGTCAGATGCTCAAACATCTGAGCCATGCAGGTGCCCCCACAGCATGCCATTTTATTTAGAGGGGCACTGGCTAGGTCCCTAGGACACAGGGACACCAAGTGCTCTGAATACACTGCTTCTTTCACCCTGCTGCCATCTCTGCACCCTCTTGGTGCCAGCTGACCAATCAGATAGGATCTCCCTGGACTTTACCCTTCCTGTGGAGCTGTGAGCTTCATGCAGAGGGAATACCAGGGTTTGACTGTTGGCTTGCAAGTCATATCACATAGCGATTTAACCTCATTTGGGAGGGAGGCGTATTTTTACAGGTGGTTTTTAGGCTCGTCCTTTCCCAAAGAATTTGAGGTATGGAGAAAGGTTCTGTGGAACCAAGAGAGACTTGGTTTCTTCCGTATTAGACTAAAAGTGTTTTTGAAAATGTCTTTCTCAAGAGATCTCTTGTGTTTATCTGGTTATGTTTCTCTGGTTGTGATTATCCTAACAGGAACCAAAACTACCGCTTAAATGAGTGGGTACCCTTCTGGGCAGCTACCAAGCGGAGCTAAGGAGAAACATGGAACTTGGGGAGAAAGACAGAAACTGGGAAGACAGGGATGAGTAAGAGGGGGCAGGACTACATTACATATTTAGACTGCGTAGACTCTCAGAGATGCTGTATTTCAGGAGTTTGCAAATTTTCTAGGCAAAGACCTTTGTCTTCAAGTGCGGTCTGATATAGAACCCCATGAATAAAATGGATAAAAACAATGGTTTTATTAGCATAAATATAGTGTACAGTTCAAATCCATATTTACTATAATGTTAATCTCAGTATATGTATATTTATCAGATGCATAATAGAGAGAAAAACTCTCTTTATATAGCTATATAGATAGAGACACAAGGAGACAGAAACTCCTGAGGGTGTTCATCTCTAGGAGTAGGTGAAGAGAACAGGACTAAGAATTAGGTTCAAAAAGTCCTTGCTTTTATACACAATAAAATGACAAAATGTTAACATTTATTCCTTTGAGTGGTTCAAGTATGAGTATTTGTTACCATATTCTTTATACTTTTCTTAATGGTTGTAATGTCTCTCTCTTTTCAAAAAAGCACCCATGACAAGCTTGAGTCTATTTTGAGTAAAACAAGCATCAGGAGGCTATAGATGGTGACTTTAATCTTAAGATTCAATTTATTTACATACTTTGTTTTGTTTACACTGTTCTGAGAAAAATCGCAAGGAATATATATACATATACACGTAGTTGCAAATCACAGCAGTATTTTCTTTAATCACTTCCCTTACCGCCTCTGAATACTCTTCAATTAAATTGATCCATAAGCTTGAAAGAGGCACCATAGGAAATCATTGTTTCAAGGCTAAATTGCTTAAGATCTCTAACAACTACTCACATCCCTTGCCTTAAATACAGAAATAGAGAGATTGCACCCTAAACTTAAAATAAGCTTTGAAACTCTCTCCACTAAATTTATCTCTATTTCTATCTCTGTCTCTAGCTCTGTCTCTATCACTAACTCTATCTCACCTTTATAGGACATTTACATGTTCATTTGAAATTGCTCTTCTGGGGGCGCCTGGGTGGCTCAGTCTGTTGAGCCTCCGACTTCGGCTCAGGTCATGATCTCACGGTTTGTGGGTTCGAGCCCCGCGTCGGGCTCTGTGCTGACAGCTAGTTCAGAACCTAGAGGCTGTCTTCGGATTCTGTGTCTCCCTCTCTCTCTCTCTGACCCTCCCCTGCTCACGCTGCCTCTCTCTCTCTCTCAAAAATAAATAAAAACATTAAAAAAAAAAAAAGAAAGAAATTGCTCTTCTGGTTTCACCTTCTAGCACAAACTTGTATTTCTTCTTGGCCTGGCATTTGGTGGACTAGGAACCACCATTAGCAGTTGCTCACACAACCGAGCAAACACACAGCACACTGGTACACATTCAAAGAAAGCCCACGTAGATCAATAAGCTTTCTAATAAATGAGAGCTAGAAAGGTTCAAGTCTATGGTCAGAGATAGTAGGAAAAGCTTTATTCCCACATCTTCACAAAAAATTAATGGTTTTCAAAACGTTCGGTGAAGCCCCATTCAGGTTAAGGAGGTTTTGTAGGGAAGCAAAAGTTGTTACAAGACAAAAATATTCATTCATCACCTGATCACTTATAAAAATGTTCTCCACTCAGAGCTCTGTCTCCATTTAATATTAGTTAAGGTAATAATAGAAAGCATTTGCTGGGGGCTCAATGTGCCAGAGACTGGCCTTCTAGCCCCCTTTTCGTGGGAGGGAAGAAACTAGCTGGGCCTCTACCTCCCCATTCCCCGTGATGCCAACCCAGGGTCCCAGGCTTCTGGGAGGGGAGCCCCTTGCCATTTTAGTGTCCTGGTGTAGTGTAACCATTTAACGGTGGCAAACGTTTTCTGTACAGGTGTATATACCTCTATATTCTATATCGCCATACGTATCTATACATATAGTTCTGGGGGCTGGGAGGTGGCTTGGCGCTCCCTCCCATCCTGTGCGCAGCACAGAAGGGCCCGGAGACCACCCCTCCTGGGCTTCCTCAGCCCCATCACGCGTGTTTGACATGTAGACACCCTGCCACCGCCTGTGCCCCACCTGTGCCCCGCTCCACACTAGTGCCACGAGGGCAGAGGTGCTTCCTGGCCCCCCGCCCACATTCCGTCCCGCTGCCTCACTGCAGCCGCCATGGCCCTAGGATGGGAGGTGGGGAGAGGGGGTCAGGCCTCAAACCGAGGCCTCCTCTTGCCCTGGGGCCCAGCCTCCCTTCTGGCCTGTCTCTCTCATTAATGGGATCAGGGATGGAGTCACCAAACCAGTGCCGGGACAGAGGTCGGGAAGCTGTGTGGACTTTTTTAAAATAAAAACAAAAACACTGAAAAAAAAAAAAAAAAAAAAATTCCCCATAAATTATTTTATCCTCCCAATAACCCAATGAGGTAGGCAGTATTAGGAGCAGTCCCACTTTACAGATGAAAGAACTGAGGCAGAGTTGAGCGATATGGAGCTGGTATATCCAGGGTATAGCAGTCAGGCTTTTCTTTTTTCTCCCCTTTCGTGGGAGCAACCTGTACAATGTGCAGTGTAAACACCATCACTGATGGAATAAAACTAAAACTCATGTCCCAAACAAGAATCTCATCAGGTTCATGAGAGTGGTGCCAGAGATCTGCTCTAAATTGCAGGAGAAGCGTTGGTAAATGTGGATCTGGCTGAGGTAGCATAGCTAAATATGCCGTGGTGAGAAGTAACAAGGTGACAAAATCAGTACTTTAAGAGGATGATGGTAATAACATAAAGAGGGGTCCTAGGACATTTGACCAAGACATCCAGTACGTTTACGGAAAGATCCCTTTTGGTTGTGCTACACTGGTCAAGCTAAAGTGATGCTGTATTGTTCTCGAGTATTGCATCGATCCAGAGATGCACATAATGGTCATCTTTGACATCTCTGAAACCAGGATGTGTTTTGCAATCAGTGAAGCTGAGAGACAATGAAATGTTTGCCATCACATTTTTGTGTGCATTCTAACAATTAGAACATAGTTGCTAATATCACCTGAATTGCCCTAAGTCTGAGAGAAAAATAAGGTGTTCATAATAAGAGTTTCATTCTTTAAGATAAAGTCCTAATCATTTCCCCATTTGTTAGGGACATTCATTTTAAGTGCCCTTTAATTAATTCCAAATATCCTCTGATAATAGATCCTGTTGCATATATCAACTCAATGTAGGGATTTAAATATAATTTTTAAAATATGTAACTACACAAATAAAAATAAAGCTTAAATATTCTGTGGTGTGCCTAATGTTGCTGTTCCCAACACAGGGCTATGGGCAGAAAAATATGGACCAGTCCAGACTGCCTGGTCTTCAATTTCAAACTCTAGTACTTCGAAGCTGTGTGACCTTGGACAAGTCACTCAGCCTCTCCGTACCTCCATTACCTCATCTGTACAATGGAGAAAATAATATTACAATTCCTGGCATTGTTGTGAAATTCAAATGAGGTAATCATTATAAGGCGCTTAGAATTGTGCCAGCATATGGAAATGATAAAAGCTATTATTATCATGTTTTTCCAAAGCCTCTATAACACAAGCCCCCAAACAAACAAAACAAAGTTCAATATTTTAAAAAGATAACCTTTATTTGTGTTTTCTCATTATAAAAGCAATGCATGATGATGCTAGGAAACATAGAAAACATTAGCATTTTTGGTATATTTTTCAGACAGTTTTCTGCGCACACATAGTAACCATTTTTACAAATACAGGTTTATACCACACATACAGGTTTTACCCTAATATTTTTTGCATAAAGATAGGTAGGGATGGGGTGCCTGGGTGGCTTAGTCGGTTAAGCGTCCGACTTTCGCTTAGGTCATGATCTCGCGGTTCGTGGGTTCAAGCCCCGCATCGGGCTCTGTGCTGACTGCCAGCTCAGAGCCTGGAGCCTGTTTCAGTCTGTGACTCCCTCTCTCTCTGACCCTCCCCTGCCCACGCTGTCTCTCTCTCTCTCCTAGAAATAAATAAAACATTAAAAAATATATATACTTAAAAAAAAAAAATAAAGACAGGTAGGGAACATCTTCCTAAACATAAATATTCTTCCCTAAACTCATTTTAAATGCTTCAAAAATAGTCCATTCTAAAGATTAAAAATTTTTAATTAATCTCCCTCTTTCACCATTATAATCCTACTACACTCAACATCTTTGCAGGTTTATGTTCATGTATTTTTTAAATAATTTCCCTATGATGAATTTTTAAGAGTGGAGTTGCTAGCACAAAGGATTTACAATACATCAAACTTTTATAACAATAATAATAGCCAGGAGAATAGTTGACATTGATTGCTTACCCTGAGCTGGCCCGACTCCTAATGGCCTTCAGAGGTAGGTGCTTTTGCTTTTGTTGGCTTAGGGATCGGAGAGTGGAGATTTAGAGAGCTGAAGTAACATGCCCAAGGTCATGCTGCTACCTGGTAAAAGACTGAGACCATGCCCTGAGAGAAGCTGCCCAATGCCTGGGATTCTGTTCCTCTTTAGTGCTAGGGAAACCATTTTGTTACTGAACACATTTGCTATGCACTCCCTCTCTTTAGAGATAGATTTCATTTATTTTCACAACCAGCCCCCAGAAGATCCTCCTATTGATCTTGGGAGGGCGAGGACCCAAATATGACATTTTTGATAAGCCATGACGAAAGACAATTAGATGAGAATATGCAATAAATAAGAACTCAACATCAGCAAGGTACTGAGAGGTAAAACTTCCATTTTCCTGGCCTTGTGGTAGAGGTTTTGTGCATCTTGGAATAGCCTTGAGATGTTCACCAATTTCACTGAATTTGACCTCTATACTGTGGCTCACTTGGTCTACAGAGAAATACCTTCCATTCTTCTCCAGGGTTGGATCAAAAGGCAGCATGATAAGGGCATGAGCTTGTGGGAAGAAAGTATGAAATCAGTTCATCCATGCATTCAACAAATGTTCACCAAAGATCTGTAGTGGAGATACGGAGATGAAATGTATTGGCCCTACATTAAGGAGATAGGGACCTAACCAGTTAAGCAACAATGGCAGCATCATGTAGGGGGAGCCATGAGGTGCAAATGTGCAGAAGAACTGATCCTCTACCACTGGCCTGCTCTGAGTTGGAGTCTTGTTTCCGCTGTGTAGTAGCTGAATGTTTATGGCTGAATCTGTCTGGATTCAGTTTCATCATCCGTGAAATGAGGACTCTGCTTCATCAGGTGGTTGTAAGAATAAATGAGATAATGCCTAACAAAAAGTAAGCACCCTGCAGAGATCAATCAATCAATCAATCAATCTGACTGGTCTACAACCCTTACAGCTCACTCATAGGTAACTTAGCAACCAGCGGTCTCTACACAGAGAATGGTGAGGCCTCTGGCAGAAACCAGCAGAGAAACCACAGGCACACAAAGTGAGTTTTAGCTGGACCTCCTCAAGCTCCTAATCCAGACTGCAAAGATCAGGATCCTCCAACTCTGTTGAGTGATTTCTCTCCCCTCTCAATCACTTTGTAAATAGGTGAGGTGGTAGGGGATTGGGATCCCTGTCCTGGGGCTCAGGGCACACTCCGTGCAGCTGTGTCCTGTCCAAGCACAGCTCTCCGTGGTATGGGAGAGGTGGACGGCATGACTCCTGCCAACACTATTCTCTTGTGTGTTCCCTGAAGCTGCTGCCATATATCATTTACAGAGTTTGTTCTTGCCCTTTGTATAATCAACTAATCAAATGTTAGCTGTGATTTTTATTAAAGAGTTGGGTACAGGAGATTCAAGAGCATAAAAATAGGCCACCAGTCGTACCTATGCTGGATTTTAGGGCTTCATGGAGGAGATGTTCAACAAGCAGAGTCTCAGAAGGCATGTTAAGCAGTTAAAGGAAAAGGAAAGAAAGGGGATCTTTTCAAGCAGAGGGCAGTGAAGATACCCCTTGTAATGGGTGCCGTGTTGAAGCTTCACATGACAATTGTCCTCATTTTAGAAGTTGTGCTTTTCTTGAGCCATCACTCATCAACAATGACATAGCTTTTCCTCTCAGCACTGGCTCTTACAAGACCAGGAGCCATGGAGGAGAATGGCCCCTCTGGAGGTTTAGAGGCTGTGACCCTCTGTTGAGTTGTTGCATATTTACAGCCATGTACACAGCCCCAGATAGGAGTACGAGTTAAATCAAAGGAAAAAGTGGTCACACATCACGAAGCTCTGAATCACCCTTGTGAGTAGGAACACACACTCTTATGTACTGAGGGAAGGTCTTAAGAATAGGAGATTAAGACTTAGAGTTTTCAACTGTTTCTCCTTTTTCTCAAAAATTTCATATCAAAGGGCTAACAATCTCCCAGGGAGAGCCTGCCTTCAAATAGAGCCATCGTTTTTGCCAAAGGTAGGCCATAATATTGGATTCCACACACATTAACTGAGTACCTACTCAGTACCTGCCATGTGTCAAGGGCTGTAGCAGTGGACAAGGAAGAGCTGGAGCTGCCCTTGCGTGGTTAGTGGGCCCTGGCATTAAGATCTCTACAAGAATTCACATGAAGAGTTACCCACCAGGGAGAGTATTGTCCCTGCCTTGGCCTGACATCATTGTTTAAGGTTTCCCCCTGTTTCCCATGGGAATCCCACTCTGAAACAGCTACAGGAAAAGGCTGGCTGAGATGTTCACCATAGGGGTTGTGAGAGCGCTAATTCACCCTTTAATAGTGGTAACAAATCCATTTTTATTCATTTTTCATCCCCCCCCATATCACCCCACCCATGCCAGAGACATTCAAAACATGTCTTTGATTTGCTTTGAAACTTGAAAACGACAATTTTAGGCTTGATACGTGGTGTGGGGAAATTGACAGAACCCATAATCTGCTTATCTTCAACCAGCAAACCAGCAAAGCCACTGCCAAGCCCAAAGGGCACTCCTAAAAACCAGGCATGATGAACACACCATGAAAAAAGCTCTCTTCTATTACAAAGAAGGCTCTGGTCTCATCTTTTACAACCATTTGTCAGAGAATTCAGTCTCTGCAAATCTTCCACTGCCCACCCATCACTGCTAAAAGGAAAATCTGAAGTTGTTCTGGAATGTTAGCCCTGTGAGGTTGCCCGTTGGGTCTGCAGTGCTCACAGCAATGCCTGTCCATAGTAGGGGCTCAGTAAATATCTGACTAACCAGCCATCTCCTCCTCACTCCCTCACCCCACCACCCTAGTCCTCTTGCTCTCCCCTAGTCATGCCAAACTCATTGTCTGAAAGCATTTGCATTGGCCATTCCCTCTCTCTGGAATGTCCCTCCCCCAGGTAATCACATGCCTCCTTCCTTTTATCAGACCTCTGCCCAAACACCATGCTCTCAACCCTTTCTTTGGGTTGAGGGAGTCTACAACTGGATCCTCCTTTACACTTTATCACATACCCTATCTTTGTCTCACATCAACTTAATTTAGGTATAATTTACAAGCCACCCAATGCACACATTTTAAGTGCACAATTTCATTCTTAAAAGGTAACAACTATATGTGTCTGCGTAAGCAGCACTGCACTCATAATACAGAACACTGCCACCACTCAAATGCCCGCTGTGCCCCATGCCTACCTCATCCCAGCCCACCACTGCTCTGCTTTCTAGAGATGAGGTTTGTCTTCTCTTGAGTTTCATAAACAGGGAACCCTGTGCCTTTTGTGTCTGGCCTCTTTCACTTAGCATCATGTTCTGTAAGATTCACCATGTTGTTGTGGTATCAGTGGCTGGTTCCTTCTATTGCTTAAAAGATTTCCAATTATATAAATAGACTATAATTTGTCCATTCGTTTGTTGATTGTCATTTGGGTTCCCTTTGATTTGCTTTCCTTTTTATTCAAAGCTCATCACCTGCTGGCATTCTATTCGCCCATAGCGATATCCACCCCTGGAAGGCAGGAATCTTGTCCCCATGACTTGTTGCTGGACCCCCAGTAGCTAGAGGAGGGCAAGGCATATAAACGGTGCTCAGGATTTGTTGAATGAAACAATATTTTTACGTTCACTTCCCTTTGTAGCATAAAGCCTAGGCAAGGCACAAGCTTGTGAGCTGTGCTTCAGATCTTTCTCTTCTCTGAACCCCAGTCTGGTAACTTTAGGCCTTCACAAATTGAAACACATTGTTTGTGCTAAGTATATTTCTGTTTATATTCCTACTTCTCCTGCTGGAAGCTCTGCGGGCTTCTTCAGGAGCCCCATTATGTCACCAAACACCTTACTGCCCTTGACCCATTGCAGACTTTCTCCTTCTGGACAACAAGAAAATATAACACCTTGACCTCCCTCCAGCTGAGCAAGCCTGACCAATACCAGGTACTGGCTGCCTCTCTGCCACACTGAGCAGCCTGTAATGCAGTGGGTTAAGGGAAGGCCCTATGAGCAGGCTGCCCGGGTGTGGACCTCAACTCTACCACTTTCCATCTCTTTTTTTTTTTTTTTTAAATGTTTTATTTATTTCTAGGAGAGAGACAGCGCGAGCAGGGGAGGGTCAGAGAGAGAGGGAGTCACAGACTGAAACAGGCTCCAGGCTCTGAGCTGGCAGTCAGCACAGAGCCCAACGCGGGGCTCGAACCCACGAACCGCGAGATCATGACCTAAGCGAAAGTCGGACGCTTAACCGACTAAGCCACCCAGGCGCCCCCACCACTTTCCATCTCTTGAGCAAGTTAAGTAACCTCCCTGTGCCTCAGTTTCCTCATATGCAAAGTAAGGAGTAGTGTTTCGTATTCAGTAGGGGTACTGTAAGTAAGCATCAAATAAGATAGTACATGTGAATCATTTAGAACAGTGCCTGGCCTCGTTAAATGTTCCCTTGTGGTGTCATCTGAACAGTTAGCAAATAAAAATACAAGAGAACTGCAGAGTGTTGACTAAAATTTCCTAAAAACTTTCCTACAGAGGTTACATCTTCTCAATGGCCCTATCACCCAAACTCTACAGTGCTGGGATAGACTTCACTCAGGCACCATTTCCTCTGAGACTAAATGTCATTCAGTTACACAAGACCTTTACTGAGTACCAACCATGTGCCAGGCACTGCTCTATGTACTGGGGATGCTCTTGTGAGTCAAACAGACAAGTCTCCCACTCTTCAGAGGTTTGTATCCAAGAAGAATGAAGTGGACTATAAATTAAAAGATAATGAGTTGTGTTTTTTCAAAGAGAGATGCATCTTTGCTGGGAATAGAAAGAAGCAGTGGTAGAGACATTTGGAATGGGAGGTCAGGGATGCCCGAGCTGAAGTTGCCGTGCTGAGGCTGAAGCCAGGTTGACAAGCGGGCAGGTGTGAAATCAGGAGGGAGAGTAGGCAAGGTAGAGGGAATAGCTCCTGCCAAGGGCCCCGAGTCTGGGGTGAGTTTGGCATGTCCCAGAAACAGAGAACACTGTGGCTGGACTACAGGGACAGAGAAGTTGGGAGGTGGGCAAAGGGAGTTTATAGACCAGGGAAGGCTAACACCCAGCAAAGCCATCCCCACTTTTCCTGACACCCTTTATCCCCTTTGATCATTGGCTCCAGTGGGGCATCTCCCTGCCCTCAGGTGTCCAACCTGCTTCCAAGTCTGGCCCTAGCACCACTGGGCTCTGCCTTCCACTCCCTTCTCTGCTCAGCAGCATCTTTAGCAGACTTACTAAAGATATGCTGGAGGCCAGGTTCTTGGAAAACTTGAAGCGACCTCCTGTAGTTGTTAAGACTCGGGCAAATCCAAGTTCAAGTCTCTGCTTGGCCACCAACTACCGTCAGCGGCACTGGATATGTTACTTTACTTATGTACCAGCCATTACTCTCTCCTGAGAAGTGGGGATGCAAATAAAGTTTCTGGGAGGGTAAATGAGATAACATACGTCAGCACTTGCCATCATGCCTGGCACATAGCAAGTGCCCAGATAAATAATAAGTCTTATTTTTGGTGGTTACTTTCCCCACTGCTGTAGGAGGACCTGTGATAGAAGAATCAGGATTCCACCCACACAGGTGTATCCTCCTGCACTCCTTATCTCACAGAACTGTGCTTGGGTCTTCTCTACTTTTAGTCTGCTTGATCCTGACTCGTGGAGTCTTGCACAATGCATACTTATGGTCAGCAGATCCAGGTGCTGTGTCCCTAGAGAACCTAGGAGCTCATTCTCATAGCGGGTGGACCCGCAGCCCCAGCAGTGCACACAGCTGAGCCTAGTGGCATCTGGTTCACTGACTCAGATGCTGGAAGTAGGAAGTGGACTGGCATCCTGAGCAAGACAGGCGGGGCCACACTAAAGGAAGGCAGCCCCCACTGGAGCAGGGCCCTGCTGCTGTCATTGTTCCACGTACCCCTCGGCACTCAGCCACTTTGAAGGAGAGAAAAGAAATTGTGCTGAGCTTTAATGAGGAATCAGCCAGGCGCATTTTGCCAAAGGCCTTGCTGGAGGCAGAAGATGAATAGGCCCCCGTGAGTGACCCATTGCTGCCAGTCGTCACCGGATGCGACCAGAGACCCTGTGGTAATGTGACTTCAAGCAGCCCTCACGTGCACGTGCTGCCTCCCTGCCATCCTACCAACTGCTGAGTGTGCCCTGCCATCTGAGGTACCATCGAAATCAGATATTGGGAGGCCAGGGATGCTGCCAGCATGGAGCAAGGGAGCAGCAGGCCGTCCGTGGCAAATGTCAACATTTATTGCTTTTCCCGTCCACATCAACCCTCAGCAAGCAGACGTTCCAAATGGCAATAAAGTTATTTCCCCCCTTCTCAGGGTCCTGGACCCAGTAATAACATCTTCCTGAAGGGCAATGAGTCCGTCTTTAACCTTACCCTCTTTGGCAGGTGTGTATCAGTGTAGCTTCCAGAAGCATCTCTTGTCGACACACTCCCTGCCTGTGGACACTCTCCCTTCTGGGAGAGTGACAGGTCCTGCTCAATGGTCCCGCCCCCTTTGCTCTCTCCTGCAGCTCCTCTTGCAAACCCACTAAGTTATCTTAATTACCATTCCTCCTTGGTCTCTGCCAAGAAGTAGGGGAGATTTATAATTAGATCAGTCAAATATTTGCTGTGGTTTATTTTTTTGCCTCTCAAGCGCTCGTAAAAGTTGCATTTTCATGCCACTCTTGGCATGACTGATGACTCAAAGCCACAGCCCTCACATTGCATGCCAACGTAGGTTATTTTTCAAAGGCCAAGGAAAAAGAGAGAACTGGGGGTGGTGGGGGTGTTTATTTTGGGCTGTTGCGATATCACCCTGTGGGTGGCTTTATTGCCAAGTCAAGAGAGAGAAGCTGCCTTGGGAGACAGACTTCTTCCCAAAGCCAGCCCATGCACACATACACCTCCTACCGGGATTTGGTCATGTGCCTCCTAATCTCTTCCAGGGCTTCTGCAGATCTTTTAGATAGAATGTGCTATGGAGCAACCCCTTAGTCAACCAAGCACAGCACAATCTCCTGAGCATCCCTATATCCAGGATTGATCGTGATGGGGTCTTAGAAAAGAGGAGACAGATGTCCCTGGTACCAAGCCTAAGTTATCAATCCCCAGTGCTGGGATATGAAAAAGAAACTCTGGCCAGGGCCTCTGCCTTTGGAAAATGGCCTCCTTCTAGTGTCAGCCAGGCTGCCAAGCAAGCTGGCCAGCCTGCAGTCTAAGAATCCAAGAGAGCAGAGGCTCTCCTAGACCAGATGGCCTCCCTGCAAACCGGCTTCTCACTGAGCTCATGTACTCCCCACCCTAGAAGGCAGTCTCTTCATTTGGCTGCATTGATCCACCTTGTGTTACCAGCCTCCAACCCCTACCAAAGTTACAGCAGCCATAAGTGGTGCTCCATGATGCTGCTTAGTGCTTGTTCACCTGTGAGTAGGGTGACTATATATCCCAGACTGGAGCACTTTCTGGAGTGAAAGAAGAAGCAAGCAGTGTCAAATAGGACACTCCTGGGAAAACTAGGGTAAACAGACATCCCACACATAATAGGTTGGGTCTTGACTCCATGGCAAATATGCTGGAATCCACCCTGATCTTGGGGAGTAACTGGGAATAAAGAGAAGCATCACTCCACGATAGGCGCTACTGAAGTAACGAAGAAGCATCAACAATTCAATGGCTTGGTTTAATAAGTGTTTATTGTTTGCTCATGTCATAATTTCAGCCTTCCTCCAAGGGCTTGTGCTCAGATCCAGGCCATTCCTGTCTTGTGGCTCCACCACCCTGGGCTGTAAGGGTGACCTGGCACCCTCCAGAGGCAGATAGGGGTAGAGAGAGAGCTAGTAGGAGGTTGCACAGGATGTTTTATGGCAGAGTCTGGACGTGGAGCTCATCCCACAGCTATGTTCCATTGACTGGAACATCACCGCATGCTCCCCACCCAGCAGCAAGGAGGCTGAAAAAGCGTGAGACCCCAATATAGACCATGATCAGCAATCACTACCACAGTGGACACTAAGAAACAGTGTCAGAGTAGGAAGGCAAGACAAGAGAGGGAACCAGGAAAGTCCTGAGGAGGAAGGCAGACATTGTACACCATCCCTCTGAAATTTGGGAAGGGGAAGTCATGATGGCCTCATACAGTCACCTTGCAAATCTTGATACATGGGAATGTGCAAACACCACAACTTCCCATCACATGCATAGGCTGGGTGGTCCACAACTCAGCCTTGCTGTCTGTAATTCTACCCCATCCTCTTTCCTTCCAGACAGCACGTTAGGGAGGGCAAGTGATTATTATCAGAGACAAAACCTTGAATACATTCCAATTTTGTTGCTTACAGTGAAACTCATTTACAAATTTAGTATTTGATTCATTTAATATTTACTTATCAGACTCTGCTTGAGATCAATGAGATAGAGTAGTGAATCATGATAATGATAGCTGAAACCTTTAGGGCATGTCTCCCATATACAAAGTACTGTCCTAAACACCATAGATGAATTGGTTCACTTAATCCTTGCACCAATGCTTTGATATAAACAGTTACTGTCCTCATTTTAAAGATAAGGAGACTGAGGCACAGAGAATTTAAATAACATGTGTGAGTGTCACAGCAAGTAAGTGGCAGTGCCAGGATTCTAACCCTAAGTAGTCTAAAGCTCAGAAGTCCTCTCTATCTCTCCATCAGGCAGTTAAACAAACCCCCCACCCCCACTCCACCCTCCTGGAGTTTACATTCTCCTGAGTAGAAAGACAATAAACATAAAAATAAGTTGTATGATTTTAGAGCTTGAAGAGTGCTTTGAAAAAAGCAAAGCACAATAGAGGGTTCAGGATTGAGTCACATCAGACATTATATCGTATCACATCCACATGTCCCAATGCCCTGTTTACAGCCCCTGGCTTGCAGATTCTGCCTTAAATGAAAACTGCCCTCCAAGCTTCTTTGGAGTGACTGAGAGGAGGCAGCCAAAATAGATGCCTCTCTCTGCTCTGGTAGATACCTTTTCCCAGAGCAATTTGATTGGTTGGACAGCTAGTACCGCTGCTGGTCCTAAGCCACTTTGGTGCTCTTGGCCAGCCAGCCAGTTCAGCGAGAGATGACTAATGTCCAAATTAATAATGAGCAATGGTTCCATACAAGTAACCACCTTGCCCAAACTTTTCCTCGTGGGGGTGATATCGTGGGCCCCAAATGAAGTGTATTCTTCTCACCTCAGCACCAAGGAAGTTACACTCATTCCTCTGGCTGACAGCAATTTGTAGACATGGGTCTGGGTAGTTGGACATTTACGAGGTTGCTAAGGAACAAATGCTTTGGTTCCAGAGGTCTCCGAAAGCAGCATTGGTTTGTTGTATCACTTCAAATCATTTATTGTATCCCATAAAGACAGTTGTGACCAATGGGATATGGGGTAGAGGAAAGAAAGCTAAATATCTATACTTGTTTTCTGAGAGATGGGAAAATTTTCACTTCCTAAGCATTGACCATCTAACCCCCAGATGGAAAAACCGGAACCAGCTACTCCTTTGATAGTTACAACTTACCATTAAGTATCTCCTAGTCATGAGGTACTTAGTAAAATTGTTATTACCTTCCAGACACTGCCCTAAGCATTATGTCATGTCATCCTTATAACATCTCCAAAAGGTGAGTATTAATATTCCCTAGTATGCAAACCAGGAAGAGTCTAAAAGTAGATTGATCCAACTTCAAATAATAGCAAGAGGCAGTCAGAATTCAAACCCCGGTTTGTCTGATGGTAAAGCCTTTGCACTTAGAATTAAAGACTCCTTTGTTTTCAATGATCACGTTTTAGATGGAAAAACTGGCAATTCTAATGATGGGGAAGTCACATTAATAGATTCCTGGACTTTAATTCTATGAAGTTCATGAAAGAGGTTATAGTAAATGTCTGTAACCTATAAAATCCTTTTTATGGAGGGGAAGTGGTGAGAGAGAGCTTAATCCCACAGTGGTGGTTTTTATCTGCTAGAGACTTGCACTTTGAATGTTTTCTGGAAGTCACAGAGCAACTGACTTTTCTGTGCAGTGATTTTTAAAAGAGTTCACAGATTAGCCCATTTCTACAGGGGTCTTATTGATTTTATTGTCAACAAGTAAGAGACATTGGTGTCCTCTCTGCCTATTCCTTCATCCTCCCTGTCTAGCCCATGGTCAAGTGGGATCCCTTCTTTCTTAAAAACATTCCTCCAAAGTTATCTCCTCTTCTCATTGACTGTCTTAATCCAGACTCCTGTCACATCATATTTGGATTTCTACAGTCATTTCCCAACTGGTCTTCCTGGTTCATTTCATTCCCCCTCTAGAACATTTTGTATCCTGCCTGCAAATGAATTCCTGAAAACATTCCTTCCATTGCATCAGTCACTGCTTAGGGATCATCAGTGGCTCCAACTTGCCCACCAGAAGATTTCACCATTCTCTAGGACAGGGCTTTCTTGNGGTTTCTCTTGCCCCCCCCCCCCTTTTCCTCATCTTAGTAGCCTTCACTGACTACTTTATTTCTAATTGATCACTTCCAGTTATGAGCCCAGTTTCCGCTGAACGAGTACAATATTTAATTGGTGGTTTCTCTGAGATATTTAGGTCTAAGTTTTTGCTTGGCCACTTAGTGGCTGTGTGACTTTTGACAAGTTGTTTGACTTCTCTGAGCCTCAGTTTTCTTATCTGTAAAATAAGATACAATCAGTAGTTATCTTTAGGATTTTTGCAAGAATTGAATGAATGAAATGATGATGATGATGATGATAGCTAGCTAACATGTATTTTGTGTTTGCTCTGCTTCAAGCACTGTTCTAAATATTATCTTATTCTTCACAACAACCTATAAAATAGATACTATTATTTTCAGTTTTGCATATGGGGAAACTGAGGCACAGATAGGTGAAGCTAATGCCTGAGTCTCTCCTAGATAGTCTGGCTACACAACCATCATTCTTTTTTTTTTTTTTTTAATTAAAATATAGTTGACATACAATGTTACATTAGTTTCAGGTATACAATATAGTGAACACAATCCTCATTCTTAACTAATCTTCTATTCCACCTTCCCCCTCGGTAAATGAGCAGTAAATTGTAGCCGGTAACATGAGTCTATAATTCCTCATCTGAAACTCTTGGGGAGCCAAATGATTTTTGAAATCCAGAATTTGGAGAATTACAAAACAGTTATACTTGGCACATACTAGGTATTATATACCCTAGTAGTGACTATACCAATAATCAGTCAATCTCTCTCTCTCTCACGTGCGCGCACACACACACACACACGTACATAAAGAATGATCAAAGTTTGAGCTTTAAAGCTTTTTGGATTTCAAACTGCAGAAAAGGGATTGTAGCCTATAGAAATAAATAAAACTATTAACGATAATTATGAGCATAATTATCGGTGGCTTATTATTACAACTTTTGTGATTCTTCTTTTACTGGATGAACTCGTAGTAAAATGTGCTCAAATGTATTCCTCAGTTAACTAATGGGGTGGGAGGGGAAGGTACTAATCATGGGACCGGGACTATAACCTCTTTCACACGTGTCACTCTCTCTTCTTTCCCTAGTATGACTTCATGGAGCGTCTGGATGGGAAGGAGAAGTGGAGTGTGGTAGAGTCACCCAGGGAACGCCGGAGCATACAGACCCTGGTTCAAAATGAAGCCGTGTTTGTACAGTACCTGGATGTGGGCCTGTGGCACCTGGCCTTCTACAATGATGGCAAAGACAAAGAGATGGTTTCCTTCAACACTGTTGTCTTAGGTAGGTATGGGGTCTCTGAGGTGATATGCCACCAGGGGAAGAACGGAAACATTCTGGATTTCTCTGTAGAAGGCGCATCTTCCAATGTAGTTTCGACTGTATTGGAAACCAAAGCAGAATCCCTTACTTAGGCCTCAGAGTATCTTCCACCTAAAACTAGCCCTGATTGAAACAGGAAGGCTGTCTACAGGATCCTGTTGTGGTAAAGAGCTTGGGTGGGACAGGCTGATTCAAGTCCTGGCCACACAACCTACATAAATCGTTGGACTTTTGCATGCTTCACTTACCTTGTGCTGAGATAGAACTAGGACCCATGGCATAAGGCTCTTGTGGGAATCAAATAACATAAAGTACATAAATCTCTAAACATGCACTAGGGATTCCAATAAATATAGACCATTCACATCAGCTCAGAACTTCTCTTTAAAATCCAGGAAAGCTCAAAATAAAAAGTCTTTTTTAAAAAAACATAAAAATAAATCAAGAAAAGGATATAGACATAAGGAAAAAAAAATCGGGGGCGNAAAAAAAAAAATAAAAAAAAAAAAAAAAAAAAAAAGGAAAAAAAAATCGTATCTTTGTTCCCAAGTAGGTAAATCTCAAAATGCTTTAATTAAGCACTGGTCACTTTTGGCATGTTTTAGCCCTATGTTTTATTAGCTTTCAAAGGAGAAGCTATGGTTTTATTCAAAATGTCCTCTTATATGTGTTTACAAATCTCTGAATGGGTGATTAGTTTGAGAAGATGTTTTCTAAAGCAAACCTTAAGAATTTTAACAATTACATAAGCTACAGATATTTTCATTAAATCTATTTTGTCATTGGGTTTTTATCCTAATGAAGATAACAGATCCTGGGTAGAACATTTATGAACTGGGGCAGTGTTTCACAGAGGAATACACTGAGGCTCAGAAAACTGAGTCCCTTCAGGTCCCCAGGATATAGACATGGTAGAAAAGGCATAGGCTCCTTGGTCTTTCTGCATGTTCTTTCCAACGTGTTTATTTGTGGATGTTGAGTTTCACTGGAGGTGCCTCAATAAAGTAGTGTCATGAGGAAAGACTTGGCGATAGAGGGCTTAATCCCAGTTTTGCTTTCCCATCTCCTAACTGGGAAAGTCACTTACATCCCAGACCTTCAGTTTCATTTGTGAAAACATAGTAACTATGTCCCTGAAGGGAAGGATGATGTGACTTTACATATGGACTGTGCCTACAATGGAGCTAGTAGTCCCCAAATAAGAGCTGATGGATTTTTTGGAGCCTATCTTGTACAACTGTTTTTCTAGTGACTGCATTTTCAGAACTTCTGTATTGGCCACATGGATTTCTCTGAGGGGTTCCTTAATTCTTGAAAGATCTATGTAAGCCAACTGAGAATGTAGGTGGCAATTTGTTATCAATAGCCACAACTTCCAAATGGTATAAAATCAGGATTTGGTATTGACTGTAGCATCAAAGTTAAACCTTATTCCCTCTGCTAAGGAAAAATTGCCCTATCAGGACTAGCCAAATGGTCTAAAGCAGGGGTTGGCACACTGTAGCCTATGGACTGAGTCTGGCCCACTGCCTGCTTTTATAAATAAAGTTTTTTCTGGAGCACAGCCATGTTCATCTGTTGACGTATTGTCTCTGGCAGCTAAAACAACAGAGTTGAGTAGTAACAACAGAGACAGTTTGGCCGACAAAACCTAAATATTTACTTTCTGTCCCTTTACAGAAAAAGTTTGCCAACCCCTGCTCTAAACTAATGTCATAAACTTTGTATAATGGAAGCCACTGGAAAATGTCTTCCACAGTGACAGAAAATTTCCAGAATCAGATTACATACCAATGGGGGATGAGGAGAAGTGAAAAGTTTGATAAAAACCAGCTCACAGGAGGAAAAAAGTAGTTTGAGTTGTTGAGATTAAGAGCAATCTTGGGGCGCCTGGGTGGCTCAGTCGGTTAAGCGTCCGACTTTCGCTTAGGTCTTGATCTCGCGGTTCGTGGGTTCGAGCCCCACGTCGGGCTCTGTGCTGACTGCCAGCTCAGAGCCTGGAGCCTATTTCAGAGTCTGTGTCTCCCTCTCTCTCTGACCCTCCCCTGCTCACGCTGTCTCTCTCTCCTAGAAGTAAATAAAAATATTTTAAAAAAAGAAAAAAGAACAATCTTAAGTTTAAGAACATGATGAGGGGGACGCCTGGGTGGCTCGGTTGGTTGAACATCCAACTTTGGCTCAGGTTCATGATCTCATGGTTCATGGGTTCAAGCCCCACATCGGCTTTGTGCTGACAGTGCAGAGCCTGCTTGGGATTCTCTCTCTCTGCCCCTCCCCCACTCGCTCCCACAAGAGAAAAAAGAAAGAATATGAGAAATTATACCCTTTGTGTCACCTTGTATTTAAACTCGAAAGGCTTGGCACAATCATAAAACCACATGCCATAAACAGCAGCTGGCTTAGTTGGCACCTACAGGGACTCATTGAAATGGTTAATAACAAAAACAAATACACATTTATGGGGTGCTGACAATTTGCTCACCTCTGGATCAGTCCCTCTGGGAGTACTAGGCCATTCAACCCATAGAGTAGTCATGTGAGGTAGGTACCTCCAGCGTTCTATCTTCTAGCAGAAAAGCGACCACGGAGAAAAGTTAAACAACTTGCCCAAGATCGTACACACAAATCCAGGGTGGAGTCAGCATCCAAACTCCCCAGAGCCTATGCTCTTAACCACTGGATTGCTTTGGATTCCAGCCAAATAAATCCCTTTCCTGCTGCACAGCAAGTTTTCTGGGGGTCAGATTATCTAATAATGGCTTCTGCCTTCCATCTCCTTTATCCACATAGACACAGACGTTGTGGTAGTGAGATACCCTTCCCCCAGGCCATTACCCTCATTCGCCTGTCAGAGATGGGAATAGCAGTTCTCCCCAGAGAATTTCTCTTGTCTGGACTGGAGCTCGAAGAGAAAGTCAAAGGTAATCGGCCTAATAATTGGGCAGACATCTTGATAGAGCAATGATAGTAATTGGCCTGAAATGCAGGGAAAAGAACAGTGTTTTCTTTGGTTCAGAGATTTTCCCACACGTATCTATTATCAGAACGTTCTCCATCAAGAACAGCCAGGAGCACCCAAGCCCCTGCGATATGAAACAGAAGAAAAAATGTTAGACGGGTGTCAACCAGCGATCACACTAAATATACCTTTGACTCACGGAAGTCTTTTGATGTGTTTTGGAAAGAAGCAGGCTGCTTTCAGAAATGAGTTTCATCTCAGGGGACAACAGAGTGGCATACTCAAAGTGCGGTGCAGATTTACTAGAGACCGCCCTCTGCATGTGTAAAAACCCCATTTCCTGGGCTTCCTCTCAGCACCTGCCATTGTTTCCTCAAGAAAATTCAAGCCAGGCTGACAGAAAGGAAAACTGATACTATCACATCCGTACTATTTGATCCAGTGTTGCAAAAGGGGAACTAAAAGTGTGGGCTCCCTTTATAATTCAGCAGCACCATGTGGTTGCTCTTTCCAAAACTGTAGAAATGCTGAGAAAATGTCGGGGCGCCTGGGTGGCTTAGTCGGTTAAGCGTCCGACTTTCGCTTAGGTCATGATCTCGCGGTTCGTGGGTTCGAGCCCCGCGTCGGGCTCTGTGCTGACAGCTAGCTCAGAGCCTGGAGCCTGTTTCCGAGCCTGTGTCTCCCTCTCTCTCTCACCACCCCCTGCTCACGCTCTCTCTCTCTCTCTCTCCTAGAAATAAAAATTAAAAAAGAAAAAAAGAAAAAAGAAATGCTGAGAAAATGCAATAAAAAATACTCATCATTACAGCTTTTGCTTATATTGGATTCTTCTACCCTTCTACACACACACATGCACACACACGTGTGTGAATACACTTTGACAAGGTGTTTGACAAGGTGACAAGGTGTTGACCAAGGACCTGTTGTATACCAAGCATTAAGAATACCTCAGTGAATACCCAGTGAATATCAGGTCTGTTCCTCATGGAGCCTGATGAGAGAATACAGACACATGAAAGGCTGATAGTAGGAATTACAGGAACATAGAGAAAGGGATACAAAACTCTTCTTGATTGAGAGAAGGTAGGGAAGGAAGATGCCTAGGAGCTAAATATTTTATAAACGGACATTAAGGATAAATACTTCAGCTAAAGGGCAAGAGAGGCACTCCAGCCCAGCAAAGAGCTTGGTCCTTTTCCATGGGACTCCAGTGACAAAAACCTCCCTCAACCTCTGCTGCCTTATCTCTAAAGATGGTACATTTTGAAACAGGGTGCTTTGAGCTCAACAGTGTTAGGGTTATTGTGGTTTTTTTTAATTTTTTAAGGTTTATTTATTTTTGAGAGAGAGAGAGAGACAAAGTGTGAACAGGGGAGGGGCAGAGAGAGAGGGAGACACAAAATCTGAAGCAGGCTCCAGGCTCTGAGCTATCATCACAGGGCCCAATGTGGGGCTTGAACCCATAAACCATGAGATCATGACCTGAGCTGAAGTCAGACACTCAACCGACTGAGCCACCCAGGTGCCCCTCAGCGGGGTCAGTTTGCACCAAACCATTCTCAGACCTGGATGCTGGTCGAGGGAGAAGCAATCTCTACATAACTGTAGATGCAAAGTGGACACTTAAAATGTCCGCACTACGCCACTTAAAATGCAAAGTGGACAGTGCCATTTCTATGTTGAAGACTGCTTGTTCCCATCAGTCACAGAAAAGAATCCAACTCATCTGCATGACCTACAGGACCCCAGATGATCTGACCCCTGCCTGGATCTCTCCAAACTCATTTCATATCACTCTATTCCTTTTCGCTACCCTCCAGCCACATTGGATCAGTTCTGCTATTTCCCACCTCAGGGACTTTACATAAGCTATTCCTACTGCCTAAAATACTCTTTTCTTAGCTCTTCACTTGCCTATCCCAGCTCACCGTTAAATATCACCTGCATAGAATGGAGAGGCCCTTTCTGGTCTTCCTCCCTGTGTAGCTTCCTCCTGCTACTCCCTTTCAATGTATCCTATTCTATTCAAAGTGCTTATCACAACTTTTACTTGTTTTATTCATTGATATATTGGTGGCAGAAGGGAGGGCTGTATTCTCCATGACAGTGGAAGTTACATTAGGGCAGGGACCTTCCGTGTCTTATTCATCCTTGTATTCACCAATGTCTTTTACAGTAAGTCACATATAATAAGTGTTTAGTTAATAAAGTGAACCATATGTTAAGAATTATTACAGGTCTGAGAGCTCACCCTAATTGTAAGCTAACCTGTTAGCCTGCCACAATTTCATAGATATTATCAGAAGACATGAAACTCTTGGGTCAGAGACAAGGGCCTTTATTACTCAGAGCAATGCAATATCCAGTTATTAGTATATGTGCCAGTCCTCCAAGCCCTAGTTCCCACAGGGCTACATGAACAGGGTCACATGATACCTGCACATGTAATAGGTTGCATCATAGAAAAGAAATCTTGAGTTTATCATGTCCGAGTCTCTCCAAATGGGCTCTGGGCCTTCTCATTCTTTGCTCTAGAGGGAAATATTATCTTTACTATCCTGGACAGTAAGTAAACCTGCCCTTTGCTCTGGAGACAGACACTATACCGGTCCTCCAAAGTAGTTCACTGTGCAGACAACCTTGAAAAGATAGTCCAGAACTAAGGCAGTCAGTGTCTCAGCTCACAAGACATTCAGAAATACGTATGGAGAATTGGAGACATGGAGAATTATCTCCCCAAACCATGTGAAATTACTGATTTTTGACCTGCAGAAGCAACTACTTCATGATTCAACCTAAACCTTCTTGAATGAATGCATACCTGATGAATTAGTGGAAATCAGTAGCCACCTGGATATTTCTCAGCCCACCCATGGAGCCAACCTCAAAGAGTTTCAGCCTGAAGTGCTAATTGATAAACATTCAAGAAATTGGTTTGATGGAGTCTGTAGTCTTTTACCTGATTTCAGAAAAGCAACTATACTCACTTGTTCTCCTCAGAGTGCCAGAAACCAACTGCAGCTTGGTTCTGGAAGAAGAGAACCAGGAAGGGAAACACTAGAAAGAAAGTAGTATGCACAGCTTTGATTTTCAGTCCAAAGTGGGAGTAATTGGAAATTTTGGTTTAAAGGAAAAACCTTCCTTACCGCTCTCAGGTTACTCCATTCAGAACCATCTGACTTTCATGCAGCATCCACCAAGTCAGTGACCCAGACCCCCCAAGGGTTTGGTAAAGGTCACACTCTGGCCATGATAGCTTGTGTTTTTCTTTTCATCATCTTAGTAATTTGACACCTGAAAGAATAAATGTGTTTATTTTAATTTAAGGCAAAAAAAAATGAGGATGATAATAATGATAATTTTAAGAGCATGTCTTCATCTGTGTACACCCAAATCAACATGAAAAAGTTCCAAAATGATCCCTTTGAAATTATGACTTGAGAGCACACATAGAAAGGTAAATCACGAAGCAAGACAGCTCTGCTGGTTAGAACAAATGGGAACTAATTGATTTTCATGAAAAATAAGATCTGCAAAAGGTAGGCATAAAAGGACTTTTATACGACCTAAAACCTACTGCTTAATGCATCCAAAATCATGCCTAATTGGTCAGTCTTACACATTTGGATTTTTGTTTCCTTAAAGCAAGAGATTTCTTTACAAACCTGGGATCAGGAACAATCGCTGTCATTTGGAGACTCCTCCCCTGTACCTGAGGCTAAAGGCTGATGTCCCACACATCAGACCATATCTCAGATTGATAGTCTGAAAAGAAGAGGGCCAGGGGAGGGAAGGGGACAGCATTCATAATGTTTTAAACCTGTCAACATTCAGACATGGGAAACTTCAGATTTGAAGTCCAAATAAGTTATTTCTTTTGAAAAAGCAGATGTTGCAGCAATACTAACCCTGCATTCCTGCCTGGATGTTAGTGAGATAGAGAGCAGTGGTTACTTCCATGCATTGTTCACATTGCCCTCATCCCTTTAATTTCCATTCCTTGCACTCACTCACACTCGCTACCAGTAGCCTGTGGGCACTTGAGGTTACTACTACTGGTCTTCAAAAATGGTGGGTGGTTAATTACCAAATTGCTTCATCAGCAGGCAGGGGAAATGATAGTTGCTAAGTTTCTCTCTTTTTCAGATTCAGTGCAAGATTGTCCACGTAACTGCCATGGGAATGGCGAATGTGTGTCCGGGCTGTGTCACTGCTTCCCAGGATTTCTAGGAGCAGACTGTGCTAAAGGTACTTGCCACTACTTCCCTGGTATGGTTGGATAACAAGACTTAGGCTTCTTTGAAAGTGTGAATGAAGGGGCAACAAAGAAGAACCCCCCCCTCAGAATTCCACTGGGGCAACTTGTAAGCCCATGCATGCTAGAAGACCTGTCTCTTTAGCAAAGAGCAGGTTTTAATATATGACAATTGGCCAATATACCTATAAGAGCAGGGAGGTTATCCTTGGCATCGAGGTGTGCTAAGAAAGATTTGCTAAAAATTAGATGGTTGGATTTCCTGTAAAAGCAAAAGTGAATTACCATCACTCCTTTCTTATAATCATTAACTTCTATGTAATGGAAGATTAAGCATCTCAGGGTTAGTAAATTTCATTCATTCTGGCCAGCTACGCTCTCAATCTAGGAAGCGCTATTTATCTTGGTGGAATCGGTTTTAAATTGTATTATTAATTTATCTACACTCCTTTGCACAGAATTGCTGGGGCCCTGGGATTCTTGGGGGAAAGGTAATATAAGAGAAAATTACTCTCACAAAAACAGGGGACTTAGGGGCTGCATACCTAGCTTGCAAAAGACCTTGAGCATAACCTTCAAGTGGCTCTGTCAGAGGCAAGTGTAAGAGAAAGCAGAGCTTCTCACCCTTTTTAGATATGGTGTGCACACTCACATACACATATGTATATTCTAGGTAGATACAACTATAAAATTAAAATTAAACTTTCACAAAACTACACTTATCTTTGCTCCATGATTCCTTTCTATTTCATCTAAAAACACCCGTTAAAACCAACTACTCTGATTGGGGCATCTTGAGGGCTCAGCATCCCACTCTTGATTTCAGCACAGGACATGATCTCACACTTTGTGGTATCACGCCCCAGGCTCTTAGCGTGGAGCCTGCTTGGGATTCTCCCTCACCCTTTCTCTCTGTCTCTCCTTTGCTCATTCTGTCTGTCTGTCTGTCTGTCTCTGTCTCTCTCTCTCAAAATAAATAAACTTAAAGAAAACACTACACTGATTCCTCACCCACCAGCAGGTCATATCCCAGTATGGAAAGGAATGAGGAAGAGTTTCAGAGCCCTTGCTGAGGAGTCAGGCATTTCTGGGTTGAATCTCCACTCTGCCACTGAGTGTCTCTGTGACTTTGAGCAAGTGACCTAACATTTCTGAATCTAACATTTCTAAATTTCTGAATCTCAGTTTCCTCCTGTGGAAAGGTGGGGAGTTCCTTCACAAGTTCACTGTGAGGATGGTATGAGGCAAACACACCCAAAGCTCTTAGCAGAACATATTGTGATCCCTCAAAGAGTTTATGTTTACCACTTTTAATTTATGTATATCACATTATATTTATTTATATATTTAAACAATCTTTTCATCATTTTTATGTGCCCTTCATTAAAAAGCCATCATCATGCCTTGATGCGCTGAGAGAGAGACACTTATTAATAAAGCTACTCTGTAAATGCTAACTAGAGCCACTCCTTTTTCCCATTCTCCCCACAATTGCTGGAGAAAATTGCATTTCAGATATTCACAATAGTTCAAATATTTGTGATTCCCAGTTTTCTGAGTGCTGAGTGATAAGCAAAGGGGACTTCCTTGAACTTGAAGTTCTGGATTTGGTTGCACATGCACGAGACCAATCCCTAAATGATACCAACTACAGACATCTCCTCTATCATTAAGTAATATGAAAGTTTTAGTAAACTTGTCAGATACCAAAGGAAAGCACAGCAAGAAGCCTGTATCCAGGGGCATGCGGACACATCACCAAGTAGACCGTGGACACTTGAGTGCTTTGCTCAGCTAGGTTCTGAGGCACCATGAAGGGGGACGAATGAATGACACAGAGCTTCACTGTACCGACCACTTTTCCTTGTGAATGCTGTAAAGGAGGGAAAACCTCAATACTGCTTGAATGGCCTTTCTTGCATAATCTAATTTTCCTAGGAGTGAAGACATTAATGAGAGGAAGAACAGAACAGTCCTTTCATATGTGGCTGCAAATGGGCTCAGCCCTCCGCTGCATGGCCTGTGAGCTGTAAATGTATATTAACACTGACACACATCGATGTATTATTAATCCTAAAAACCATGTGTGCTCTGGCAGCACATCCAGTAACTGCCCTTTCAGGCCTAAGTACCTCAGCCATTTAAGAACTCCTCGCTCTAAATCCATTTGCAGATGGGCGTCCATTCTGCATTATGGATCTGTAATGGCGTGTGCATTTAGCTGCTTAAAAGGACTCTCGGTGTGAGTTTTGCATTCACCACCTGCACTGTGGCCGGGCGCACTCTCCAAGTGTGTATTAGCCATGGTATATAATTGATCCTTGTGAAACAAATATTGAGCGGCTGTTAAGAGTAGTTACTCCTGCATACTCGGGAGCTATTCCTGTAATCAGCCTTTGAACTTGTTGTATATTTTAATTTAGCTCTTGATGCCTACAGTGGGAAAAATTGAATATTTGAAGAATAAAACGGTTTTTCCTTCTTTCCCTATTTATTCTTGGCAAAGTTGGCTAAAGAGTATTATGAGTAAACTTCAACCTCTTTGCCCTAAATATATTTCTTCCTTAGTATTTTTGAAATGGACACAGTTTAAGCTACTTCATTAACAATATTGGGAAATATTCTAGGCCTTTTTTTTTTCCCAAACTTTGCTCTTTCATGTACCACCTTTATGATTTTCAAAATCATGAATTCATGAACCATCTATCTTATTATTTACTTAACATATTTCTCTAAGTCAGCTCATCACATTTACATTAATGAATTTATCCTGAAAGGAACAATGTCAAAATCCAAAATTTTAAAAGAGAAAAGTTATCAACTGCAATAAAGAGGATATGTCAGTACCACCTCTGACCCTATTGAGAGAGGAATATTTTCACGGTCATCAGCATTCAAGCTAAGTCATCTTCTCACACACTTATTGCACTTCAAGAATCACAAACATGGACCTGAGCCCATGCACACCAGCCTGGCTTCTAGAGAGATTCAACTCTTTAACATTTCATTTTATAAATATCGGCTCATCAGAGTAACAAAAATTCCTAGCTGTGTGATTAAGTTAGCGAACAAAAATCGTAACCTGTGTGATGAAGTGAGAAACCAGCAAAAATAGACACTCAGATTTAACTGTAAGAGCTTCAAGTGATTAAATGTAATGATTAGCACCTGAGTTAAGGCTCCACTTCAAATTGTTTTTAAATAATAACAAATAGTTATTAAGTATTAAATATGTAGAAGGCATTGTATGAAGTACTTAAAACATACCACTTTATCCTTTCTCATATCAATATGAGATAAATCCTATTTTAACTACCCCCCCATGTTTGAAAGTTTTTTTTATATTGAAACCCCTTCCGACTTGCAGACAAATTGCAAAAATAGTACAGAGTTCCTGTGCAGAGTTCACCTAATGTCAACATTTTAAATTATAATGGTTCAATTATTGAAACCAGGAAATTAACACTGAAGCAATGCTATTAACTGATTTCCAGACTTTTTTTTTTTTTTTCCAATTTTGCCCTTCCTTTTCTGGTCCTGATCCCACGTTGTATTTAGCTGTCATGTCTCCTATGTCCCCTCCAATTTGTGAAGAGTCCTCAGTCTTATTCTTGTGCTTCATGACTTTGACCGTTTTGAAGAGTACCAGTCAGGTATATTTTAGTATGTCCCTCAGTGTGGGTTTGTCCGATGTTTTCTCGAGATTAGGTTGAAACTGCACAGTTTTAGCCAAATGCTGTGCCCTCCTCAGTGAATCTTATCAAGGATACACCTCTGATTTTTAATAAAAGAAAAGTTAGAATGTGGTTGTGTGCGAGCATGAGTCTCTGTGTGCACATGTACCTCCCTTCCCCCAGCACCGCTGTGGCAGAGACACCGGGAGGTGGTCCTGCACAGTTCGTCAGTAGTTATGGCAGATTGCCACTCACAGACAACTTCTGAGCCCCAGAAGCTCCTAAGTGTTAGCATAAAGTAAGTGGAGCAGACAGGGTGAGGTAATCATGCTGGCACGCGTAGAAAGGAAAGTCAGCTGGCCCTGCCAGCCAGAATGGCTCCGCCACCTCCCAGCTGTGGCCCATGATCATTTCTCTTCCTTCTTCATAAAAGCCTTAGGAAGACCCAAGTCCCAAGTTCCCTCTCAACACAAACCCGCATTCACCTTTGGTCCTTCTCTGACAGCTGTGCCCAGGATGCCTCCGGTGCTGCCAGTGTCTGCCACGGCAGGCGGCAGGTAGACTCAGGCCCTCCTGCCAGGGGGGGAAACTTGCTGTGTTAGCAAGTGAGATTCCCATCACAACCAAGTGGCTGGGTATGTGTCCAAGTGACAGAAATACGGATTACTCTCTTGACCTCACACTGTGCCTCCCATGCCCTCAGATGTGTGGTGCCGACAGCAGTTCCTTGTCTTCTTAAACACCTGCCAGTCTGCATCAGGCATCTGAAGACAGCCTTGTGGTGAATGGAGGAATCAGTCAGCGTGAATTTTCAGAGCATTCGTTGTACAGCCCCCACCCTGCTGGGGTCCTGAGGGGCTCAAAAGTCAAAATGAAACTGACCCTCACATCAGAAGAATGTGTAAGAGTTCTAACATATTGTTCCAAGTCAGTTGAGGAGACAGAACTCATTTATGCATCCAACAAATGCTTATTTTGTGACTTGTATGGCTCAGGTACTGCACTAAGTCCCAGAAATATGATGGCAGACAAGCACACCATGGCCCTACCTTCTGAAGGCTTCCATTCTGCTGGATGCATGTGATAGCAAGTGGGAAGTGTTAGTGTTGAGTCTTAAATGCTGTGATGTGGACTTTGAATGGTATAGATCTTGTTAAGATGATAGTTTATGAAGAAATGAATCTATGTGAATCTAAAAATAGCCAATTAGCATCAGGGAACATGAAGGAAATTCCATGGAAAAAGACTCTAATAAGGGAACTATACTAAAAACTGTCTTTCGGTAGAGAATTTCATTACTTGTGCAGTATAATAAGCAATGTGTTTGGACTCAGAGCTTGAAAACAAATGGCATTTCTTTCCTGGTACTTTGTCGCATTCTCCATCAGGTACCTCTCCCATCCAGATGTAAGTGTGCTTCTCATTCAAATTATTGTTAAGTCTATGGTTTTTATTATTACCATCCCCCATTCATTGACTTCCTCATTGTTCGAATGCTATTTGTTGCGGCTTACATGCTTTTTAATTATGATTCCTTTTTTATTTTATTTACTTCTATTTAAAGGTCTTTCACTGACTTGAGATGCTTCCTTGGATTGTTGGTAAAATAGCCTTGTATTTCAGAAGACATCCAAGGCTTCTGATTCTTCTCTTTTGACACTGTCTTCTCGGATGGCTTATTTGGTTCTGAGCTTGAGGCCCAAACCTGCAGCAGAAACTTAAAACACAAGAGCCTTACTTGTTAGGTAATGCATACTTAATAGCTATTAGAAATGACACCTCCTGCTGCTGAACAGCTGTCAGGGGAGGCCCAGAAATGCCACAACCACAGGAACATAAAGCCTTCTCTCTGGGGGTTGGCTTCAGCTCCTACCCAGCTTCTGTGGAGCCTTGAAAAAAGACAACAGGGGTCTTGCAATTTTTCTCCTGTTAACTGGCAAATCTACCCACTATCCAGTCCCTCTTGAGCTCTAACACTGAAGTCAAACTCATCATCATCATCACTCACATTTATTGAGTTCTCACTGTGCGCCAACCACTGTACTAAGCAACTGCATAATTATCTCACCTAACCATCAATAGCCCTATTCTATATACAACTACCATCCCCTTTTATAAGTGAGGAAAATGAAGCACAGAGAGGTTAGGACACTTGCTGAAGATCACTCAGCTAGGAAGTGTTATTGCTGGGATTCAAACCAGGCAGTCTTATCCAGGTTCTTACCACTAGACCATGAAATTCACCTCGGGAGATGTGAGGCATACGGAAGATGCACTTTGCAAGCAGTTTGTGTGGTGGTTGCATACCTAGGATTTGAGTTTGAATCCAAGAAAACTTTATAGGAGAGAAACAAGAGTTTACTAAGTGGAAAGTAGCTGAGCCAGTATTCAAAACAAAGTCCATTTGACTTCAGAGCCTGTTGTCTAAATCATTCTCCCAGCTACCAGAGACAGCCCATCGCCCCCTTCATCACATCATTTGCCGACTCCTGTTTCATCAGCCTCTAACATGATCTGCTTCATTTCTCCTCTCTACCTTCACAGTCGCAACCCTATTCATATGGCTGCCAACCTCTCCCTGATGCCATTTCTCTCTACTCACAACCTCCAACATTCTCCAGAGCACTTGGGAGCATGTCACTACTGTCCTTAAACAACTTCAGTGGCTCCCAGTTGCTTCCCACAATGGCTACCAAATTTTGGTTTAAAGACACTTATGTGGGGCAGTTGTTACAAATGCATAACTCCAGGCTCACCCCCGATGCCAGCTATTTGTGAATCCATAGGACTGGGCTGTGGCTCAGCCATGTGCATTGTAAACAAGCCTCCCAGGAGGCTCTGATGCAGGCAGTCAGGGACCATATTCTGAGAACAAAGAACATTCTTAGAATTCAAAGACTCCCGTGATTCATGCTGCTTTTGTACCACCATCTCCTACTAAAGCCCATACGCTGCAGGTTCCAGCTACTTGTCACTCATAGAGCATCATAGGCCCGCTTCTCCCTCTTGGCTCATGCTGTTTCTTCAGCTGGAAGGCTCTCGTCAATCCCGACCTTTCCTATCAAACTGCTGCTTGCAGGTCACCACATTCCTAAAACATCCCCAGATGGGACCCAGGTCAACGCACCCATGAAACACCCCAAGATAGGACCCTGCAGTCACACAGGGCTTGGCAACATCATGGCAGTGACCCTTCCTTCATGCTGGGCCATGTTCCATCTGGGTGATCACATTGGTTTCTCCTACCGAATCACAAGTGTCTAGCAGTCCTCTTTTTATGAATATAATTTATTGTCAGACTGGCTTACATACAACATCCAGTGCTCATCCCAACAAGTGTCCTCCTCAATGCCCATCACCCATGTTCCCCTCTCCCCTACCTCCCAATCTACCCTCAGTTTGTTACCTGTATTTAAGAGTCTCTTGTGGTTTTCCTCCCTCTCTCTGTTTATAACAATTTTTCCCCTTCCCTTCTCCCATGGTCTTCTGTTCAGTTTCTCACTTAGTTGAAACATATGATGTCTGTCCTTCTCTGACTGACTTATTTCACTCAGCATACCTTCCATTTCCATCTATTTTGCTGCAAATAGCATGATTTCATTCTTTCTCATTGACATGTAGTATTCCATTGCATAGATCAACCACATCTTCTTTATCCATTCATCACTTGATGAACATTTAGGCTCTTAATTTGGCCATTGTTGAAAGCACTGCTGTTTGGGACACCTGGTCCATGGAGGAGAGACTGGGGTGTCTAGCAGTCCTCTTTATTAAACCTCCTTGCACCTATGTTGGTACCCTAGAAGTCATGTGTGGTCTATAAATGATTGGCAACTTGAATTTAGGGTACAGGACTTTTAAGGATGAAAACATTGCCAGAAAATGTGCAAGACCCAAATGAGTGCTGGAGAACAAGGTTCTGATTTATCAGATTAATCATGCGTTGATAAATCAGCCAAATTTGAGGCACAAATTTAAATGCAGGAAAGGAAGGTGAGTGGGAGGGAAGGAGGAGGAATAAAAACAGAAAAAAAAAAAAGAGTTGACATTGATTCCAGTTTACACGCCTTGTCTCAGAAGAGCACAGTTACTAAGCATAAAGCAATAGAGTTTGAGTTTGCCAGTATTGAATCCATGCTCCTCCAGTTAGCTGTACCCATTTTTAAAAATTACTTAACCTCCATGAGCCTTGGTTTTTCTTATCTGTAACATGAAGGTAAATTGTAATACTACCTGTTGAATTGCTGTGAGGACTAAAACATAAATTCATGTCAAGTGTGTAGAGCCATGCTTGGCATGTATCAAATGCTCCATGAATATTAGATAACATTGTCTTCATGAGTCTTTGAAACCAATGTTATTATCTATTTTATAGGAGAAACACAGACTTAAGGAAAGTAAGCTATTTGCCCAAGGTCACATAGCAGGGCCAGATTTTGAGGCTGAGTCTGGCTGAGTCCAGTGGCCACATAAGAGACAGGCTTGGCAGGAAGGCTCCCTGAATGGAGGGCAGTGACAACCATCAAAGCCCCATATGCAGTTCAGGCTGTCCGACCCTCCCTCCTGACTGGGCTCTGCCTCGTAACTGCGTTCCCACCTCCCCATGAGTTGTTCCCCTCGGTGGACTTCTATACTCAGGAGAGGAATGGCAAGCCTCTTATCCCCTCCCTGCTGGTGGAAAGGTCCTCCCCATCATCGCAGAAACACCTCCCTCAGAACTTTTTTGGCACAGAGAACCCCTCCCCCCTTGTTCAACTGACCTTGCTTGCATCAGTGAAAGACATTCAGGCCCCACCAGTCCTCCCTAGAACAAGCATAGATGCACCCCATGCATTGTTCCTTCAGACCCTCTGTCTTGCACACCTGCCTCCCTCTCTTCCCGCCCTGCGCCGCCCACAATCTCCATTAATGCAGAAGGGCCAGAGGCCATGGTGGCTGCCTGTAGGAGCCATTCTATAGCCCATCGCAGTTTGATGGCTGAATCCTACCTCTCCATCCTCCCACCCTTGACCTGAAAAAACATGCAGTTAATTCCTTGGCAGAAAGTGCCCAGGACAAGTGGCTTTCCAAGATACCCTTGGAAAACACTTGGCAGAAAGTGGCTGAGACACTATGTGAAGGGTTTATATGATTATCTTATTTCATCTTTACAGCATACATCACTATAATCCTTATTTCACAGCTAAGGAAACTGAGGCTCAGAGAAATTAAGGCTCTTGCCCAGGTATGGCATTAAAACCATACTCATCAGAATCCCCTATTAACACACAGCTTCACCTCCCTCCAGAGTGTCTGATTCAGTCAGTAGGTCTGGGGTACTAGCCACAGCCTGGGGAATTTGTGAAGTATGCAAACCCTCAGCCCCTCTGCCAGTCCCTTTGAATCAGAATCTGTATTCTAATGGGATCCCCCAAAGACTTTTGTGCACATTAAGGTCTGAGTCTAGATCACGTTGCCCTTGAACTCTGCTGAGACTGTCCAATGTGAACTCCGCCCAGAAGCAGCAAGGTCACTTTCATGCCTACTCCCAGCTTACTGAGCAGACATGGAAGAGCCTTGCCTCCACAGTGTACAAGTGACACTGCCCATTATTTAGTGGCCCCAAGTGAGTCCATGCCCGCAGCCTCCAAAAGTGGCATTTCCCATTTCCCATGCTTGCTGCATTCCCAAACAAGTCACTTCTCAGGATTTAAATCCATCAGCCCTTCTCCAAGCTAAATTACTGTGGAAGCTTAAAAACATTTTTCCCCTTTATAGGGGACTAAATAAGTTGCCAAGCAGCCTTTAAGAAGCAGAGTGCCTAACTCTGGAGGAGCTTGCTGTTGATATGATACACAGAGTTGGGAAAGTAGTATGGTTTTAGGAAAACCTGTATTGGTAAATAAATCAGTGTTTAGAGAGGGAGTTGGCTGGGGTGGGTGACTTGTCCTTTTATGATGGGATGAGGTCAGAACGCTTTTCTCCTAATAAAAATGATAACAAAATCACATCTACATATTTCTTACTGTGTGCCAAGCCCTGTACATGACACTTTATAGGCATTATTTCATCCTCTTAAATACAGTGAGATAAGTACTCCTGAATTCTTGTCCCATTTTAAAGATAAGGAAATCAAGGCTGAAAATAGTATCCACGGTCACACAGTGAGTAAAAATGAAGGGAGATTCAGGCTGACTCCTAAGCCTGGCACTGCTCTACCAGCTGGGGAGACAGCAATGAATAAATAGACCCCCTAGGTCTTTCTAAAGCTTCAGTGCTTGTAGATAACAAGACGCTGATAATTTCCAGACTTGTCTCCTTTCTTGAACTGCAGTACGTGAAAAGCTACTTCATTTCTGGACTTGAGCTATAGAAAGGCTTACCGTGTATTGTGAAAAAATTAATATTCATTATGTAATTAATGTTGTTCAGTCACACACACACACACACACACACACACCCCTTAGATTTTTTTTAAGAACGGCTTAAGCACTTACCGATTGAGAACTTTTATAACTCTCAAAATGGAGGCATCCCCATATCTCTACAGGTATTTTAAATGAATTGAATTAATCATAGGCTTAAAAGTCTCTTGCGATCTTCGTTAACTTCCCTGGGTTTAATTAAAACATCTGTGCACTTTTAATTTATCGATTCATCCAACTCATATGTCATGTTTTTAACACACCCCAGCATGCTCTGCATCATTTTTAACCCGATTTCCACTTAACTAAAGCAATTAAATTCACCCCGGATTAATTAAAGCATCCATACTTTCGTGCTTAAGTCAGCGTGTGCGTCTTTCCCCACATGGCTCCTGAATGTCAGAGATCTGACACACCTGATGAGTTTTTTGTCCTTCTGGAAATTCTTCCTTGAATCTCTCTCTTGCTTATTAATGTGCCATTTGACAGAACAGAAATGAGGAAGTTGGTGCACCTGAACTTTGGCCCTCTGAGCCAGAGACTCTGCCCCTGTCTGTCAGAAGCACCCTCTGCTCTCTTTCTCTCCACAGGGGTCCTGCTGGATCTTGCCCTCACTGAGACCAACTAGTGTCTGAGTGTTCTAGGCAGGAAGATGGGGTTGCTGTTTGGGTCAGAAGTGACCATCGTGATCAGAATGGCTGATGATCTTTGCATTTGTACTTCAGTAATTGTTCCTTCTACTTTCCAACCTCTTCACTCTTCCTACACAAGCAGTCCTTTATCGCCCTGCCCATTTAATAGGGAGGGAAAACTGAGGCCCTGATCACTAGGCTTCTTGGTTGGGTACAGTGAGCCAAGGAGCTATCCAGACAGTGGCAAATTATCCCCAGCCCCTGAAGGATAGTTTGCATCTCCGCCCCTACCAACTGTATTTGACAGAACCAATTTCTCTTCAGCTATAGAAGGACTAGTGGTATTTTAAAGTCCCCCCCCCATCTGATAAGCCAAGGATTATTTCTCCTCATTATTTTTATCTATACTTAATTAATTCCTAGTGAAGCTATGTGTCTTCTCATACTTTTATTGGCAATTTACATTTCTGTTTATATGTTCTTTGGCCAGGTTTTCATTCATTTGTCTCTTTATTGATTTGTAAGAGCTCTTGTGTATTTCAGATATCAAATTCTGTTCTGTAAAATGTGTTAAAAATATTTCTTCCTGGGGTTGCTCGTCCCTTAATTTGGTTTAGGGCTTTCTTTGTAGTAAAGATAATGTAAATCTTGTGTAATCAAAATGTACCTTCTTCTCCTTCTCGGTTTCTGGAATTTGTCTTCCTTACATATCCTCTTCCCAAGAAAATAAAGCTAGGCTTCAGTATTTCTTCTAATGCTTTTGTAGGTTGTTTTTCCTATTTAGATCTTTAATACATATGGAATTTTTTTCAGTTTTATTGAGAAACCATTGACATACATTACTGTTTAAGTTTAAGGCATACAACACAATGGTTTGATTTATATAGATTGTGTAGTGAGCAAACTACCATTCATCCTCTTGTATGGATAGCTTTCTCATAAAGAGAAAAGATAAAAAATAACAGAGAAAGAAATTTCTTCTTGTGTTGAGAACTTTTAGGATTTGACTCTCTTCACTACTTTCCTGTATATCATACAGCACTATTGGCTGCAGTCATTATGCTATACATTACATCCCCAGTACTTAATTATCTTAGAACTAGAAGTTTGTCCCTTTTGACCACCTTCCTCCAATTCCTGCCCCCCACCTCTGGTAACCACAAGTCTGATCTCTTTTTCTATGAGTTTGGTTTGTTGTTGGTTCTCAGATTCCACATGTTAGGGAGATTATACAATTTTGTTTTTCTGTCTGACATTTCACTTAGCACAATACCTTTAAATTCCATCCACGCTATTGCAAATGGTAAGATCACATGTTTTGTGGCTGAATAATATTCCATTGTATATATATACCATAACATCTTTATTCATTTGTTCATCAATGAACATGTAGATTATTTCCATGTCTTGGCTTTTGTAGACAATGCTCCTATGAACATGAGAATGCAGATATATTTTTTGAGTTAGTTAGTGGTTTTGTTTACTTTGGGTATATTCCTAGAAGTAGAATTGCTAGATCATGGTGGTTCTGTTTTTTGAGGATTATTATACTGTTTTCTTTAGTGACTATGCCAATTTACAGTCCCACCAACAGTGCACAAATGTTCCCTTTTTTTCCATATCCATGCCAACATGAGTTGTCTCTTATCTTTTAATGATGGCCATTCCTTTTTTTTTTTTTAAAGAATTGATCATTTTATTTTTTTAATGTTTTTTATTTATTTCTGAGAGAGAGAGACAGAATCCGAAGACAGGCTCCAGGCTCTGAGCTGTCGGCACAGAACCCAACGTGGGGCTCAAACCCACGAACCGTGATATCATGACCTGAGCCAAAGTCAGACGCTTAACTGACTGAGCCACCCAGGTGCCCCTTAATGATTGTCATTCTAACATGTGTGAGGAGATATCATTGTTTTAATTTTCATTTCCTTAGTGGCTAGTGATGTTGAGCATCTTTTCATGTACTCACTAGCCTTTCATATATCTTTTTTGAAGAAATGTCTATTTAGGTCCTTTGCCCATTTTTAAATTGGTTTTTTTTTGTTTTGTTTGTTTTTTTGCCATTTTGTTGTACAACTTCTTTATACATTTTGGATATTAACCCATTATCAGACACATGGGGTTTGCAAATTTTTTTGTCCATTCTGAGAGTTGTCTTTCACTGTGTTGATGGTTTCTTTTGCTGTGGAAAAGGATTTTAGTTTGATATAGTCCCACTTGTTTAGTTTTTTATCTTTTTTGTTTGTGCTATAGGTGTCATATCCAAAAAATCATTAACAAGATCCATGTCAAGGAGATTTGTTCCTATATTTTTTTCTTAGAAGTTACATGGTTTCAGGTCTTATAGTTAAGCCTTTAATCTATTCTGAGTTGTTTTTGTGACTGGTGTATGTAAGGGAGGAGCCCAGTTTCATTCTTTTACATGAGACTATCCAAATTTCCCGGCTCCATTTATTGAAGAGACCATCTTTTCTCCAGTAAATACCTTTGGCTCCCTTGCCAAATATTAGTTGACCATATATACTTGGGTTCATTTCAGGACTCTCAATTCTGTTCTTTTGGTCTATGTGTCTGTTTTCATGCTAGGACCATACTGTTTTGATGACTATACCTTTATAGTATAGCTTGATGTGCTTCAACAATAGACAAATTATGGAACTGATTATCAACTGATAAATCGATAAAGAAGATGTGATTTATATATACATTGTATATATACAATGGAATATTACTTGGCAATGAGAAGGAATGAAATCATGCCATTTGCAGCAATGTGGATGGAACTGGAAGGTATTATACTGAGTGAAACAAGTCAGTCAGAGAAGGACAGACATCATATGTTTTCATTCATATGTGCATCTTGAGAAACTGAACAGAAGACCATGGCGGAAGAGAAGGGGGGAAAATAGTTACAAACAGAGAGGGAGGGAGGCAAACCATAAGAAACCCTTAAATACATAGAACAAACTGAGAGTGGATGGGGGTTGGGGTAGGGAAAAGGGGAAAATGGGTGGTGGGCATTGAGCAGTGCACTTGTTGGGATGAGCACTGGATGTTGTATGTAAGCGATGAGCCATGGGAATCTACCCCCAAAACCAAGAGCACACTTTACACACTGTATATCAGCCAAATTGACAATAAATTATATTAAATATATATATAGTATAGCTTGAACTCAGGAAGTTTGATGACTATGACTTTATAGCATAGCTTGAACTCAGGAAGTGTGATATCTCCTGCTTTGTTCTTTCTCAGGATTTCTTTTCCTGTCTGAGGTCTTTTAGAGCTTTGATAAAAATTGCATTGTATCTAGAGACAATTTTTGGTAGCATTGACATTTTAACATTATGAATTCTTCCAATCCATCACACAGGATACCATTCTATATATTTGTGTCTTCTTTGATTTCTTTCATCAGTGTTTTATAGTTTTCAGAGTAGAGATCTTTGACCTCCCTAATTAAATTTGATCCTAAGTATTTTTATTATTTTTGATGCTATTGTAAATCACATTAATTTATTTCTTTATTTTTTAAAAACTTGTTAATGTATAGAAATATTACTGATTTTTGTACATGTTAATTTTGTGCCCTACAACTTTATGAAATTCATTAATTAGTTTTAAGTTTTCTGGTTGAATGTTTAAGATTTTCTAAATATAAAATCATGTCATCTGCAAATAGAGACAATTCTACTTCTTCCTTTCCAATTCCAATGCTTTTTATTTATTTTTCTTGCCTGATTGCTCTTGCTAGTACTACTAGTACTTTCTTGAATAGGACTAAGAGTGGGCACACTTGTTTGTTCCTGATCTTAGTGGAAAAGCTTTCAACCTTTCACCACTGAGTATGATGTAAGCTGTGGGCTTGACATATATAGGCTTTATTATAATTTGATATTTTCCTTCTTTGCCTAATTTGTTAAAAGTTTTTATCATGGATAGATGTTGAATTTTGTTAAATGCTTTTTATTATGTCTATTGAGGTGATATTACTTTGTTTCCTTTTAGTAACAGAATGTGTCACATTAATTGGTTTATGTATGTGAACCATCCTTACATCCCAGAGATAAATGCCACTTGATCATGGTGAACAATCTTTTTAATGTGCTGCTAAATCCAGTTTGCTAATATTTTGGTGAGATGTTTGCATCTATATATGTTAGGGATATTGGCCTGTAGTGTTCTTTTCTAGTAGTGTTATTTTCTGGTTTGGGTATCAGACAGTGTCAGCTTCATAAAATGTATTCTCAGCCCCCTTGACTGGATGGTAAGAAGAGGGGTCACTCCAGACTACTCTCACTTTCCCAAAGAGGATCTCCAGTTTTTTGGTAGGTTTGAGAAAGATTGGTGTTACTTCTTAAGTGTTAGGTAAAATTCACCAATGAATTCTGGTTCTGGGAATTTTCTCATTGGGAGATTTTTTATTGTTAATTCAATCTCCTTACTGGTAATTTGTTTATTCAGATTTCTAAGAATTTTTCCATGTCTACTATGTTGTCCAGTTTGTTGGTGTATAGTTGTTCACAGTAGACTTTTCTGATCTTATATTTCTGTGTGATCAGTTATAATGTCTCCTTTTTCATTTTTAAATTTGTTGTCTGGATCCTTTCTGTTTTTTCTTGGTTAGTCTTGAGAAGGGTTTGTCAGTTTTATGCATCCTTTCAAAGAACTAACTCTTAGTTTGGTTAATCTTTCCTGCTGTGTTTCTGTTCTCTATTTCATTTGTTTCTGCTCTAATCCTTACAATTTCTTTTCTTCTAACTTTGGTTTTAGTATTTTATTTTTCTAGTTCCTCAAGGCTTAGAGTTACATTGATTATTCGAGCTCTTTTTGCTTCTTAATGTAGGCATTTATTGCTGTGAACTTCCTACTAAGAACTGCTTATACTGCATCCCATACATTCTGGTATGTTGTATTTCTATATTCATTTGTCCCAAGAAAACTTTTTCTCTTTCAGTTCCTTCTTTCATCATTTGTTTGCTCAGGAGGATGTTGTTTAATTTCCATGCTTTTGTGAATTTTCCCTTGCTATTGAATTCTAGTTTCAGGTTACTGTGGTCTAAGAATATACTTGGTATAATTTTAATATTGATTTTTCTAAGACTGTTTTGTGGGCTAACATATAGTCTATCCTATAAAATGTATTATGTGTGCATCAGAAGAATGCATATTCTGCTGTTGGATAGAAAGTTGTCTGTGGCTGTTAGGTCCATTTGGTCATACTGTTGTTCACATCAGCTATTTTCTTATTGATTCTCTCTCTGGATGTTCTACCCATTGTTGAGATATTACTGTTTACGTCTCCTTTTAGCTCTGTTAGTCTTCATTTTATATATTTAGATGATCCGATGTTGGGCACATAAATATTTACAATTGTTTTTCTCTTAATGATATATTGACCTCTGTATATAATGATTTTCCTTGTTTGTTTGTCTTTATTATTTTAAAAGTCTATTCTGTCTAGGGGCGCCTGGGTGGCTTAGTCGGTTAAGCGTCTGACTTTCGCTTAGGTCATGATCTCGCGGTTCGTGGGTTCGAGCCCCGCGTCGGGCTCTGTGCTGACTGCCAGCTCAGAGCCTGGAGACTGTTTCGGTCTGTGACTCCCTCTCTCTCTGACCCTCCCCTGCTCACGCTGTCTCTCTCTCTCCCTAGAAATAAATAAAACATTAAAAAAAAAAATTAAAAGTCTATTCTGTCTGGAACAAGTATAGCTACCCCTGCCTTTTGTTGTTGTTGTTGTTAATATTTCTTGAAATGTCTTTTTTTACATCTTTTCACTCTGTGTGTGTGTGTGTGTGTGTGTGTTTAATGGTAAAGTGAGTCTCTTACAGGCAGCGTATTGTGGGATTTTGTCTTTTTCCAGTTAGCCACTCATTGTATTTTGATTGGATATTTTAACCATTTACATTTAAAGTAGTTATCAAGAGACACCTGGGTGGCTCAGTGGGTTGAGTGTCCCATTCTTGGTTTCAGCTCCGGTCACAGTTTGTGGGTTTGAGCCCCACATTGGGCTCTGTGCTGAGGGCACAGAGCCTGCTTGGGATTCTGTCTCCCTCTCTCTCTGCCCCTCCCCTGCTCGCTTTCTCTCTCTCTCTCTCTCTTTCTCTCTCTCTCAAAAATAAGTAAACATTAAAATTTTTAGTAAATAAATAATTATCAACAAGTAAACACTATTGCCATTTTATTAATTGTTTTCTGCTTATTTAGTAGGTCCATTTTTCCTTATTTCTTATCCTGCTGTCTTTTTTGTGTGTTTTGATATCATTTGTCATTAGTATGCTTAGCTTCTTTATTGTATTCTTTTGTGTAGTTACTACAAGATTTTCTCTTGGGGTTACCATGACGTTTACATAAAATATCTTAAACTTGCAATATCTTAAACTGATAATAATTTCAATACAATTCGTATATTTTACACTTCTCCCACTCACATTTTAGGCTTTTGCTATTACAATTTACATGTAATCATATAAGTTAGAACTAAAGCTAGAGTTGTAAGTTAGTTATGTGCCACTATTATCATATTGCAAAATTTAGCTATATATTTACCATTACCAGTGAGATTTACACTACCTTTTTTTTATGATGTTAATTAGCATTCTTTTACTTCCACTCACAGAACTCTTTTAGCATTTCTTGTAGGGCAGGTCTGGTGTTCATGAACTCCCTCAGCTTTTGTTTATTTGGGTAGGTCATTATTCCTCCATTGTTTCTGAAGGACAGTTTCACCAGGTATAGAATCCTCAGTAGACAGTTATTTTTATTCAGTATTTGGAATATGTCATCCCAGTTTCTCCTGGCCTGAAAATTTTCTATTGAGACATATGTTGATTGTTCTATGCAGGTTCCTGTGTATATTACTTCTCTCTTTTGTCTTGCTGTTCTTAAAGCTCTTTCTTTATCTTTGACTTTTAACAATTTAACTAATGTGTCTCAGTGTATCCTTATTTGAGTTCAACCTATTTGTGGTTCTTTCATGGACCTAGATGTCCATTTATCTCCCTAGATTTGGGAAGTTTTCAGCCATTATTGCTTTATATATACTTTCTGTCCCATTCTTTTTATCTTGTTTTCCAGAATTCAAATAATGTGAATGTTATCTCTTTTCATTGTGCCCTATAGGCTTTCTTCACTAGTTCATTTTTTTCTTCTTGCTCCACTAACTAGGTAATTTCCAATGTTCTACCCTCCAAGTCACCAATTCTTTCTTCTGCATGGTCAAGTCTACTACTTTTGAAACTCTATATTGAATTCTCAGTTGAGTTATTATATTTTCAACTTGAGTATTTTTTATGGTTTCCATTTTCTTGTCAAACTTCGCATTTTGTTCATGCATTGTTTTGCTAATTCCATTTAGTTGTCTTTGTTTTCTTGGAGTTCGATGAAGTTTCTTAAGAGGATTATTTTTAATTCTCACAATTCATAGATCTGCGTTTCTGTAGGGTCAGTTATTGGAATTTTATAGTTTCCTTTAGTAGTGTCATATTTACCTAAATTTTTTTGTGGTCCTTGATTTTTTATGTTGGGACTTCTCTTCCAGATTTTATAGGATTTTGTATTGCTTTGGAAGATATAGTTCCTCACCAACTGGCTCATTTTGGGTTTCTGGATATGTCTGATGGCAATGTCCTTGGGCAGGTGGAGCCTGATATTATGGTCTATTCTGGGGCAAGGCAACTGTTTGAGCCCTGAGGACAAGGGTGAAGGGATTTTCCACTGTCTAAGAATAGATGGATATGACTGCTAGCTTGGCTCTCTACCCAAGTGAAGCTATAGAATGGGCTTCAGGGCTCCCTGGATTCTCTGGTCAGGCTTCATAAATAGTCAGAGCTAGGTATTATAAATAGATGGGCTATGAACTAGGACAACAAACCAGGACCCAAGGTTTGTATAGTTTGTTGTCTGAGGGTTTTAATCAGGCCAGGGAGTTCACTGAATTCTTGGTCGTATGAGGCTACTTATTTTGCTCTGCAGACAAAGGAAACCACAGGCTGTGCTTTCTGTTCATAGGCCACTGTATGTAGAGTTGTTGAATGAGCTATGCAGCTTCCCATGTGCTCTGTTAGGTTCCTTGGTCACACAGGCTGAAGGTAATATTCATCAATGAGCAGGGCTACATATTAGACTTCCTGCCAGGGTACTGTAGGAGAAGCCACTCTAAAACCAGTAAAACTCTTTGTTGTCTTAATGCAGGCTGACTTGTACTCCAAGTTCTGGGGCCAAATAGGTCTACTGGCTTTGCTCTGCAAACTTGGCCCTACCTGCCCTATTCTCAGCTCTAGCACCACTGGGCCACGCAGCTGTCACATTTTCTTGCCAGCTTTGGTTAGACAGGGCTGGAGGACATACTCCACAGTGATTGGGACTATGTCTCAGCCCCCTTGCCTGTGTGGGAGTGGAAAGGATGGCTCCAGGCTACTCTTCAGATGCTCTTCAGGTGGGACGGGCTGAGAGCTAACTTCAGCCTTGGCATGAATTAATCCTCCTACCTGTGAATAGTACAGAAACCCTCCATACCTGGTACTAGCTTTGCTTTCAGGGCAATCAGATCTTATCTGCCTCTTGGCTCAGGCACAGTTGGGCTATAGCGCTTCCAGGAGCTATCCCAATCCCCTCTGGTCACATGGAGCTAGAAGACAGTCCTCACAGTGGGTAGGGCGATGATTCAGCTCTTTGCCTGAGTGTGGGCAAATTAGGCTCTAGAGCCCACAAAAATCCTCATTTAAGGATCCAAATCAGGCAGATCTGCATCCCACCAAGTTCCCCAGTCAGAGTACTTCCCCCCTTGGTTCTACAGATGAGCTCTTTGCAGGGACCTAGCAAGAAGTGAAACTTCTCTTTCCTAGCCCATCTTGCTCAGCACCAAGCTAATTCCGCAATCTGGAAAGACCTTGGGACACCAGCTTTGGTGCTAAGGACACTGAACTTTGCTTGCTCTGCCTTTGCCACCCAAATATTAGATCCTTAATTGCTTCAGGAGAATCAAGGCATCTTTATTTCTACACCACTCTATTCCTAACACCGAACCCAGCTACTAGACCATAATAGGTTATTCATAAGCATTTATTGATTAAGGCAACCAATTAATCATTAGTAATATTTTGACAATTTACCCAGATTACTAGGTTCATATATTCTCAAGTTTCTTTTCCACAGAGGTTTTTAATCAGATTTCAAATAATTTTTTTAAAAATACATATTTGAGGGACTTCTGGGTGGCTCACTCAGTTGAGCTTCCAACTTTGACTCAAGTCATGAACTTATGGTTCATGGGTTCAAGCCCTACGTTGGGCTTACTGATGTCAGCATAGAGCCAGCTTCAGATCCTCTGTACCCCTTCTCTCTTACCCTCCGTCACTTGAACTCTCTCTCTCTCAAAAATAACATTTTTAAAAAATTACTTTAAAATATTTTATTTAAAAGATACAATATTTGAAATTCCCTCTGCACATCTAGCCCAGCCTACAAGTAACTTGGCAAGATATCTTCCCTCTGTCATACAAGTCAGCCTTTTCAACATCTCCACCTTTTCTCCAGGTATTTTATCTACTGCAAGCTCCAAGTAGATGAGACTTGTTTTACTTAAAACAGCAGATACAGATTGGGGTGCATGGGTAGCTCTCTTGGTTGAGCATCTGACTTTGTCTCAGCTCATGATCTCACAGTTTATGAGTTTGTGAATTGGAGCCCCACATCGGGCTCACTGCTCACAGGGCAGAGCCCATTTTGGATCTTCTGTCTCCCCTTCTCTCTTCCCCTCCCCATTTGTGTTCTCTCTCTCTCTCTCTCTCTCTCTCTCTCTCAAATAAATAAATAAATATTAAAAAAAGGAAACAGCAGACATGGGTGGCTTGTCCTGTTACTTCCCACTGAGTAAATAACACTGATAATTCATTTCAAACCTTACAGAGAACTTGGGGGGAGAAAAAAAGCTCCCACTTGATCATTAAAAAGAGCTTTACACAATTAGGTGAATCTAAATTGTGTCATTTTTTTGTGTCATCAGCCTGTTAACTTGTCAGTCGTTAGTGGCAGCAGTAATTTATTTTTCTTCTGCACAAGTCTTAGAGCTTCCATTTACTGGATTTAGTAAAACAAGAATAGTCACTTTGTACAAACATTTTAATTAATTTTAAATAGTAGCTTGAATGCACAATGTTCTGCTACTGTAAGCCTTAGGAAGAGGAGAGAGAGGCAGGGACATAAAACACTCCACGTGTGATTCCAAAACCACCTCCCACCCACAAGCAGAGAAGATTGGGGAAAGAAGATGAACTCTTTTTATTAGTGTTACTTGATAGCCTGGTGGTAGTGATGGTGGTGGTGGTATGTATGTGCCGTGCATGCACACATTTGAGACATACTGCATTTTTTATTTTATTAACCCTTGAAGTCAATTTGGAGGTTCGGTTTGGAATTTCAAGAAGGAACATCTGTTCATTGTAAACCATGTGTCAGCTACTACTTTGAGTCCTTGCACACATAATTGCACTTAAGGCTCCCATCAGCTCTGAAAAACAATATTTTGAAGGTAAAATTCGATTTCAGAGAAATGCAGTAATCTGGCCCAAATCCCAAAGCTGGTAAGTGACAAGCCAGGTTTTAAGCCCAGGTCCTTCTGACAACAAAATCTTTGCTCTTTCCACTTCTGTTCCATATTACCTCTGGGCTGAGTATGGAGTCAAGAGTTGTTTGTCCTAGAACCTGTCATTTTAAAAAAATCATGTAGATTTGGTAATAGTAAAAATATAAGAAAACTTATGAATATGGGAAGTCCGCACTTCACATTCAGCCTCTCAAATGATGATCAGGCTGAGCCTTACACATTGTGACAGTCTGGGTTTAGTTATGTCTGAGAATGAATCAGTTACACCTGAAGAATGATGCTCTCCATGGAGGTCAGCCTGGTGACCACTGGAGGGCTCTCATCTGGCTTTTGCATTTGCCCCCAATGACACCTGGATTACTAGAGAAATTCATTCTTCTTTAAGCCGCTTCCACTTTTTTATGTGGCATCAGCCAAGCTCATCCAGTGCCCTGCTTTCCAGAGAATACCACAGTGTTTTGCATTTCTTACCACATTCCCAGTGGTCATGCAGCAAACATACTGAAAGAAGGCTGCATTTAGAATGTGTAGAATTCTCTGACCTGATGAGTCTCCATTTCTTCCCCTGAGTAATTTAAGTAGGTCACATTTTAAATTTGATTTCCCAGGCACCTAGTTTTAAATAAAATCCATTCTCATCTTCTAGACAATCCTATTTTTTTGCCACGTGGAGTTTATGCAGAAGAGAAATAGTTTCAGTATGAATAAATAAAATATAACTGCATCTTATTAATTAATAAATTTAATACTTATTTGCCTCTTACTTTCTACCCTCTTACACCCTTTGAGAGGAAAGAAGGTGCAGTGGAAATTCGGTGGGGGTGATTTGGTATAACTTTCTCTGCTGTTCATGGCAGCTTGTCCAATATATAATTCTCAAGTCAAAAACAGCCCTTGGAAGCTCGTTTCACTGTATGTGTGGCTACCCTTCTCACTGGTTTCCTATTTCAGTAGGCTAGAGTAGAAGTGGGGTAAGAAATGATGCTGATTCTAGTCTTGCCAGTAGAAGAGATATCTTTAATGTTACCTAGATCAAAAACAGAAAGCAGATTTTCTTTTGAAATGTCAGCTCTGCCTTCTTGCAGGTCTCAGCCTGGGCATTGCATTGAAGGTTTGAGACTCAGTCTAGGCTCAGGGCAACAAGATGCCATGATCAATTGATGATGCCTGCAGAGATGCAGGAAGGGAGAATAGTAATAATTCATGTGAATATATTTGGCATTCCTAACATAGAGCTTAACATATTTCATGAGGAACTGACATGGGACAAATTTTCTTTGTCTTCAAAGCCCTCTCAAAACTTTGCAAATGTCCATACTTTTTCTCATGCTTCCTCATATTTGCAGTCCCTAACCTATATCTTGGGCATCCTAGGTTCAAAGCTTTCTTGTACCCTGCCTTAGACAATCAGCAGTTGTAGCAACTCTGTACAGACTCTGCTTAGTATCCTGGGAATAGAAAGCATGTTCTCTACATTTAAAGAGAGTCCATTCAAAGTCAATTATGTGGCTTTGATGTTCTCACTTTTGAACTCATTATTTTTCTCTGGTAGGTTTAGAAGGATGAGAATTCTGCTGAGAATCATACCCCAGTAATAAAACATAGGAAGGGAGGAGATATCCCTCAACCATATGTCCACTTTAAGATGTTTTTGTTTAAGAAAAGTCTACAATTAAGTTACAAACATGTACTTCCCCAGAAAAAGGTACCAGGTGTGCAGCATGAGGTCTACTCCAGAAACTGTGTTTTCCACATCTTTCATAAATGGCCATTTAGTGCTTGCCATAACTTCCTATTTGAGGATGTCTAAATATCAGGAAAATAGGAGAAATATTTACTTATATCAATATTGATGACTGCAGAACCAAAAGGAAATCAACAATGATGAACACGGTCCTGTCCTCAAGGGGATTACTAAATCCCTGGGAAATTAGACACTCACAGAAGGAAAGCTAATTACTATAACACTGAGATAGAGACATGACAATGGGACAGTTGATGGGGCAGGATGGCACCACTGACTGCAGTTATCTAATTGGGTGTGCATCCCTGTCCTGTGATGCAGTTTGGGCTGTACACATTAACATACATGTAAAATTCTCAGAACCCATGCATTCCAAGTCATAGGTAAACCAGGAGCCTCTGAAACGTCTTTTTTTTTTTTTTTACAAATAGTTTATTGTCAAATTAGTTTCCACATAANCTGGTGGAGTCTGTTGGGTTTTCTATGTAGAGTATCATGTCGTCTGCAAAAAGTGATAGTTTGACTTCCTCTTTGCCAATTCTGATGCCTTTGATTTCCTTTTGTTGTCTGATGGCTGATGCTAGGACTTCCAGCACTGCCTCTGAAACATCTTAGTAATTTCTGAGGGCCCCTGAGTACCAACTCCAAAGCAGGCTCTTGTGTCCTCCTTTTAGGCCCAAAATGAGAAGCCAGATTGGAAACTTAGGTTCTTTACAAACTGATTCTGAAAAGAAAAGTCCAAAGCCTGAAGGTGACCACTAAAATCCCAGTCTTGATTTCTAAAAGGGGCAAATTGCCATGATTGAGGCAAGATTGGTGAAAAACATTGGGTAATCTCACACCAGACGGTCCTCAATGATCTTCAGCCTTCTTCCTCTGCACAGATGCATGAGCGTCTCAGCTGAGACAGGAACCACTACAAGTTTCAAGTCTTCAGTTTGCCCTCCGCTTCTTGATTTATTTTTCTTTTTTTTAACAAAAAAAAAATTTATTCTTTATTTAAGTTTTGAGAGAGAGACAGACGGAGTGTCAGCTGGGGAGGAGCAGAGATGAGGGAGACAAAGCATCCGAAGTAGGCTGCAGGCTCTGAGCTGTCAGCACAGACCCCAATGCAGGGCTCGAGCTCACAAACAGCAAGATCATGAACTGAGCCGAAGTCGGATGCATTACCAACTGAGCCACCCAGGCGCCCCCTCTTGATTTCTTCTTAATAGTCCAGGCATATTTAGTCTATACTTTAGTACACATTTATCTCTTTGTAGTCTAGATAAAGACTAGATTGAGTGTGTCAACCGTGGCCCATCCTACTTCTTTTTAATGGACATAAGTTTGTCAGGAATAGAAGTCAACTAACTAAATGCTCAGCAAAATGGATCCTAATCTCCTGTATCACTAATAACACATGAACCTATCTAGCTTTATCAAGGGCACAGCTTAGAGTTGGGCCAACTTACTTTCTAACAGAGCCGCCCCTCTTTTAAGCTTTGTGACCTTGGCTGCCTCATCTGACCAGTCTGAACCTCATCTGTAAAATGGGGATCCTGATTCTAGCCTCTACCTCATAGAATGACATGGTGATTAAGTAACAAATTGTACACAGAGCATTTGACCCTGTGCCTAGCACATAATAAGCATTTAATTGGTGGTAGCTGCTGTTATTAGTAGCATTTTTGTTATTGTTGTTGTGATAGTGATTGTTTATTTGAAGATGGTTCTGCACCTCCATGACCTGAGTTTCCAATCTCAAACATTGCAAACAAAGCTGAAATGCCAGGTGGGCTCTGCCTCCTTAGACAGTCAAAGCCCTTCAGACACTGCCCCCTTTGACCTGGTGTTCTGTCTCTGGTTTTTGCAGCTGCCTGCCCCGTCCTGTGCAGTGGAAACGGACAATATTCTAAAGGGACATGCCAGTGCTACAGCGGCTGGAAAGGTGCAGAGTGTGATGTGCCCATGAATCAGTGCATCGATCCTTCCTGCGGGGGCCATGGCTCCTGCATTGATGGGAACTGTGTGTGCTCCGCTGGCCACAAAGGCGAGCACTGTGAGGAAGGTAAGTGCCGCAGGGCCAGGCTGGGCAGCCGCAGAGGTGGGAGGCAGCTGCAGGCTCAGACTTTTGCTAATGAGCCCAATCTAAGGCTCTGCATTTTGCAAAGGAAACTTCAACATTTTGCAGAGAGAACTTCAAACACCTTGGGTTCTGTAGACTTCTGAAGTTGTAGAAAACACAGGGCTGTAGAGGGGTTCTGGAAGGAATGCTGTTTTGCCCTTCTTTATGTTAATTGGCTACTTTTCTTCTTAAAATTGCTTTCTCTGCCTTTATCTTTCTTCTCTTTGCCTGTAACCCCTCCTGGTCCCCTTCCTGCTCCTTTGTTTCCCTTCTCCCCCCCCTTCTTCCCCTTCCCCATCTCTCTTCCTCTTTTCTTCTGCTTTATTTGAAATCCTCTGATTTGAGAATTACTAAAGCTGTCCAGAAAAATAAATAAACAAGAATCCTTAATCTCCCTGTCTTCCCCATATCTGTTTTGTTTTTTTAAACTATCCCTGGTAACCTAGTACCCATGTATGCATGTGTACATTTTAGCAAAAATTAATACCAACAGAAAGCAGTCAGACTTGAAAGACAGTAGGCACCCATGTCATTTAGAGACACATTAGGGCACATTGTTCTGGTTACCTAAATCACACAGAATTAGAGGAGGGTGGGTGTGTAGCACAGGACTGGAATCTGGTGAATTCTGAAGAGCTCAGTATAGCATGCATTCTGGTGGCCTCTAGCACCAGTGGGGAAGTTAGGGGTGTAATAAACAGAATCCAATCTGGGAAAAGTCATAATCAGAGATGAGACTTGGTGGGCGGGAAGGCAGCATGGAGGAGGCAGTACAGGGATAGAGAAAGAGCATCTCTCTGGAGGTGATCAGAAGCCAGCTCCAGTGCTAGTCACTCTGGTTAGTGCTTTCAGAAGAGTTATTCGGTACCAAGGTATTGGGACCTATAAGGCAAGGGAACTCTGACAAACTGCCTGTCACTCTTCACCCCCTGTATTCGTGCTTCCAGAGTACAGTTTCTGGTTGTCCATCTCTTGTTTCTCTCAATATAAAGCATGAACCAGAGTTGGTAGTAAGGTAAGAGCCTCAGTGTTCTCTGTCCCTGGCCCGCTCCCACCCTTTCAATTGGCCCTTTCAATTGGCTCAGTTGTTTTCCAGCTGAGCAGCTTTCCTCTACGTGTGTCTCCCAGGCAAACATCCCCATACAATTCAAACAGCACTTTTCCCTCCCATGTTCCCAGTGGAAAAAGAAGTGTCAACTCACCCAACAAGCTAAGAGAAAAAGTGAAGTCCACCACCTACCCCATGTGAAACAACTTGAGAGGACCACGCAGGAGATCCTCCTAGAAAAGACTCTGTTAGGTGTGTTCTCTCTCAGCTTCTCACTGCCAGGCTGAGAAGACGGGGCCTCAGGTGCTATGAGGTTCTCAGATGCAAGTGGATCTGTTCTCCCATCCTGTTACGTTATAGATCTCTAGTGTTCTATTAATTAAAAAAAAAAAAAAGCAATCATTACTTTCCTGACCACAGAGTAATGACAGTAGCTTATCCTTAGATACACATACAAAAGATCTCCTTCTGAAATCTCCCATTTCATAGTTTTTAGGACTATGACTACAAAGAGTCAGCTTCCATGACATTATTCTTCTAAGATTTTCCAATATATCAGTGGTAATGCCCTTAATGGGACCCAGAAGTCTGACCCCAGGTCTTCATTTGTTCAACACTCTATATGTTTTTTCCCCTCTATTATAAAAGGTAGCCTCCCTCCATCTGCATCATAAAACCAAATTGGGAGTTTGGATGGAGGAAGGACTGATTTAATAACCCTGCTTGAAAGGTTAAAGTTCTTAAAGATAAATGGATTGCAGAAGGCAAAGCTGCATTTGCTGAAAACATGGGAGAGGCCAATACTATGACAAGAAAGGTTAAAACGACCTTTTGCATACATCATTTGGCGAGAACAAAATGATAAAGCAATGACATTGCCCGTCTTAGAATTTTTTTTCCCTCCAGTAAAGATTGTACATATCTGTATGAGTAGAATTTCAAGTGATTTCTCAACTTTCTTATTCTACTAACCAGTCTTATTTAAATGTTTGGAATGAATTAACCATCCAACAAAACAAGGAAGCCACGTGGATCATTATAAAAGGATGAAATCTCCTCTATTGATTTCTGCTACCCAAAAAGAACGAACTGAGGTGATTCATATGCTGTTTTGAAAATAGGAAATGGAATCAGAAACTCTGGATCAGCACTTTTTCTTCCATTTAGCTTTTTTATTTCTGATATTCATCATAGTCATAACATTCAGACAATTTACCTGAAATGGCCATGGCAATGAAATCAATAGTTGCCATCCTCCATTTTTGCTATATAAACATTGTTGTACTATTAACAAATTTGCACAAGAAAATGAAAGGGGCGATTTGCGAGGTTTCATTCAATGATGTCTGGGGGAGTGGACAGGTGATGAGAGAAGAATTGATGTATTAGTTCAAGTCAGCCATGTTTTTGTGTCAGTTTCATGGTTGAGTCATTTTTCAATGACATTTAACTTCATAAATGTAATTCATGGTTCTTCAGGGGTTTAGAGCACATATTGTTTGTAAAACTCCTTGACCTCTTTTTTTATCCTTAGGGATAGAAATTGCATTCACAACCCTTTTTTGTCAAACCTACAGAGGGCCTAAGACTAAATGAGTTCTAATGATTTCAGCTGCCAGGAGGCTGGTGTTGTAAGGCACATGGTACTTAGCTTGTAAAGGCCACTGTCCCCCTTTTAAGTATAGCATTTTTTCTATTTATAAAGCTCTATAAGATGCCATAGTCCCTCCTGCCTGATAAAGACTCTAAGGATGTGGCCACAAGACCATCTTACGAAATTGGAACCAAATTTAAAATTCGTAGTGAAACTCCTTAAAGTCTGGATTTAGTTATTCCATCAGCTGCTGTAATGATTATATAGCACAAAAATCATATTTATTTGTATAATTGAAAGCGTTGGCTCATAATTCTAGATACAATAAATGATTCTCTTGATGACATTCTACTCCTGGACTAATATATCTCAGCGGATTTTCTTCTTCATACTATAATTTAAAATAGAGAAGAGAAAGCTAATTTATCTGGAAGAAAAGTTACATTTTCTTATTTTCTTTTGGGGGAGTGTATATTACTTTTTATTTCATCCTTTTTAGAAAAAGAGTATGGTAGGGGCACCTGGGTGGCTTAGTCGGTTGAGCGTCCGACTTTCGCTTAGCTCTTGATCTCGCGGTTCGTGGGTTCGAGCCCCGCGTCGGGCTCTGTGCTGACTGCCAGCTCGGAGCCTGGAGCCTATTTCAGAGTCTGTATCTCCCTCTCTCTCTGACCCTCCCCTGCTCACACTGTCTCTCTCTCTCTCTCAGAAATAAATAAAAAAGAAAAAAAAGAGAATTTAAAAAAAAAAAAGGCAAAAGAGTATGGTATATAGTTTTTTAATTTTTTGAAGGCTCCTAGCTGCTGGCACCTCACGAAGCATTTTAAATAGTTAGTTATAGATGGAGGGTAGTTTTTGAGACACAGAGCACATGAAATATCTTTGTGTATATTTTGATTTTGGTGTATTAGAAATAGGGACAGAGGAAAAAAACTACAACTTTGGGATTTTCTTGTATTAGAAGAATATGGACAAGATTGTTTCTGAATAAATTAGCTCCTATTATACAGATCCCAAATGACCCAGCATTCTTCCCAAAAGCAGAAGTTGTTAGCACCATTTCTTTGTTGTTAGTTCTTCATAGAAGTTTGTCTCATTAGGGGCGCCTGGGTGGCTTAGTCGGTTAAGCGTCCGACTTTCGCTTAAGTCATGATCTCGCGGTTCGTGGGTTCGAGCCCCACGTCGGGCTCTGTGCTGACTGCCAGCTCAGAGCCTGGAGCCTGTTTCAGTCTGTGACTCCCTCTCTCTCTGACCCTCCCCTGCTCACGCTGTCTCTCTCTCTCTCTCCTAGAAATAAATAAAAATTAAAAAAAAAAAGAAGTTTGTCTCATTAATGACAAATGCTTTATAGCAAAGTCTGCCATTCATTCCTGTAGCAACTGTGTTTTGAACATCTACTATATTTGTTGGCTGTGCAAAGCATGAGACAGACACCAAAGACGTTGCACCGCCTTTTTGTAAATGTCTTCTATTTGTTTGAAACTTCCAATTCATTTACCTCCAGACTCTCTCTGCCATCCTGAGCAAATTCGAAGGTATTCGAAAGGGTTCATATTATCAGAAGTGATAGTCCCCAAGACAATGAATTCAGCCCTTAAAATGATTGCAACCAGAGCAAGTAGCATCATCATAAGTGTCTCCAACTAATAATAAATCACTGAAATTCCCCTTTCTGAGAATGTATTTTTGATTTTTGTAAAATCATTGGCAGTTTCTGTTTCCCCATGGCTCAAATAGTTTCGAGCTGGTTTTCATAAATAATACCTTCCTGAGAAGATTCAAATGGATCAGATCAGAAACATCTCTTTGGAATCTTCATCGACTACTGTGATTTCTATTAAATTCAAGCTCCTGAAGTCTGATGTCCCCCAGAATGAAATATTTGGTGGTATGGGTAATCTAAATAATGTCGTATTTAGAGCCAATGTATCATCAGTTTTAAAACACATCATTATTTTGTATGCAATAAGAAGAAAAAAAAATTGATATTAGGCTACAAAAAGCTGGGACCCCAAAGTGTTGCCATCTCAGTGTCATGGTGAACTACGGAGAGGCCAAAAATCTTGCATGATTCAATCTTGGCATCAGGCAAAGAGAGAAATCAAAATCTCTGAGAATTTGAACTACACGATGGCACACATGCACATGAGGGACTAAATTCCAGCAGCATAGTGGTCCAAAAAACCTCAAGAAAAGAATTTAAAGTGATCTCAAGCTGGCTGTGCCCCCAAATGATGGCAGAAGCAAATGCTTTAATCTAGTCTGAGAGGCCTGATTTCTAAGCTGTTACAATGAAGAAAATGTATGTCTTAGCTAAATAAGGTGATGAGACTTCCCTATTTCTCTGATCCACAAGACAACATCTGAGCTCTCTGCAAGACCTCTGTTTGCCATCCAGACCACACGGTGTGCGTTTCTGTCTTCTCCAAATGTCATTGTATCATTTGTTAGGAATACCTAAGGAAGCTGATCTTCCTCTCAAAATCCCTATTTATCCAACTCTGAGGCCAGATGAACGTCCAAGGTTTGGGGTCATATTCCCTTGCAAACTGGGAGAATTTGTTGTTAAGAACTGGTTTTGGCAGCTCACACATCTCCTCACTTTGAGTTGATTCTAGAGTAGGAATCTTCAAGTTACCTACTGGATACATACCCACTCTGAGTACCCAGATAGCCAAACAGACCATAAAACTGGCAAGAATGACAGTGACCAAAAGCTGAACATTAACTCTTCTGACTGACAATCTGAGGGAATGTCAGTGCCATGGCTAGAGATTCCCCCACTCAGTCCACTCATGATTATGTTTAGTAAGATTACCTCTTTGAGATCATTTCCATACCTAGCTTTATCACTGCTATCCTTCATTTTTACTGACTCCTGCAGTAGATGTGTGTTCAGCGAATGGAAACTACTTTTAAACTTAATGTAAGTGAAATTTAATTAGGAAAGTGACTCATTTATAAGTTTTATTGGTTTTCTTCTTAATCCTTTGTTACTTTCTGAAGTCAAATATTAGTGACGTTAGCATGAGCCTTCTTTTGCTCTCTGATAGTGAGGGATAATTGGGTTTGGGGACACATGTCGAGATATCACCAGTGTTCATGTTCCAGGCTCAGAAGCCCTGATATGATATAATTAAGGTACTAATGTTTAGAAGTACAAGGTTCTCAACATTGAATGACACACCTCTATATCTGGTTCCTACTAACTCTGCTTGAGAAATCGCCTCTCTCTCTTACATTTTCTTCAAGTTGGAGATTCAGTGTTTGGGCAAATAAAAAACCTTGAATTCTTTATGGGTTGTTCTTCAAGAGACCACGTAAGTATTACCTGGGCTGCTCCATTTGCTCAGAAGGGGATAAGAATTAGTGAATCACTGGCTTCTTCAGCAGCAAGGTGGTGTCTCATGGCCCATCCCCCATGAGTGATCAATACTTTTCCTCTTTGTTTTTTTTTTTTTCAGTTGATTGCTTGGATCCTACCTGCTCTAGCCATGGGGTCTGTGTAAATGGAGAATGCCTTTGCAGCCCTGGCTGGGGTGGTCTAAACTGTGAGCTGGCAAGGGTCCAGTGCCCAGACCAGTGCAGTGGGCATGGCACTTACGTCCCCGACACAGGTCTCTGCAGCTGCGATCCCAACTGGATGGGTCCCGACTGCTCTGTTGGTAAGCCAAGAGATTTCCTCCTCACTATTCCCAATACTCATGCCCTATGTTTTTCCATGAGCCCAAATGGATTGGAATCTACTCTTCTCACTTAGCTTGGGAAAAAGGGATTCAGGTTAATTGCATAAGGCCTATCATACTCTCTTCTCCTCAGTCATGAAGTGTATGATCCTGAAACACACACACACACACACACACACACACACACACACACAAATACCGCATGTTCTTGTGCCTCGTTTGTTCCATCACTGCAAATGGATGAGGGGCCCGGGAGGGATGCTTCCATTTTCATTATAGGTTTTCTTATGTACAGTCCCTAAAGGTACCAGAAAACAAAACAGAACAATTCAGTCCCAGACAAACTGAATGGAACGTTCTATAAAACAGAAAAGAGGCTCCCTTGGGGTGCTGTGTGAACATGTTATAAAGCTCTGCAATACTCCAGTGACAGGAAAATAATGAAGTTGCGCTATACACTTTATTTTCCTAAAATTAAGAGTATGTGTCTTACCTCCCGAGTGACCCTAAAAGGGAACGGTTCAACAGTTCAAGACAGTCCCAACCTACCTGAGAGTGGTTCCATTCACAGTGACAAGTGCCTATCCAAGCAAACGATCATCATTCCACCCCCTTCCTCTGGGTAGTGAGACAGCTGTCAGATTTCCATGGCAATCAGGAAGGGAATATATGTTAAGCTTTGCCTACAATGGGAAAGAAATGAATATTTCATTCCAAAAAGAAAAAAAAAGAGTCAGTTAAAATGGGCTATTTTGAGACGCCTTCTCAGCCCACTTGCCTCTGGCTTCCACACTGATGCTGGTGGTCCAGGCCAAGCTCTGCAGAGGATGGGGAAGGGGAAGCCCTCCATCCGAGGCCCAACCGACATGCTGTGTGACTTTGAGTGAGTCACTGCCCCTTCTGACTGAGTTTTCCCTCCTCCCTCCCCTGGCACGATGAGCCATGCCTCCCTCAGCAGTCTGTCGTAAGGATGAATGTCTGGCACGTGCTTGTCCTCGAGTGAGAGGTCTGGAACGCCAGAGAGTGTTTATCTGTCTGTCTGTCTCCTCCCCAAGCACAAAAGACTTTGAGCTCCTTTGAGAAAGATGCTCTGTAAATGCAGCACAATCATAGTGATCATCATTGCCACAAGGTGCCAATCTGGGTGCCGATGGGTGAGTCTGCAATCATTATGGGACTGGAGCTGTGGGGTTCCCAACTGGCCTGTGGTCAGTTCAGGCTCTCAACAGGGAAAAAAATCCCAGCTGGCTAGGGAGTCAGGATGCACATATATCTTTTCAGATGGCACCTCCTGGGTAGCTTTGCCATACTGGATGGCCCCTGTGTGACTTCTCCTGGGATGGCTTCAACCTCTAGAGCAGTGGCTTGTTCTCACACTCTAGTGCACATCAAAACCACCTGGAGGATTTGTGAAAACAAATTTCTGAGCCCCATGCCCAGAGTTTCCAAGGAGGTCCAAGCAAGGCACAAGAATTTGCATTTCTAACAAATTCCCAGGTGATGGAGGTGCTGCAGGTCCAGAGACCCTACTGTGAGAACCACTGCTCTAGAAACTACATAACAATAAGTTAGTACCCAGTCAGTGGAGAGACAGGCCTCCCAAGGTGATGCACCTGCTGGGCCTTGGGGCCTGCTCCAGGGACCCAGGCCACGTGTGTGATCTGGCCTCCACTGGAGGGTTTTGCCAGCTGTGGTGTTGAGCTGTAATCATTGTTTTTCTTCCAGAAGTGTGCTCAGTAGACTGTGGCACTCACGGCGTCTGCATCGGGGGAGCCTGCCGCTGTGAAGAGGGCTGGACAGGCGCAGCTTGTGACCAGCGCGTGTGCCACCCCCGCTGCATTGAGCACGGGACCTGTAAAGATGGCAAATGTGAATGCCGAGAGGGCTGGAATGGTGAACACTGCACCATTGGTAGGCAAACGGCAGGCACCGAAACAGGCACATATTGCTTTATTTTCATAAATCGTAGATCTATAGTGATGATCGTGCATTGCAACTGGCTGTTCCTTCAGGGACATGAGTGCTCTACAACATTCCTGCTGCCTCTCCAAATCTTCATGGGAATTGAGAAGGGAAAAACAGGGTCCTCAACTAGAAACGTCTTTCCCTTCTTTCCAGAATTACAGATTGGGAGGAAAGGAACAAACCAGAGCAGGAAATCCATCCAAATTACTGATTCAGGGAGGGAGAAATGCACATGCATGGGAAATTGTCAGGATCTGGAGGTTTCAAGCACCCTACATGACTGTGGTCTGCAAGTCCCTCCTTGTTGAATACCCTCCCAGCTGGATGGATCACTGGATCCCTACTTGCCGGCAACAACTAAACACACTTGTTTTAGACCAGGTTAAATAGAGGCAGGACTCCCAGGTTTCCTGGGTAGCCAGGTACCACTGGCATAGGTTTAAGCATCCTCTCACTTCCCAAGGCAAGGTATGGTACTTGAGCTCTTGACCTTCCCCATCACCTCCACCACCTTTCAATGTCTTCTCCTCTAGTCCCATGTCATTCTCACTCAGCCACCTCTCTGTAAGTTTTTTGATGGAGATTTTCTTAATATTGTTTCCTTTCTTGAGAAGTAATAGTTCCCAAATTTCCTTAGTTTTGATTTCGATTGCTTTTTGTCAATGTTGTGGCTTAGAGTAGGACAATACTGGATTGAATATATCCAGTGATCCCTTTGAAGAGATGGTAGCCAACACTCTTTGGATTTCCACATCCCTCAGTCAGAGTTATGAAGTTGTCAACTTGAGTATCATTTTACCTCTAGTTTTTGCTTTTGTTGCATTGAATTCATTGTCAAGTTGACTAATACACTCACTTGCAAGGAAATTCTCAGAGAAGTTTCCAAGCAGACTACTGACCTGCCTTCTTGGAGTTACCTTTGAATCTAGCCATCAAGTTTGGGGCCCTCCCTTCTGTCCTAGTCCCAAGACCCCAGTCAATAGATTGGGTACCTGGAGGGAGAGACAGGGTTAGGAGCTTGTCCAGAGCTGACTCATGAGGTCAGACTCAATTTCCCATGCTGTTCATTTGAGTGGTTAAGCAGAGAAAAAGTGCTTTCTGCGTTAGATTTACCCCCATTTCCATCTAATTGGGTATCTGAGGGGCAGCGTGCCAATCTAGGCCATGACTATAGCACTGGGACCCTGCCGGGACAGTCTGTTGGCAGTGAATTGTTTCTGCAATCTCTCAATGATGCTCCAGATCCTGCTCCCCTGCAGCTGCTTTCATCTTCTGTTCCCTGCAGAGTCTGGGGGATAATTCAGAAAACTCTCAAGAGAGGGATGTGCACAGCCCACTACCAAGACAGTTTATAATTCTTACCAATAGCTTCCACTCTTCAGGGGTGTTCCTCTTGATGTACTTTTGCATGCACAGTGTGATTTAAAGACTCTCCCCCATCCCCATACCTCCATTACCCTAATCTGCTCCCCTGAAAATAAAAAGAAAGAAAGAAAAGAAAAGAAAAGAAAAGAAAAGAAAAGAAAAGAAAAGAGAAAAGAAAAGAAAAAGAGCTCTTGCCAACCAATAACCTTTAGGTAGAAAATCCTACTTTCTTTCAATTCACATCATCTAGCCTCACCTTCCCCTTGGTCTCCCTTTCCATGTCTGCTGAGGGTTTGTTTCCCCTACCATGATGCCTGCTAGCTCTCCCCTACCTACAACTCATCCTCACTCTGGGAATAGCTCACAAGAGCATAACTCAGATGGATTGGAATAGAGTTTGGAAAACTATGGTCGAAGGGGCCATATTTGACCTGCTGCCTTTTTTTTTTTAATATGGCTTCCAAACTAAGAATAGTCTTTATGTTGATTAAGTATTGAAAAAAATTAAGAGATATTTTCTGACACATAATGATTAAACTCAAATTTCAATGTCCATTAAACAAAGTATTTTTTCAGGACAGCCACACCCATTCATTGATATACTGTTAGCTTGCATACTGCATCTTAGTGTTGAGTGATTGCTACAAAGACTACATGGTCCACAGAACCATGTGTTACCTGGCCCTTTATGGGAACAATTGGCCAATCCCTGAATTGGAGAGTTACACAGGGCTTGATGGAGAGAGAAGAGAAGAAAGAGGCTGGTCAATGTTTACTTTAGGAAAAGGCCTTCATCTGTGATTTGAAGGCTGTCAGAGAAAGGGAAGTGGTCCAGTGTGGGAGTAGGGAGAAAATAATGGTTGAATTGAAGTGTGTCTGGAGCCTTTGAAGATGAAACGGGATGATAGCACCTCTAGTCTCAGTAGGAAATGAAGGGGATATGGCCAAAAAGAGAACACAGGAGTTATTTCATTCTAGCAGTCTTGTGGGTGAGATGGATTGGGAAAAGGTGTTTCTGTTCCTTAAAGTATCTGGTTCAAGTTTTACATGTGTGTGCACTATGATACATGACCTCTTGGGAGACATAGAGAACGCGTAAATTCATGTGTCAGGTAAAGCTATCAAAGAAGGGAGTTTGGGTCCAGGCAAGTGTCTTGTCCAGAACTGTGATCTGTTGTGACTGTTGAGTTTGCTGTATGTAAGTTATAAAGTATTTATCACCAAAGTCTTTTCTTGTGAGGAATTAGGGCTCACTGGTTTCATTTCTAGATAAGTGTTGTATCCTCATGGTTATGTTCACTGGGACTTGCTCTAAAAAAGCCAAGCATACCTTGGTTGTTGAGATGTGCTATTCAGAATCTAGAGATGTTTGGATGTACATAATTGCTTCTTTTGCTTTTCAACCTCTGGCCTCCAAGACTGTGTGTAGAGTTTTAGACTTTTATTTTGAGCAGACACTCCTGTCAATTCATTTTAAGTAAATGCCACAATTTACAAGCTCAGAATCGGTCCTCCTCCTCAGGGATACTGACAGAGAAGAAAGAGAGGCTTTTTGGTCCTTTCCAAGCAAACTCTCAAATGCTATATTTTGAAAAGAGTAAATAAGAATGAAATGGCACCCAGTCTGCAAACAATGGTGGAAATTTGGGGTAAGGCAGAGCCTGGTGGTTAGTGTTGGGGCACAAGGGTTGTCTGCAGCCTATTTCCAAAGGGTTGTGATGAGATGGGGTTTTTTTAGGATCATTACCAACAGTCACCTGAACAACTTGTACCATTATTTGTGGGTCATATTTATTTTGCTGGAGGAAGCAAGAAGATAGGGGAGTGGAGGAGGGAAGTGAGGATAAAAACATGGACTTCTGAAAATCAAGTAGAATATATCCATGTTTGATCAAGTGCATATCTGGAATTTTCAACTGAATTATTATTTTTTATATTTGGAAGTTTAGGACATATTACTAAAGATTTAAATGTAAGGTATAACATTTCAATGTTAACTGTTAGAGTTAACACATTGGTAGAGTAGATTCTACCAAGCAATCATTCTTATATTCCATTTTTCCAACAAGTTAAATATAAGGTATGGCTAAAACCTACAGAATTGTATAGATAAGAAATATGCTTTGAATCCAAATGAAGCACAATTCATGTTTATCTTTGGAATATATTAGTATTATTTGGATAAGCTGCAGTTTACTCTTATGAATAAATCAGAAGGCACATTGTGTGGTTAGATTAGTTTTATTCTTTAAACATAATCCTAAAATGGGTTGTTGTTGCTATCACCTGCCACCCCTTACTAAACTGGGAATTGAACCTCAGATGGCCATCCAAAGACCATGCCACCAAGGCATAAAGGGACTACAGAATAGGTCAAAAACCACTGTGAACTACAGTAAACTCAGACAAGTGTCTGTTTTAAAGAAATGGGGTAATTGTTAGTGTGTTTTGCCTACAGAATCATTGAGCAAAATACAGGGAGAAAAAACATTTTGCTGCAGAATGTAAGCCAGTAAACTACATGCTAATTAAGGATTGTTGCTATTATCTGCTGAATGTGGGCTGTCTAGACATCCACTTTGAGTAATACTAGTAATACTAACACACCCACAGAATAAATCCACCACCACCAGGCACCCACCCTACAGGAACTGGTTGATGCCTGGGTAGTGAGCAATGCCTATAATGGTTGTTACAACTTGCTTATTTTGTATGTGTGGTCCTGACCTCCAACTGCATTTCAGGATCATGAGGACTCGATTCCTAGGACCGTGTGGGGCTGAGTGACCTGCTATGTGCCAAAAGTCAGAACAGTTTTCTTTTCCTTCTGTTGCACTGGGGCCCTTCTATTTTTCCTCTTTAATTGGTTGGGGAAAGAAATAGGTTCTTGTGATGTTAATAAGGAAAATGAATCTTTACCCAAGGTAAAACCAGCCGTGCGACAATCTGATGTTCTGATTAAGTGATTGTCATCAGAAGTAGACAGGGTCACAGTCCAACAGGGAGAGAGCTTGAGAGCTACAGGGAACAAGATGGGAAGGAAGTGACTATCAAAATTAACCAACTTCAGGCTGAATACAGCTGCTTCTGCATCTCATTCCAGTTTCATTCTTAGTCATGGAAACATTTTTCTTGTAGCTATTATCCTTGAACATTCGAGCTTTCATGACTCCACAATGAGATCAAGTTGAGATGAAATTAGCCACTGTGGAGCCATCCTTACCACCAGGTCTATGGGAGCAGCTAATTCTCTGATTGGTTAATTAACCTATTCCTGTGGGGGCTGTTAATAGAACCTATGCTAGGAGCTCCATTCTTTTGTGAAGTGAAAACCTGATGGGATGGTCTTTCACTGTTAAAGATTACAGGCAAACTTTTAGTGGGGTACAAAAGATTTCCTACTTCTGATTTTTTCCCCCTACAATGTACCCAAAATGTGAGCCTCCTCATTGAAGATCAGGAACCACCACATGCTCAGAAGTTCTCTTTGAGTCTGGGTCAGGCTGTCTACCCAGGACTGGAAGGTAGGAGTTACAGGAACACTTTTTCAACTCACTCCAACAAGTAAAATAAAATGAAAAGAGAAAATTGCCTTACAAGTAATCAGATTCTCATCACAAGAAAGTTTCTTTTCTTGGCCTAGATATTGATGAAGGGCTTTAAGCATTAGTTGGAAAATAGACTACATAGACAAACATAAGGCTCACCCTAACTTAATGGTTCAACCATTCATATAATGGTTATTTTGTCTGTGTGATCCTGACCTCCATTTGCATTTCAGAATCATGAGGATCGATTCCTAGGACCATGTGGGGCTGTTCAAGTGGAAATGGCTTTTTTTTTTGGTACTGTTTCCTATGTGATTTAGTAATATATGCCCACAAAGAAAAGTGTGGAAGGAACCTTGATGTTTTAGACCTGTGGGGAGACAGTGACTTGGAGCATTCATGTGCCATACCCTTAATGTCTTTTAGAGGATCCCGTTGAGGTACCAGCCTGTGGCCCACTGTGCCGGAGCCTGACCCAACAAGTAAATACCTTAATTTGGAGTATAACTGACTTCACAAGAGCAAATAACTGGACCAGTTAGGGACTCTTAGGACAAAAACCCATGGGTGAGAATTAGCATGAGGAAGATTGTACACTCAAAGGAAAGCATGTAAGAATAAGAGCTGTTGAAAGGAAAAGCAGCAGGGGGAGAAGCTCTGCCCTCGTGTTAAGCAGTGAGTGCTCTGTCACTCGAGCTTTTGCAAAGAATCAACTGTTCTGTCTATTAAGAACCAGTTCCTTCCAAGTTTGTGGTTCTCAGACCCCACAAAATGCCCTCAAGAATTTACATGAAAAGGAAAGGAACACAAAGAGGATCCTAGAGATCTGAGCTCCCTTAGATATTTGTGATGGACATTTGCCCATCACTCTGTCTGATTTGTTGTGCTGTTGTGAAGAGCTGATTGATAGAGGAAGGGGGAAATCTGTGTTCCAGGCTTGACTCTGCCACAGACGTTCTGGGTGCTCTTGGGTAATCACCCATTCCCAGCCTGTTTCTTCCTGCTGTCAATGAGGGGTTTGGGCCATATAATCACTTTACAGAGTATAGTCCACAGACATGAAATGCTTTTCATTGGCATGCAAATATGTTTGTTGAATAGTTACAAAGAGTGTTTAAAAATATGTATTTGGAAAAACTATAACTACCTCATCAAACTCATGAATATGCTGGTATTATTGCTAAGGAATGTGGCAAAAGTGGGTAGCAGTATCAAGCCTGAGTAAATTTAAAGAAAAATATTAAGTAAATAACAGTGCAGATATTGCAAATATCACGAAAGCAGAATGTGGCCAACTGAATTTAGAACACACTTGGATAAGATGATCTCTAAGGACTGGTCCATCTCCGGAATTTTATTACTCTAATGCAAAATTATATGAATGGACCACTTTAGCACATTAAAACCTTTCTCTCTTCTGTAAGGCACAGGGAGGGATTCCCTGTAGGATCCTATAATATACACTTTACGTGAGAGGACTAGATACAGGGTATCATTGGCTCTGCTGATGATGCTTTTTTGAATGGTTAAGGATAATTGATGGTACTTTTTTGTTAGTTTGTCTATCTGCTCATCTCATCTGTAGCATCTCAGGTCCAATTTATATCTGGTTAACTATGGCATTTTTTTCTGCATTTAAAAACTTCCTTACATAGGCTGAATAATCAGAATCCACTTTATTCCTTTATATTTGTGTTGGTTGATTTAAAAAATGGGTGTTAAGTAGAGGTTCATCTATCTATCTCCATTTCACTTGGATTCAGGGCAAGGCAAGCATAAAGAAGCATTTAACATACAGGCTTACATGTCAGTCTATCTGAGATCAAATCCTAGCAGGTTTCCTCGCCTTTGTGTGCCTCAGTTTCTTTGTCTGTAAATGGGAATACTTAAAAGATGACCTACCTCATTGGGTTATATGCGAAGTACCGGCACAGTGCCTACCATAAAGCAAGAGCCAAGCAAATGTGAGCTAATGTCATCATCATCATCATATCATCATCCCCCAGGCCCATCACCACCATCATTATCTATTACCACAGTAAGATAAAAGCAAGGAAAGATTATCAAAATAAACTTGTCGTTAAGACATTTCTGTGTACCTTCAATCTGCCTTCCCTATATACTGCCTCCAACCCATCAAGCAGTTAGTAGCATTTCAAAAATAACACCTACCCACTATCAATTTCCCAAGCAAAGTTTTATTCTGTAACTCATTTGTTTCTGGTTCTTACAGAGAAATATAAACTAGCTCTCTTACCTGGAAATCGAACTTGCTTATTTTACCAAACAGCCCATTTACACATGGATTTAAACATCTGAATATCCTCGTGTTATTGGAGACTTATTATGAAACTGGGGTTTGTTTCCTTCAACCAAAATTTCTCCATCTAGATTTTTTGGACACATTCCAGAGAAGCCAAGAGATCTATGAGAATTTGCTTTTAATTCTGGGTTTCATTTTTATAAGTACAGTTCAAAAGAAAAGTCTTTTCCTTTGAAGTATTAGTTTGGAATTATGTTATTATTGAATAGGATAAACTTCAATTCTTTTAAGCCAGCATTCCTCAAACTAGGGACCACAGACATACTCTACAGGAGTTTAGAAGAACACTGCCTTCCTTTAAGAAGGAACCTGGCATTTCTCATGTTGAGGATGCCGCCAGGGCAGTGTCTCTTAGATTACCTTTTCAGGCTCCTTTCCCATTCCTCATGACTCTGGGTTCCAAGAATAATCCAGGGAGGCTCAACTCTGAACTCAGTTGGGTTACACATGCCTTTTGGAGACTCAAGAATTGCACTGATTCTCCCTACTCAGCCCAGTGAACTGCGCAATTACCCTCATTCCTCCCGTACTGCAATTGCATGACTCTTTGGAGCAACACCCGTGGGTAACATCTGGGGATTCTTTGCAATTCCTTGCTCATCTCCTGGGTTATCAGGAGCCATACAGAGTATCCCAGATGTTTATGTAAGAAACAGATTTTGCATTTCCTCCCAAGTTGCCTTCCTAATAGGGTTCAATCTTATACCAAACACTTCTTTCATAGCGCTCTATTTCACAAGCTCTTTTTAAAAGTCTTGTCTTCATTGCCTTTGGAAAACAGGGTACCAACATTTCAAACAACCTCCACAGTCAGGGTTTATTGATTTCCTCCTCATCCTTTTCATCATGCATTTGAATGCATCATTATAAGTAGACCCACAGAAGGCCACCATGCCATTGACCGCCTCTGAGCTTTTCCCTTCATGGGCAATAAAGAAAGAAACCACACGAAATAGCAACTAGGAGAAAGTTAAGTATTTCATCATAAACATTCTCAGGATAATTAGAATGGATTAAATTACAAGAGAAAATGCTTTTAGTTAATCTTTCCTCTAATTAAAAAAATATCCCTAGTTTTAAATAAAGCGTTTGTTTTTAAAAGCATATTTTCATTGTAATCAATAAGGGGGAGGCCTGTTTGGTCCTCAGTGATAGGAGGAAACATCTGCAAAGTAATTAAAAGCTACTAGCTGGGTTTTATTATTATTATTATTATTATTAAGATCCTTAAGGAGACTTCTCAGTCTTTTCCTGTAACTTGCACCATGGGATTCTCCACAAGCAACCTCATTCTGTGATCCGTGGTGGTATAACTTGCTTTCTGTTCCCAGATCAGTGAAGATGTGTTTGACAACTCCTGGCCAACAAGGGTCAAACAAGGAGATTAATTTAGCAGAGGTTTTTATAACTTTCCAAGTGAGGTGGGATGACAGTCAAAACGAGACGGGTAGGTGACACAAGACATTCCTAAAATAGAACAGGGACACACTCTAGCCTGTCATAGGTTCTATTCCAAGACTGATGGAACCCAAATCACCCTAAGCCCTACAAGTCTGTCTCACAAGTAAGGAATCATTTATATCATCTCTTCAATTTCATGGCTCACCCCAACTAGATAGAAAGCTCACTCCCCACTCTCATCCCAAACATTCCTAGAATGCTTGTGTTCAGCCCATTCAGATTCTTCAGCTTGGTCCCCTCATGGAGACCTGCTGCTTACAGAATTCACTTCAGGGGAGCCCCACAGTATTTCCCTTACTACCAGGGGTTTGCCACCCAACACCCTCAGTGCCCACTCAACTGAAGCCCTGCTATGTGTACACCACACTCCTCCACACTGGGGATCTTTATCAGCTGGTTCCGAAGTCCTTTGAGAAAACAGCTGTTTGTTTTTTGCCTCTAGCACATCTCTCACACATCAGGGTTTTTTCCCACAGCTGGCCTATAGAACAGGGAACACAGGATCCTTTTTGCNAGGTTCTCACTTTCTTCACACACACCCAGCCTCTAAATTCCAATTCAGATCAGTTAGGACCCCTATCGTCTACACAACCCACTCTTTGAGAAAATCTTTTTCCTTCTCACTTAGGTTCAGCATTGCTTCCATTTTCAGCCAGCTCAACTGCAGGTCAGAGAGCCCCTGTTTGTTATCCCCCATCTTGTTACGAGTTTTGTTGCAAAAGGAGTGGAGAGGTACCTGCTTCCATGTCCCTTAGACTCCAGGTTTCCAGCAGTTTCTGGCATGGCTCTTTAGGGTGGCTCACTCTAATTGTCTGTGACCCCCAATGCCACATAAGCACAAACTATACATTACAGAAACCACATCCCACCAGACCCCAGAAAAAGGAGGGGTTAACCGATGCTCTAGAGACAAAAAGTCCCACAAAATTGCCATCCATAGGGATTTAAATTGCTGAGAATCCTGGCCCACAGTTTCCAAATTTAGCTGTAGCAGCACCTGGTCAAATTAGCAGTGAAGTTGGTTAGAACTTGGCTCAGAAGGGTCATCTGTCTAGAGCTGTAAGCAGAGCGATAGGCTCTGATAAGTGTGAATTGCATTTCTTTATTTTTAAAATTATGCTTGAACTTCAAGAGGGATTGCCAGACAGCCCTGTCTAGTTGTCTAGAAACAATGTCAGGGTGGGGGCTCCCAGAGATTATAAAATAACCACCTCAGAAGCACAGAGGAAACGTTTGTACCTGATTTCATTCCAACAAGTTAGCAAGCTGTCAATCACCGGTCACGCTACTGCACTGAAACATACTCTCTCTAATGACACAAAACTCAAGGCAGTGGCTTCTGCTTTGCAGAGAGCATCCTGGCAATAGGCAGTGAGATTGTTTCTCTACATTAGGTATATGTGAGCCCAGGAAGCCCAAATGTCACTGATGATAGCAATTCCCATGAATAGGGAGAGAGATTGAAGAAGATATTAGAGGTGGTAAGAGAAATGAGCTTTTTCCTATTAATCCAGGGAATGCAGGCAAGTTGAGTTGGGTCCCTTAAGCATGTTGCTATCGGCTTCTCACCAGACTCTGAATATGAACTAATTTAACTTTTTATTTCCATTTAATGGAACCAAGAAAGATCTGTATGCATTCACTTACAGACCTGTTCTCTTGGGGTCTGATACAGGAAATGTTATCATATCATCCAGAAGCCTAGCACAGAAACTAGTCTACCCAGAATTAAACAGCTTGAAATACATAATACCCATCAACACCCACTCCAACCTCCCAATATTTCCTGTGTTTGTAGAATGTAACATCCTCCCTCCTTGCTAACTATTAACACTCACTGTGAGTGCTTTACTATTGTAGTTATTGTGCATGCTTTCATAGGGTGGGGCTGGTGAGGGAATTATGTAGCAAAGGAGTTAGATGCATGAGCTTTAGAATCAAACAGACCTGGTTTCAAATTCAGCCCCCATCCACTGCAAGTTGTGTGATCTTTGGCAAGTTCCGTACCTACAGTACCTCCATTCTTCCCAACTGGAAACTGGGAATGGTAATACCTATGTCCTAATTTTGGGAGCACTTCACTTACCAGTGAAGCATTTAACACAGTGCTTGATGCTCCATAAATGTTAGTTTAAAAAGCATCAACACCACACCTTCATGCCCTTACTGGAGTTTCCTCAATGCATCTTTGCAGAGTGGATATTTATGAAAAGAAGTAGCAGTGGCATACAGCCATGCATGGGGCCCAGAACTCCCAAAAGAGAGGCCAGGGTGCTAAACAGCCTGTGTTAACCCAGATGTCTGGCCCCAACAGAGAATCTCACCGGAGCATGTAGATTCCATGCCCGTAAGAAAAAAGAACACAGGGAATAAGAGCAAAGCAGGGAGAGATAGAGAAATGCTCTAGTGAGGATCTGACTGCCGGTTGCAGGAACATGACTGTTACAAATATAAATAAGAAAGCCAAATGCGTATCATCCTATGCCATGTCTAAGCTTCACACCTCCTCTATCTATTTCCAGCTGAGCAATGACAACTGCATTCATTCATTCATTCATTCATTCATTCATTCATTCATGAACAATTGACTGAGCACCTAATGTGTGCTGGGTGTAACATATGCTTCCCCCGGATGAGTCCCTGGGCTGACAGGGGTAAGAAGGAAGTGATTGGCACAGAGACTGGTAACAGTCCAAGGAACTTCAGACCTCAGCTGTCTTTTTGCCCACAGGAGACTTTGCTGTTTTCTAATCCAAGACACCCTTTCTGGTGTTTCTGCCAGTCGTTTTTGGTTTCTTTTCAACACTGTTTCTTGCTAACAGCTTCCCAGGGAGATCAATGTAAAGATGGAAGACTTAAACTTCCAATGGTAGTTTAAATTCATTTGTAACACAATGTAATTACATAAAAGAAAGCAGTCAGGTATCAAACTGCGTGGATACACACAAATGACTCCCTCATAAGTGTTAATATTTTCAACAGCGGAAGAAATTTAGTTAAATCAAATGAAGATAGCAACTCATTAAAATTTGATTTTCCCTCCAATCCGTTTTTATCTTTTAATCCTCCATATATGGCACAACTTGTTCTGTTAAATAACACTCATTAATTAAATCTCATCTTGTCTTAGCTATATCTATATTTTTATTTATTATGAAAACCTTCCAATGCTTGTGATCTAATTTAGTTGGATTATTGCTTGGGCATCTGTAAGTAAGAAAAACTTGAGGTTTTAAGGTGGAATTACTGGCAAGGGAAGATGTGGAATAAACCAAATTCTCTTTCCTTCTCCCCTGGCATGAGGTGGTTGGGCAGGCCTTTCCTCTGTTAGGGGAGTTGGTATGATGAGGGCACTGTGAATTAGGTATCTTCAGTGACTGTGGGAAGGGAAGAGAAGGAAGAACCCACAGAAAGAACTGTAAACTCAAATACCCCTATGTGGGTGAGGCAAGAACAATGTACATAGATGTGAGGGAGATCCGGCTGCGACATCTGTCACCCCATTGATTGTCAGGGTTGATTCAGCTGATCTGGCTGCCTAGGTGGGCATCCCCTTCCTCCCTCACTGCTCCATGTGCATCCCTCCCAAAGCTGCATGCTTGGTCAGAGAGAACAACCTTCCCCAATAGAAGAGGACCATTCTTGGGTCAAGAATATAAGAGTAGCCACACACCCCTACTGGATTCTCCAAACAAGCTCTCAAGATGCATTTGTAGAAGAATATAAGGTGATCAGGCTTCCAAGACTCCAGACACATCCAAATGAGGCACTGCATGTGGCAGTCGGCCTTTCTTTAAAAAAAAAAAATACACGTGAGTGCACTAGAAGGGGTGTAAGACCTCAGGGAATGGCAATAAACTGAAGAGTGAAGGCCCCTTCTGTGGAGGGTAGACATGGCCCACCTCCCACTGAGTGTTGCCATATAGAAATGAAAACCTAGTTTTACTAAATTTTCCAGTTTTTCAATAGAAGCCAGATATCAGGATTGTTATGCATACTCTCCCAATTTTCAAATGTTGGCAAGCAATTCAAAATTTGTTGAAATGCTATGCAAGCCATTCAGGCAGGGCTGGGGGCCAAATGGATCACCCATCTGTGGCCACTGACACTAAGCTCCAGTGCAAGATTAGTACTGAGTTAGGGAACATCATTTGCCTGGAATGAGACTGGGACAGCTTTGGCTTCTTTTCTTTGATGCCCCAAATCTCCTGGTAACTGGTTTTTGTTGGTGGGAGTCTCACTGCCAGGGTATAATGGTGATCCTTTGCACTTACAAAGTGAATTTTCTCTAAGGAGCTCAAAAGACTTTGTGTTGCCTCAGTCAACCTCACAATAAGCCCATGAGGCAAGCAGGTAGCTATTGCCCCAAAACATACAGTGAACAGCCTTAAGGTATTTTATGCAGGCAGCTAGGTTGACTTATTGGTTTAAATCCATGGTCTACACAATTGGCAAATTACAGCATTCAAGAAGCACAGACAAGGTTTCCCATTACTGCCTCCTCTGCTGCCCTTTTTGGCTTATCTTCCTTCCATCTGCTCCAGTTGATGGCTAAGCCCCAGATCTCAACAATATATATGAGCGAACTGAGCCAGTGACTAATTCCTGTCGTGCGTGTGAGTGTGTACATGTCTATGTGTGCATGCATGTGTTTGTGTGCCCATCTGACTTCTTGGCAGGCCTAGCATGGTTCATCTGCACCCATTACAACACGTCTCTGCATTGGTCATTGGTGTGATGCCATGCTCTGAAATGCTACCCTCGCAAATGCTCACAACCTAGAAACTCCAAATAGGTTTCTGTAGGATTCTGGATATCTGTATTTTACTAACAGTGCCCAATAATTCATGCCGCCTGGGGCCCCTATCTCCCTTCTCTTCCTTAAGCAGATAGAATTACAACTGTGAAGGAGAAGCCTTACCCTTACAGAGCTGACATATGCACCCTCTCCTTGGCCACAGAGAATTAACAGGAGTGGCTGTGGAAATCAGGGATAGAAGCCAGAGCAGTGCAGTGGAGAGCCAGAAACAAAGATCTTCTCTGAATTACCATGGGTAGAACACCCAAGAAAGTTCTATTGGCCAGGAGTGATTGGAACTCCACCACAGTCATTTTCCCCTCTAGACTGGGTTCAAGGACTCTGCTACACCATCTCCCTTCCTCCCCCTTTTCCTCTGCTTTATGGACATATATGCTCTGTGTCCTCTACTCAGGGGAATTCCTTGGGCTTTGCAGGCATGACCCAGAGAGAAGACTCCAGTACAGCAGTGTAAACCTGTTGATCTTTTTCCCAGGACAGCAGAGCACAAGTATCCTCTGTTTTCTAGATTGCCTTGCTCTTCTTTCCAAATTGTCTCAGATCAGGCTACTGATTCCTGGGAACAGTTCCCAGCATGATGTTCTACTACAATCATTCATATTCTCTGCATGCAAGCATGCCGTAAACGTCCTTCAGAGGCAGATGCAAACCCAGAAAACACCTGGCCATTGTAAATGCATGTGCTGAAGAGCTAACTAGACTTACTGACACTGGAGCTACAAAGGCTGTCATGCCCACCAGCTTCGCATCTGATCCCACAAATCAGGACACTCTTCGGTAGAGTCCAATGAAACTGCCTTTTCTGGGAATGAGAACTTTAAAGATCCCATGGAAAACCCCTGGAAATCTCTCCTCCATCCAGTCAGACGTGCAACTGATTGAACATTGAGAATCAGCCAGTCTGTTTTGGCTTGTCCCAATAGACCAAAATCAATACTAAATATTTTTGAAGTATATAGATTTTTAAAAAATCATCTCTTTATATACTCAGATATGTATTTCTTTATACCTGACTATATAAAAAGGTAGCTTTTTTGCTGCCTTGGGAGGAATCAACTTGTGATTTTCATTTGACTATTCACAATGGAAGCTTTCAAAGGTCAGCCAAGGCTTCTCTTTATGTTCCTTCATCATGCCTGTCAAAGAATCACTCAGACAAATCATCATTTGTATTTTTCACATACACACACAAACATTCATTCTTGGCAGTTAAAGGGGCATCATGTTGGGGACATCTCTGTCATAATAGCCCCAAGGTGATATTCTAGAAGTTCAAAAAAGGGAAGCCCCTGGCATTCTCAATGCTTCCAAATCCAGTACAGCCTGTTGTATAGTGTACAGAATGCCAGCGCAGGTGATCCTCATGGCAGGTCTGCCAGCAAATTCAAGCCCACCTGGCTGAACTGAACTTTGGGTTAAACTGACTCCTAAAGGCAAACAGTGAAACTCAGGGAAGCTGAAGTAAGCAAACTCCCAGGTCAACAGGGAGTTCAGCCATTGCAGTTTCCACTCACAGCCATGCTTGTGTTTCAGAAGCCAAAGTAAAGTTCCAGGTTTAGCTGAGTACCTGGCCAAACCAACAAGTAACTTTAAAGTTGCGTCTGACTGATCTCCACATACTAGGACAGCTCTACCTTGACATTTAAGTTTCTCTTCCATCACTGGTGAGATGGGGTTACACTAAGTAATGCAGCTTTAAAATATTTTCTGAGCAGTAAAAGCAAATGATTGCAAGGTTATAAAATCATGTCTTGTAGGAGACATTAAAATGTTACTGATACTGATCACAGTGAGGTAAAAAGCCGCAAGCCAAGACTTTGAGGGGAAGGAGGTAGAGGCCCTGAAAACAGCATGAGGCTGGTACATAAGGTAGTTAAAGGCAAGCTGGGAATGGAATCAGAAGCTAGAAATGCACGCTGCTGGGGGGATTCCTTTTCATTTGTTTTTCCTCCCAGGCTGTGGCTTTGCCCCTTTCTATTAAAACCCTGACAGTGCCTCCCAAGAAAGATGTTCTCTGGAAGGGACAGTTCTTTTCGTTTGTCCAACCCTGGCACTCAGCAGCAAAACATCATATCCAGAAAGAACCTAAATATCCCCTGCGTTGGAACAGGAACACCTCACGTGCTCAATGAGTGCTAGCTGGCTTGAGATTCTCTGGACATGACCCTCCCGAATCATTTAAGAGAAAGAAAAAGAGGAGAATAGTTGGGAAGAATATAGTGAGAAGCTACCATGAGTTAAAGAGCCCATTTGCTAGAAGTCAAGAGCTAGATCTGAAGAAGGAACAGCAAAGGAAATGACCAAGTAAATGAAGGGTTTCTCCTGAGGTTTAGAGCATGAGGACTTGAACAGGGGATGTGTTGGCCTATAATCTAGTGCATACATTCAAAATGAGGGCAATGTCAGCCCAAACAGAATGAAAAGTAATTCTTTGGAGGAGTGAAAAACTCTTACCCTTTTCATGTATAAAACACAAATATGTATGCAATAAATAAACAGATATAGAGTATATCTATGACATTAAAACTTCATGATGAGGAGAGGAATTAGGAGGAAAAGATCTAAAATGGTTTGTGGGGAAGGAGATGCTGGGGGTGGGGGGTAGGGGAAGGAGAAATTTTCATCTGGTAGAAGAGATGATAGATTGGTTTGTTTCCAGAACTTCAAAAGAAGTGGTCTCAAGTATCTTTACTGAAGACAAACTCCTGCTTATGAAACTTTCTGCCAGCTCATGCTTCTGTCTTTATCACCCCCCTGCCTGCTGGTTCAGGTTTCTATCAAATCAATTTGGAAGGAAATAACAAGACAGGCCAAAGAATTGGTTTTGCACATGTTTGGAGTTTACTGATCTACTGAATTCCCTTTTCAGATAATAACAGCTAACAGTTATTGAGTACTGGCCATAAAAGTTGCCAACCCCAGTGCTAAATTCTTAACACATGTTCTCACATCTAATCCTCATCTCCATTTTGTGAGGTGGAAATTGTCCTCATCATCCTCCAGGTAAGAAAACTGGCTAAGAGAGGGAAAGCAGTTGGCATTAGTCTTAAACGTCAGTGACAAGGGGAAGTGACCTCTACTCCTCCGTTTGCTTGACAGAGCCCAAGTAGAGCCTGCTTTGACCCCAGGTAGTTGGGGCAAGAGGGTTACTTAGGAAGCCAGCAGTGAAATCAGAGTGTATGGGCACCCTCATCTATTGGTAAAGTCCCCACCAGCAGGAGTGTTTCTCAGTGACGGAGGACAATCCCCCTGTTAGTGTATTTTGGGGTTCTCTGCTTTATCAGTGCCCTCCAGGCCAAAGAGTGCACTAAGTTATTTCAGATTCCCAAAATGAATCATCACCCCTCAGCATAGACATAATTGGCCAACTTCTCTAAATTTAAGTTGACTTTCTATCAGAGTTCACATTTCCACCAACTTTTCATTAAATTAATTATTCAAAACAATTCCGAGTTAGCGTTCTCACAGCAACTGTAACTCTGCCATGACTATATTAAGGCGTAAATTGAACAGCATGTTTTGCAATAAAGTTAATTTTATATTCACCAGAGAACTGAGTTATAGTTGCTGTGGGAACCATCATTTCGAATCTCTTGACTTTGGTGCATTTAAATTCTCAACCACAGCATTGCACACTATAGCATATTTTGCACAGATGCTTAATTTGCTTCACACCATGGCCTGGCCACCATGGACTTGGACGTCCTGTCAGAGCCTAGTATATCAGCCTTCTAGTTCCCCCAGCCTTCTTACTTATCCTGGAACCTCTGATACTTGATAGAGAACTAACCAAGAAACCAAAATGATGCCCCTTTTATCTTAGAAATGTCTGTTTGAGGGAGGTGACTTTTCTTAGAAGCATAGTCAGTGAGAGGCACCAAGTCTCAGGCAATGTCAACTAAAGCAAGCAATGCCATTGAATTTGTGAGGAGCCAGGATTCTCATCCAAGGGTATTTTTGGATCTGCGCTGTATTATTCAGTACACACAGGGTGACCTCTGAAGGCTCCAAGTCCTTGTATGTGCCATTAATCATGCAGGCATGCACGGCCATACATCAGAACTTATTGGAGCTCCGGAAAAGCTAAACAACATTTCCCAGAGCCACATAAAACCAAGCATCTCTAAATCAAGACGCATTGCAGGGCCTCTCTAAGAGGTACGTTCAGTAGAACTGGAATAGAACTCGGGCTAAATCCTGGCAGTATGGAATTGGTGACATGTGCCAGGGCAGAGACAGAAGATTGTTGGGGAGGGATAGCAGAGTGAGATGAAATTCTGAGGTGGTTAGAGATGCGAGCATTCCATCTACAAGGATTATCGATTTTTCAGCTTTATTGGAAAAATCAGTCATGCTTTCTGCCTCCTGGGGATTGCTCTGCTGCAATTTGGGAGTGTGTGTGTGTGTGTGTGTGTGTGTGTGTGTGTGTGTGTGTGGAAACTCTGCAGGTTAACAGCCGAGTAGCAAGTCCCATTCACCATTCAATTATACATTTAGCTAAAATGTGACTTAACAGAAACATGCTGCTGTTTTGCATGTTTGAAATACATTTGAAAGGAGGGATTTTTGTTTCTCTGTAAATGAGAGGATTTCGAAGAGGAAGCTCTCTCTCACCTTCCTAGGGGCACATTCATTATGCAAAATGGAAGAATAGCACCTAACAATAGCATAGGCCAGATTTTTAAAATTCTGACTCCCATTCTATATTTTTTCAGAAAACAGAAACCTCCTTATTTTTCATACTGTGCCACACATAAATGTACTTCCTGAATGAGACTCGTTGCAAAATTTGTAAAGAACACGTAACAACCAGTGACCTCCCCCCAAGTCCTTGGTCACCTAAAAACTATGTTAAGAAAAGGACTAAAACAATATATGCATATAGAGTTTCAAAGAACAGGAAAAGTTCATGACTCAGAGTTACTTGGGTCACGAGGACAGGATGGCGTGAGTGAGAGAAGGTGCTGGATTAATAAACAAGGGTGGGGCTGGAAGATGCCATTTCAGCCAGAGGAAAGAAAAGAAGGTGAAGAAGCAAAGGAGAGATTGAAATGTTTTTAGTATTTCTATACAGGTAGAAGGTAACATAAAACAAAATAAAATACAGCTACTGTATGAGGTCATTTGATACGTAGTGTTTTGAGAACAAGTCTTCAGAAGATGTGGAGGGACTAGTTTGTAAGGAAGTCTTGACAAATTAGTAAATATAAATATATGTACATATTTATATACAGAGGTGGATAATTAATAGGTGATGGATAGATACATAGAGCTTTTTAAGTGTGTTTGAATGCTGCAATTCAGATGTTTCAAGCTGATCTATAGGGATAAACAGAATGCAAAGGGATTAAAAGTCCAGCTACAATAACCTGGGAGGGTGTTTGGGGCTGGCCCAAGGAAGCTCTGTTGCCAAGAAGAACTAGATGAAGCTGGCAGACTAAATGCAGCCTCTTGGTCTGAAGTCATCACATCAAGAAAGTCAGAGAGGTCATTTGCTGGAGCCGTTCCGTGTTACTTTGGCAGCCCTGAACCTGGGGAGCGAGCCTGGGTGACTGTGATTCTCTGCTCTCCTCCACTCATGCTACCCTTTCCCTTCACTTCTACATGTTGCCTTTAATACGGAAAAGTAACACGGAGACAAGGGCAGAATTACCACAAAACCCAGCCTCTTCAACCTTATTTATTTGCTGATTCCCACCTCAAGAGTTTAATTGGTATTCTTAATTTAATCATATCATCAGAGTGCTAATCTATGGGTAGTATGTTTTATCCTCTGTTCCACATCTATCCCACAAGTTTTTCCTGTTGAAGAGATGTGTGGGGAACCCTAAAAACATATAGAATTAGCCCTGCCGTGTTGGGTCACAGTATCAGGGCACCCCCATGCCCCACGAAGCCACCACTATGGCTTACAGAGATTATCCATATGGCCTCCTCCTGGACATCCTCTCAAACTCTATCCTTGCCCATCCTCAGTCTTTTCTCCCAGCACAAAGAAATCCTTTAGAAATTCAAGTCAGATCAAGTCACTCCTCTGCCCCAAATCCCTCAATAGCCCCCTTTCCACACCCCATGCAGACCCCTCTCTGTTAACATACTTTTCTGAGCCTGGTTGAGATGTACTCCCTGCGGTCCTTCGGTTTCACCTCACATACCTCCTAGATTTTAGGGGGACTTCTTTGGATAACATGTCACATCCATTATGTGATGATCTTACTCCTGGAACTCTCAGGAAATTACCTCATTTCTCTCATTTCCATTTCAGTCTTTGGAGGGCATCTTCCTGGGGTCTTTGCTATACGGACTATACCGATCCTGTTTTAAACCATAGCATACAGTGCCTCCTCATTGCCAAGCGCAAATGGAAGAATTCCCTGAGCCACATAGACCTTTCTGCTACCTTTTGAGGTTACTTTAAACAACAACAATAATAATAGCTGTCAGTTTTGACACATTTAGTATGTGCATTTACTTACAATTTACACATCTTGTATATTACTAGATGTATTTACATATACGTATACATCATGCTAAGCATGTAATATGTATTTTCTGTTTTAAACCCCACCAATTTCTACATGTTGCCTTTAATATGGACCTTACTGCCCTAGCTTTACAGATGAAGAAAGTAAGGAATGAAGGAGTTATCATTTTTACCCAAGATCATACAGCCAAGGGGTAGAGCCAGGATTTGAACCCAGGCAGCCTAGATCCAGAGCCCACTGCTTTTACATCCCAAGTCTGCCCTGTGACAACTGAGCTGACCTGGGGCTTTGGCCTGAGGAGACACCAGTATGTTTTGGGTGCCCTCCTCCTTGCCCTTGGAGGCCTTTACCTCCATCCCTACCTTCCACCTCTGTAGTCACCAATGAAAAGAGCCCAGTGCTCACTCCCTGTCCTTGATGATGATCAGTTATCCAGGTTGCCCAGGAATAAGAAGTTTCCTGGGATTCAGGACTTTTAGTGCTAAAACCCAAGACAGTTTTAGGTAAACGAGGACCATCAGTCACTCTGGTTGAACAGAGGCTACCGAGTCTGTCTGCCTGGTGTCAAATCCTGGCTCCACCACTAACCAACTCTGCAACTTTGGCCAAGTTACTTAATTTCTCTGTGCCTCTATTTCCTCACCTGTGAAACAGGGATAATAATAGTCCCTACAGTATAAGGTGCAATGATGAAATGGGCTAATGCATGCCAGGCATGTAAAAGAGTGTCAGGCACACAGAAATGTCTACATTGGGGGTTTGCTGTTATTGTTGCCATTATATATAAAGCATCTTAGGATGGATTCTTGGCCTAGCTCTTTTACCATCTATAAGACACAAATATTCAGTGGTTTCCTTACATTTCCTAAAGTTGTGCTACACACAGCAACAACAACCAAATACACAGCAATTTATCATTGGCCTGATTTTACCCTAGTTAAAAGAGAGCCATCAGCCCTGCAGTAAGTAACGAGTCCGTGCCTACAGGCCTCCTCGATGTTATTTGTATTTTTATGACCCTCCTGTGGCTATAAGGATGCTCAGTGGGTGTAGAAATTGGATGGTTAAAAATAACAAATAAGAAATCAAAGTCGCGCCTTTGTCCCTATTTCCATACCGGGTAGGTACTACATTCATTATTTGCCGGACAGCTGTGGGAATAAGGTGCACAAGGTACAACAACTTGATTATCCTCCAAGAACCAAATTAAACCATTGGACTTTCTCTTATTATTGTCATCCCTGCCGTTGTGTGACTCTTGTCACCCTCTTAATCTACCAACGTGTTCTCTTCTACCTCGCTGGGTGCTCTATTCTGTCTCTTTCAGTCAGGAGGCATCAGCTTCTTCCAAGTTGAAAGGCATGGACCTACTCTGGCACTCATCGACAGCCGCTGTCATCAGCTTGGTTTTGGACCCTGTGCTACAACCAGCTGTTTCTTTTGCTTGGAGAAGTGCCATCCAGCCAGGGGCTTGGGGTGTGGACTGCAGGGAGTTTTTACTTTTACCTGGCTGCTGAATCAAGGGCACAGTGAAACAGCAGAAACACCACACACAGTCTATTTATGCATTCATTCAACAAATACCTTTAATGCTAGGCGCTGGGGTGGGTGCTGGGAAAACAGCCATACACAACAGAGTCAGAGTCTTTGCACTCGTGAGGCTTACAGGCTCCAGGGATGATGGGCATTAAACCGCTGGTTCTCACTCTCAGCCGCACACAGGAATCACTTGGGGAACTCAAAAAAATAAAAGTACTGCTGCCAGAGTCTTATCCTCAGAGATTTGATTTAATTGGGGTGCAACCTAGCATCAAGATTTTTCAGAACTCTCAGCCAATTCTAATGCACACCAGGTTGAGACCCACTGCTTGAAACAAAGGATGAATTGGAAGTGAGGTGAGGCAGGGAGCCCTATAGGAGGGGGACTGGGTGGTGCCATGACATCACCTAGTGGGGAGGAACCCTGGACTGGAAGTCAAAAAGCCTCTGACTTTTTGTCAGAGTGCTTTGCCCCAGAGTGCCGGCTAACCCCAGGATGAATGGCTTTTGCCAGGGTGCAGTGAGTGTTGTTTAGGGAGAAGTTGCTACAGAAGGCCAAGAGGAAGATCCAAGCTGGGTTCTAGAACCCATCAAGGCAGTATGGCTGAAGCTTAGGGAGCAGAGCCCGACGTGATGTGAGTTGAGAGGGAGAAATGGACAGGACCAGATAATGCAGGGCCTTCAAAGCCCTTTTAGAGAGGTTCAGGACTTAATCCTAAAGCAATGGTTCTCACACAGAGCAGACATCTGGATCCCCCGGAGAGCTGGTTAAAATGCAGATTTCCAGGCCCCGCCCCTGAGGTTCTGACTCAGGAGGCCTGGGATGGAGCCCAAGAATGTGCATTTTTAACAAGCTCCCAGGTGACATTGATGCTGCTGGTCCCAGCACCACACTTTGAGAAGCACTGTTCCCATCTAACTGGAGAAACCCCAGGTGCATTTTCAGCAGATTTCAACATGGTACCAGTCAGTTTTTGCCTTAGCAACATGGTGATATTTTCCCAGCACTAGCCCACAACATCCTTCTGTGATAGGTGAAGTAGAATAAAGAGGATGTTCCAGAGGAAGAAAGCAAGGGAAGCATAGGTTTGTGTGACACCCTGATTCCACTGGGTGATAATGATTCATTCTTGAATTCACTGAGTATTTGACAGTAGCCTCCCTCCTCCCAAGAAGAGCTATTTCCAGTTACTGTCGCCTAAACACTATTTCCTTCCCCCCATGATCTTCTACTGGTTTGAGAAAAACAAATGTAATAATAGGAGCTTAAAGCATCGAAACAGTAAAAAACAAGATGTATCTTCTTTTCCCCTTTTCTCTCCAATGTGGAAGGAGTTTTTTTTAAGTTCACTATTTTCTCTGAGGTGAAGGCTAAGCCTGCTGCCTTGCTTTTCCTGGGCAGACGGAAATGATGCTGATCAGTGAGAATCCAGGTGCATCCAGGAAGCATGCAACATAGACAGCTGGATCCAAATGTATATCCCCTTGCACAGAGGCTCTGCTGCTTCTGTTGCTCCTAGGGTGGAGGGGTATGATTTCTGCCTTACGAGCAGATGAGCAGTGGACCGTGAAAAGGATCACTGGCCTTCCCAGACATCCCTACCTGGCATCCCCTATATGTTCCCCTATGCAAATCCTTTAAGACATACAGAGGCTGCCGAAACAGAAAAACATCTGTCTCTGGATTTGCCATGTCTTCTTAACAAAGCAGAGGCAGCCATTCAAGTACAGGTTCATGGCTGAGTTTCCATGCCAATTTGTACCTAGAAACAGAGTCCCTACATAACTCTCTCCTTCTCGCACAGGTGAGCAAGAGGGACAAGCCCTTTCGTTTTCTGGGGACCAAAATGCTTCTTTGGCAGCCAATCTTCTAAAATTAGTTGGAGCTTTCCCCAGAGTGTCTTGAAGCACCAAATTAATTTTCTGAGTGTCTGCCACTACTGTTTAGTATAAATGGCCACTGAACCCCTGGTGATCCACGGTCCCCAACACCTCAGCTGTTTTCAATTCTAAAGAGTTCTAGAATGCAAAGGAAAACTCTATTACATATTTCAAGTGTGTATCTGCTTCTCAATTCCCAGCCAATGCCCAGCTCTCAGAAAACAGTGATATCTAAAACAATTGAGATTCCCTTATTAAGTTAACATGCTCAAGTACAATTCTGTCCAAGAGAAAAAGCCACCATTTGTTCTACCTCTTCTCCTCAGAATTGCCCTTAACTTCAGTGGGTTTTCCCCTCACTTACCCAGACCAACTTAGGATTGTTGGGTTCTTGGATGCAATCATACACTGAGGATACTGGAGTTGTTTTGTTTTGTTTTGTTTTGTTTTGTTTTTAACTTGAAACAGGATAGGCTTGTGGGGTTTTTTCCTGACCTGGAAATGAGGCAAAGAGAAATAACCTGCACTTACAACTTTGTCCCAGAGAAAAGCCTACCACTAATTTTAATGTGTGTAATAGCAACCATATCAACATGAACTACAAGAGCCACTATTTATTGAACATATATGATATACCAAGCTCTGTGCTAAAACCTTTACCTTTATAATTTCATTTCACCCCTCTGGTATCTGTAAAACTTACCATTATCACCTGTTAAGTTATTTATTAACAAACGTTTAATAAATGCCTGTTATATGCCAACTATTTTTCTAGACACTGAAGATATCTCAATGAACAAAAAAGACGAAAGTCCCAGCCTTCATGCAGGTTATATTGGGAAGGACAGTAAATACGATTGATTTGTAAGATACATAGTTTTACTGACAGGGGTAAGAGGTGAAACTCCCAGCTCAAGATCACACAGACAGCAAGAGGCACATCTATGTTTTAATCCCAGAATTTTCTGACTCCAAACCAGGTTAAGGTTTTCCCTTTGATTCAGAAGACTTTCCACAGAGGCTGCAGTAACTCTCCAAATGGTCTCCTGAGCCAAGTAGAGATGCCTCACTTTTCCAGCTTTCCTGTCATCTGTCCTCATTTATACACAGCCTGTTTTGTGTTTTCACTTGCATTTCTATCTGGGCAAGGTGTTGTCCTCTGTGCTTTTCTAAGGTGTGCTTGATGCTGAATGTTAAGATCCTTCTTCTCTTTCTACACCCCTTATACATACATACCACTTATATACTATTAGCCACTTATTTCTACTTCTAAATTGCTGCACGTGGCAGAACATTCCTTGATGCTTTTTAGAAAAGCCTTTTATGGTAATTATAGCTTTCTTCAAGTGCATTTACGCTCCCCTTTTTACTGTGCTTTAGACGTTATTTTCCTCATGACTAATTTTTGTTAAGCCAAAACCTGCCTACCTGGTAACTGTGTCATTGGAGGGTTTGTTGTTGTTGTTGTTTGTTTTGTTTTTGAGGGTTTTTTTTTTTTTTTTTTTTTTTTTTTTTTGGGGGGTTTTTTTTTTTTTTTTTTTTTTAGTGTTTGGAATTTCATGTGCAGTAAACTCTTGGAAACAATTCCATTTCCAGTCTGCCAAAGATGTTGGAAATTCTGAGTTCAGTTAAAAGTCATTCATTCACTTCCCTATTTATTGAGTATTAGCAATCCAAGAGTAACCAAGATAGACACGGCACCTGCCCTGATGGATTTACTTCATAACAGGAGTGCCCAGGGAAGCTGCTGTACACTGCACAAATTTAGAGGCACCATTCAAATTATAGCTGGTTATGTACACAATTATTACAATGACAGTAGAATGTCTTAAGGAGTGGCTGCTACATAGATAGCAAGTATCAAGGAGATGCTAGACAGTTCTGATACAGTGTGGTGGGTAGAGTAGGGTGGGGTAGGGCAGGGGAGGGCAGGATAGTAGGGTAAGCTAGGGTAAGGCAGGGCAGGGCAGGATAGTAGGGTAAGCTAGGGCAGGGTAGGGTAGAGTAGGGTGGGGTAGGGCAGGATAAAGCACTGTCACAAGTGTAGCTAGCCTGGAACTGGGAGCTTTGGAAAGGCTTCCTGGAGATGACTTCTGGATGGGGATCTGAAGGATGGGTTGAAGTTAGGTAGATGAGAAAAGAGAAAAGGAAAGAATGAACAGCTTTGATCTGACCAAAGCCTAAAGTGGTACTGAGATGGGCTGACTTGAGAACCAGTTCATAAAAGGTCTGTAAGCCAGGTGAAAGACTTCAGGCTCTACCTTGGGGTCAATGGAAAGCTGTGCATGTGTTTTGAGTAGCGTTCTGAACAGAAGTGGATGGTGGTGCAAGACTGGAAGCAGGGAGACCAGGTAGGAGGCTTTCACAAGAGGCCCGAGCAAAGATGAGGAGGCCTGGGTTAATGCAATGAGGAAAGACAAGACTTCTTATTGTTAAAAGAAAAATCAGGCAGGACTTGGTTGTTGACAAGATATAAGGGATGAGAGAGGTGGTGGAGGCAGAGGAGGTTATTAAGAATGACTCTAAGGTTTCAGTTTGGGGCATTTGGGGTACATGGAGGTGCCATTCATTGATCAGTGGATCAAAATTTGGGGGATAAGAGATAAAGAGGCTGAATTCTCTTGAGTTTGAGATGCTTGTGAGTAATAGATAGAGATGTTGAGATGCAAGTTTGAGTCCAGGTATAGACCTCAGAAGACTGAAGATAAAGTGTGAGTTTGGGTTGTTTTTTTTAATCCCAGATTTCTGCATCAGGTCTAATTTTTGTCAAGACAAAAACCCTGCCTGTCTCTGGTAACTGTTGATGGATTGTTGTTTTTTTTTGATTTTGGGGTTTTGTTTTGTTTTGTTTTGTTTACTGGCTGAAATTCTGCGTGTTGAAGTCTTCAAAACTATACCATTTCCACCCTGCCAAAGGCATTGGAAGTCTTATAGAACCTGCCCAAGATATCACTGATGGCCTTGAAAGTTCTCTTTTGGCCTTTGAGAAAAGGGCCCCACTGTCTTCTCATGACTCTCAGAAGAGTTTATAGATAAGGCTATACAACCTGTCTGACCATTCATTCAAGCATCTACAATACAACTTGTGTGACCATTCATTCAAGCATCTACAATGTGCCTGACATGAGGCCAACAAACAAGGAACTCTCCGGTTTCATGGAGTTGAGGGTCCAGGGCAAGTTTTCTCAACCTTGGCACTGTTGACATTTAAAGCTGTATCATTGTGCAGACTGTCCTGTGCATTTTAGGATGCCAAGCGGTACTCCTGACCTCTATGCACTAGATGTCAGTAGCATGCTCCCCAAGTTGTGATAATCAAAAATGTCTCCTGACCTTGCCAAAGTTCTCCTAAAAGAGTAAAAGGCAACTAACAAGACTCAGTGGAGACTCACTAGCCTAGGGTCATGATAGAAGCTGGAGTCTCCAGACAGCCAGCTGTCTAGCTGTGCAAAGAACCAAAAACTGTGCCTTACCACACTCTATGTCAGTGATCTAAAAGGTGGAAACTCAAGGAAGTCAGCAGTGCTAGCCAGAAGACTCCATATGGGAGACCTCTTGGATCCCCAAGTATGAGCCCATAAGCCCATTCCAACTTTAGTTATAAAATTCTCTCCAGAGAAAAGTTGCTACCTGATGCCCATTTGCCCTCCAGACTAATTACTTCCTACATTTTGTTTTTCCTTAAGCAGAAGCTGGGTTTGCACTTTACAAACACAACAAATCACCTTCTCAGAAGGCCAGCAGCAGAATGAACTTGTGCTGGGGATAGCTTGGGGTTGCCTAGCAACACCACGCACCTGCCAAGGCTACTTTCTTCCTCTTCAAGCTAAAAGCAAAGTGCTGTCCATTAATTCCCAGCTACCCCGAAACTTCTCAGAGATTTGCCAGCTTCCCACTGTTCATGTTTTCATCTTCCTCATATGATGTGGAGAAAACCTGCTACTGTGGTCTGTTTATCTCACTTCAGTTGGTTGGGGGGAGAAAAAGAATCAAGAGAGAAAAAGAAAGGGGAAAAAAAGCTTCATTTCAATCTAAGAGCACAGATATTTTGAGTGCCTATCTCTGACTGACATGCTAGTGTTCTTTGCAGATTTAAATTTTATGTAGTCGACGTGGGTTTCCTACACAATGAGGCTTCTGTTGAGACTTTGGGTGTGATTTTAGTCAAAGCATAAGACCTCAAAGTGGCTAAATAACAAAGCACATATAATAGACGGCATGCTGAGCAAATGTTGCTAGGTCTGTCATTTAGTGTATTCCCTGTGATCCATTCAACCAAAACTCTACTGGTGGGAATTGCAAAGCTGGAGGTGGCTGGAGGTTGGAGATACACTCTTTTCCTTGAGAACCTCTGATATGTCCCTTGGGCTTTTCCTACTGAGTTTCATTTTGCTCCTGTGAAATGTTTGTGGTAATTCTCTGAAACTGAGGATGACTTCCACTCCCAGAACATACTCACAGTGTGAACAAGGGGCATGTCACCGGTTCTCCAGGTAGAGCCATGGTCACTCCTTGGTAAGGAAAGGAATGGAAATTTGGGTCTGGGCTCTGTAAAAATAAGTATGGATACCAACAAGTCTTTCTTGAGCTGTGCAGGCACTTACCCTTTGTTTGCATCCTGGATTTAGTGCTGAGCTACACAGCAAAAGGAAACATGAAGCTCTGATAACAGTCTCCTCCTTCTCCTCTCAAGCCAGCTCAGCTTCCTCACAGAGACTCCCCCACATAGAATTTCTTCTCTTTTCCTTATCCTGTTCTCTCAGGTCCTAACCCATACCACTATCTGGAAAGGATGGAAGGGAACAAGCATTCAAAAGTAAGATACCTTAAATAAGCAAATTTCAATTCCTTTTCAGACCCTCTGGACCCTTCCTCCAAGGGAGAGTCCTTCCAATTCCCACCACCTAGGGGGAGTCCTTCCAATTCCCACCACTGCCACATGCACCGATTAGGTTTGTTGCCATTCTTGTAAGGGGAACTCAAGAGAAGAGAGCTAAAATGTCACTCGAAGGCTTGTGGAACCCTGGAGGGAGAAGTAGGGGGAAATGCATGCTTTTGATTCAGAAGATTTGGGCCAGAATGGTTTCACATCGGTTACCTCCCTCACTGCAAAGCTCTTCGTCCCCTCACAACAGCCCAACCCCCATCCGACCCTTGTACTTCGTGCGGTTTAAAACTCGATATAGAAAAGAGCTAGAAATAGACATGGTGACAGAGGTGGAGATAGAATTAAAAATAGATATTCAGGGAAGTTACATTCTGGGGACAATTAAATTAGTGGTCATTTGGGGTATATTTAAATGAAGTAAGAAGAACATACCTAGGTTGCACAACTCTATAAATTTACTAGAAGTCACTGCATTGTGCACTTAAAACAGGTGAATTTTATGGTATGTAAATTATGGCTCAATAAAGCTATTAAAGGAAAAATGAAAACATATCCAGTAAAGCTTGCCAGCAAGTAGGTTTTGTGAGTGTGGTGACATCCTACCATTCTGTGTTGCTCTCCACATCCTATAAAGGGTGACAGAGGCTCTGTGGGGGGAGATTTTCCCCTTCCTCGTTAGTGCCCTCTGCTACCTTTCCTCCTCTTCCCTCACCCAGGCTCTCAGCACCCAAGCTCAGGTCAGAAGAATGGTAGGTGCAGTGTTTTGGGGTGCTGGCGTGATTAGGGAATTAGGTAGGCTGCTGATTTTGTACTGCATCCCACTGCAGGGAAAAAAAAAAGAGGAAAGAAAGAAAACATTACCATGAAATAGGAATTACTCGAACGCTACCTCATTCCCCAGGCACATACACATTGCTCTCTTTTCCCCATTGATGACACTGAGTCCCCACTCCTTCCACAGCCTTCAGATTCAGCAGTATTATTAAATCATGATATAAATAGGTTGAGTGATAAACAGCCAACATTTTAAAGTGCTCCCTTAAAACTAAATATTACAAAAATATGAAAATGGCCCAGCAGAGCCATCCAGTTCTTGGTCATAAGAAGCTTGTGATAATCATATATACATGTATCCTTGAGATTCTGAAAAATGGAGGGCGTGTTGCCTCCATCCTGGGTTGACAGGGAATTTTCTCTCTTCTGCAGAAGGTACTTCTAAAAAAAAAAAAAAAAAAGAAAGAAAGAAAAAAGTTTTTTGGAGGTAGACTCAGTTTTGAGCTACTGGCTAAAAATAACAGCCTACCTAGTCTTTTAAGCTCAGAGCTGGTATAGTTTTCTGGAATATTCCCCACTTTGGAAAGGTTGCCTCAGACCCCTTCACACAGGTCAGTGTCACTGGGGATCCCCTGCATCTGGGACCCTACTATGTCTTGCAACTGCATGCATTGCCTGCTTCCCTGACTCTTTCAAAGGCAGGCACGGGCCCCACTCTGAGGCTGGCCCAGTGGCTGCCCCGCGGCCTTGCTCCCCCTTTGCATGGCTCCCCTGCTACCCCAGCACAGCCTCACGTCCCTCCTTCTCATCCTCTCCATTTCTCCAACCAGATGGCTGCCCCGATTTGTGCAACGGCAACGGGAGATGCACGCTGGGTCAGAACAGCTGGCAGTGTGTCTGCCAGACCGGCTGGAGAGGGCCCGGATGCAACGTTGCCATGGAAACCTCCTGTGCTGATAACAAGGATAATGAGGGAGGTGAGCGAGCGTCTTCTAATTCCCAGCCCCTCAAGAGCAGAGCGTTGTGTATACTTCCGTCATGAGTCATTTTTTCCTGAAAGACCTCCCCTATACTATTGTCAAATGTTGTTGTAACATTTCCTTTGAAACAAATGCAGCAGAGAACGGGCATCGTTGGGCCAGTGGGGGCTCCTGGATATAAGACTGAAGGCACTGGGGTTTGATGCTGGCTTTGGGTTGTCAAGTAGCACCGCCACGGACAGGTGGCTGGGCCCTGGCTCTGCCTTTGGGTACCCACTCCTGCCTGACCCCTCAGGGCTGGAAGTTACAAACAGATCGATGATGATGATCACAATATGTGCTTCACACTGTGCTCAGACATCACAGGCATTCCCTTCATCTTTACAGCCCTTTGAGATGTTACTTTACAAATGTGGAAACTGAAGCTTAGACCACAGTTAAGTAACTTTTTAAGATAAGCCAACCATTGATAGTAAAACTGGGACCCAAACCCAGATCTGACTCCAAAGTCCACTTTTGCCACCAGTGGTTGACAAACTACAGCCCGTTGGCCTAATCCATTGCCTGGCATGATATGAGCTAAAAATTGGTTTTTACATTTCCAAACGTTGGGGGGCAGGGTGGGAATCTAAAGAACAACAATATTTCAAGACATGTGAAAACTGTGTGGAATTCAAATGTCGGTGTTCATTTACGAAGTTTTATTGGAAGATAGCAATGCCTGTTGGTTTATGTATCACCCTCAAAGGCAGCAGTGAGACCACATGGCTGATAAAGCCTGAAGTATTTACTCTCTGGCCCTTTGTAGGAAATTTGCCAGTCCCTGTTCTGAACCTCTGAACTGAATTTTCTTTCCTGTGTTATTCCCTGATGGAATGCTAAAATTTTGGGGCTAAATGGAGTTGCAGTAGCTTAGGAGCTGTGTGATTTCCTAAGAATATGGACCAAGGCTCCCTACACATTAGTACAGGTTTGTGACCTACTCCTGCCAAAATTACTAATTGGTCAGAATTCCCTCAGAGTGCAAGTTATTTCAGGGTGTAAGAGGATCCATGCATTCAACTATGTGATTTAATAAAAACGTGTATAATCCCACTCTGTCAATCCCTGTGCTCTGGGAATGTCAGCTCCTGCCCTCATGACCCCAAGGTCAGCTTAGGTAGTGTCCAGAAGGGGGTGCAGTCCACCTGGGTGATGGATGAAAGTGTTAGATAGTGATTTTTACTGCTCCTCATCCTAATAGACACTTTGCAATTTCTGTAATATATTATTGCTGTTATATATGTACATAATGTGTAAATAAGCTAACATACATATAATGATAGGAGTACACCAATCAAAAAAGCTTATAGACCTGATGTATTTACAGAGCTCCCATTCATTCATTTACCTTACTGAAACAGAGCCGAAATAGAAGCCACTTTAATTCATTTTTGAATGAAGTGAGGCATAACTGCATATATCCATACATTTTTTTTTTCCAAGACAGAGTCAAAATCACATTACCTATCCAGATAAGGTTCAATTTTTTTTTTCTGGTCCCTGGTGATTTCCCTTAGCAAAGTGGTTGCTTACAGATAGATTAGCTCCTTCCTCTTTCAGAAAGGAGCCGCTGCCCTGTCGCCCATCCCTCCCCACTGCAGATGTCAGCAACTGAAAGCAGAGCAAATGGCTGGAATGCTGCACATAGGGAAGGGGGACTCAGTCTCCCCAACATACCCTGCACCATCTACGTCCTTCTCCACCAGCCCTACCCCTCCCTGATCGCAGCTCTTGCCAGGAAAAAACCAAATTCCTGAAATAGTGGAGCTGGAGGAAACCCAACAGGTGTGACTGGTCCTGGTCTGAGGACTACACTACAGGCACAGTGCAGGGTCCCTCCTGGTGGGCAGAGGCAGAGCATCAGAAAGGCAAGGCACAAAAGCAAATGAGGCAGTGATTATGCTAAAGACAATAATGGCCTTGTTATGGGAACTATTAAAGCGAACCTCCCAAGGAAGTAATTAGCCACCAAGAAAAAAAAAGACTCTGCACAGTGTTTATAAAAAGAAACTCCCAGTTAATTCAGAGTTGCTTATGTCAGGTGAGAGAGGTAGACACGGATTGTCTCTCACCTGGTGTAAGCAATTCACAATTAACGGAGTTCTTTTTTTGGAGGAGATTCCTCAGTGCAGAGTATCCTTTTTATGGTTAATTACTTCCCTAGGAGGTGTGCTAAGCACTTTGCTGTTTATTGATAAATATTAAAGTTGCTCCTCATCAACTCCAGGTCCAATCCTGCAGCACACTAATTATATCAGTTTTTTGTTTGTTTTGGTTGGGGTAGGAGTTCTGCCCCAGGCTCTCTCCTGCTTTGGGAGTTCTCAAGCAGGGCTATGTGGTTTCTGAACCTGACAGTAGGTCAGAGGAGGCACCCAGACAGAGCATGAATGTCAGCCTGGGGAGCAGCTGCAATGAACACATTTGTTATGAACCTCAGGAATGGTGAAATAACAGAGTGCTCGTCCAAAGTGAGTTGGAAGAGGCAAATCATTTTTTCATCTGGGAACACTCTACGTTTAAAAAAAAATCTCAGTTTAAAGGGATAGATATTTTTATTTTAAACTGAGATAGATTTAGATACAATGTGGATACAGATATTTGAAGCCCTTAATAGCCTTTTTCAAACTGGGTTCCTCTGAGAAAAAATTAAGCCCTGGTGCTTTATGGCCACTAGTAGTCCTGAAACTTTAGCTTATAGCAAAACCACCTGGAAGGCTTGATTAAACACTGATTGCTAAATCTCCCCTGCCCCCCCCACCCCCACCGAATTTCTGATTCCACAGACTTGGGGTGGGATGCAAGAATTTTAACTTCTAGTAAATTTCCAAGTAATGCTGATACAGTTTCTCTTTGAGAGCCACTGCCCTAAGACCTCCATTACATGGAATGAATTAACTTTTTCCCTATGCATCTAGAATGGTACTAGCTAAGTGCCTTCCTTAGAAGACTTGAGAAAATTTTCACTCAAATATTTTCTGTATTCTACAGTGCTTACATGATAAACCCTGTTGGAAAAAGCGGTCTTCAAATATCCCACAAAAACAGTTTATGCTGGTTCCATGCCTTCTTAATCCCATCCCTTTCAAAGTCTCCCAACACCCCACACAATGTGACCACCAACTTAACCTCAGGAAAGCAATGGCTGATTCTGAAGGACCAAGCTTTCCCTGCCATTGATCCTAAGAAGTAGAAACAGTTCAGACACACATGCCGGCAAGCAGACTGTCTTTTTAATAGTGAGAGATCTTCACTTGAACTGCTCACCCCAATTTGAAAAAGAAGAGACTCAAAGAAATATTTTTGCTTACAGAAGACAAATACTAGCTCATTAAAGTCTGAGAATACACACAACATGTGCATCAAGTGACAGGCGGATAATATTTAATTATCACCACCAAGACAGAGGTGTGAGATTTAGTTCATCACAGCCAGGGGTAGGAGAAAGGGTGTAGATTTCCTCTAAAAGTGGGAACCTCGAGGTGGGGAAGCATTATTAGACCATCTGGCCTGGAAAGACAGGCCCTTCTTCTTCCCTACACCCTTTTATCTCCCAGAACTCAGAGTCAGGAGCTCCAGCCCTCTGTCTCTACAGAGCCCAGCTCCCAGCATTTCAAGCCAGCCTGGGAGTCTGTCCGAAGTACCCATGCAATCCCGTGAGATGTCCTCTCCAGTCTGTGGGTGAGGCCTGGAGTGGACGGGGTAGGAGAAAGCCCTTCCTAAGCCGAGCTTGTCCACAGTCCCACTTGCATCACATCCCTCCTTACTGCATTAGCGAGCTGTCTGTGTTTCCCTCGTTACATGAACATAGCCCTAAAAGTCAGCCTTTAATTCCTTCTCCTGTCACTTCTCTGGTTACTCAGGTGACACCATAACATCATAATGGTTAAATCCTAGGCTCAGAGGTCAGTCTTTGTGTCCCACTTCTGCAAGTAACTTGACTCCTCAGAGTCTTACTTTTCTTGTCTGTGAAATAGGCATGATAATGCTGCCTCCATTAGTAGATGTGAAGTTTCGCTGAGGAACGTATGCAATATGCTTCACAAAGTGCCTGGCTCATGGAATGTCCCCACATGCTGGCTGTTGCTAGCTCTAACATCATAAGTAGTGATGTTGCTGCTTTTTTCCAGAACAGATGCCGAATCCACATAGATAGAGCCCAATCAGTAATTTTCCCATAGTCCATAACCACTGAGGTTCTAACCAGTGCTTATCAAATTTCAGCATTGTATACCACCCTGAAGAGCTTGTTTAAAATTTAGATTTCTAGGGACACCCAGGTGGCTCAGTCAGTTAAGAGCCTGACTTCAGCTCAGGTCATGGTCCCACAGTTTGTGGGTTCCAGCCCTGTGTTGGGCTCTGCGCTGACAGCTCAGAGCCTGAAGCCTGCTTCAGATTCTGTGTCTCACCTTTTTCCTGCTTCTACTTTGTCTGTCTCTCTCTCTCTCTCTCTCTCAAAAAAAAATGAATAGACACTTAAAAACTTTTTTTAAAATTTTGATTTCTAGGCCCTTGCCCTTGAGATTCTGATTTATTAAGTCAAATATGGGATCTAGGAATCTGCATTTTTGCCAAGTGGTTCTTGTACAAGTGGATTCTTATACAAGTGGTTTGCAGACCACATTTTGAGAAAAACTTGTTTAAATAATGGTTTCCACTGAGTGGGCTGACCCAGCCCAAGGTCATCGTGCCTACATTCCAAACCCCTACTCCTAGAATTTCCAGAACAAAAGAGAAATAAAGTGAGGAAAGGGGAATTTTATTTCAAGAAGAAATAAGCGGAGCACCTCGGTGGCTCATTCAGTTAGGTGTCTTACTCTTGATTTCAGCTCATGTCATGATCTCACAGTGCATGAGTTTGAGCTCCTTGCTGAGCCCCACATTGGGCTCCATGCTGACAGAACAAAGCCTGATTGGGATTCTCTCCCCCTACGCCCCCATTCACACACATACAATCTCTCTCTCTCAAAATAAGTAAATTTTTAAAAAAGAAGTAATTAAAAAAATATTAATACATTCTCATGTTTAATTTTTGAGGGAATAATTTGAATGTGTTTTAAAAGTGTTTTCCATTCCTGGATGAAGAGGTGACCAATATTTGCTTCAAAATTTTAAAAAGCCTTTGCTCTGCGTAGATGGTTCAGTCAGTTAGGTGTCTGATCCTTGATCTCATCTCAGATCATGATCTCATGATTCGTGAGCTCAAGCCTCACATCAGGCTCTGTGCTGATCGCACGGAGTCTGCTTGGGATTCTGTCCTTCTCTTTGCCCCTCACTTACTGTGCTCTCTCTCTCTCTCTCTCTCTCTCTCTCTCTCTCTCTCTCAATATAAATAAATAAACTTAGGGGAAAAAATTTCAAAATTTAAAAAACCTTTAACTTTCCGTCATCAGGAGATGTCCATCCATCCACCCATCTATTAGCTATTCGTTCATGGTTTAACAAACATTCATTGAGGTTTTACTAAATGTTAGACATTGGAAATAATAAGACAAATATGCTACATGTCTGCAAAGAGTCCACATCCATCTGTAAAGATAAGATGTATGAACACATCATTATAATCACTACAGTCAGGGCTGACAGAGGACTGAGTGGAAGTCCTTCCTTCCATGGGAGCATAGAGAAGTGACTATCATGGAGTGTGGGTGTCGGCTACAGGACAGGAAAGAAAGCCCATCATAATATTGAGTTGCCCTCCTAGGAGAGTCCTCAAAGCCACCAGTCTGTGTGGTCAGTCACCCCTGATGGGGGCTCTTCCATGCACCAGCAGCTTCTACATTTCACTCCTTAAATTAAGAACTCCACTCAGGCTGCTCTTCACCATAGTATTTTCCAGCTCTCCTCCATCTGCAAAGTTTGGTTCCTTGTTTTGCTCCAAAGGAGGCTGCCTTGGGTTAAGAGATGTGGATGCTGGCCTGAGTTCCAGGCACTCCAGCCAGGTCTAAATGAGGAGAAATAACACTGGAGTCTGTCCAAAGCACTTGGAACAGACAAAGCCCACCCCTTCCCATGGCCTCCTCCCCCTTTCCCCATCCCATAACCATCCAAATTGGTTTGACATGATTCAGGGATGCTATTCCGGCATTTATCTCAATTGTTAATTAATAACACCTTGTCTGTGCATTTAGCAGAGCCAAGCTCAGGACTTCAGGGACTCTGGAAGAGTTATAGTTCTCAAGTCCAAATAGTCCCATTTCTTCATCCAATGAGAGATGAAGCTTGGTGAACCCATTGTAAATGCCTTGATTAATGTGTGCAAATCATGTTGATGGATTGGTTGGGTGGGGGACAGCTTAGAAGTGCAACATTGCTCTATTAATTGGGTTGGATGAGGATTCCCCTTGCAGTCCAAAGACCTTGTGGCAAATGTAGCTGGAGCCGTAAACAGAGTCCCCAATTAACTCCCAGAGAGGAAAGCAATATATCTAATGCTTAGGAGGAAAATTTGGCCTTGAGGCCACTGCCAGCTGGCCGGACACTGAGTCTCTCTTCCTTGGGAGAGAAGCAGAACTAACCCCAACTGAGGACCACATGGCAGCAGGGGGCTGAAATTGTTCTGGATCATCTAGTGTAAATAAGATCTTTGACCTCTGGGGACATATTTGACTAGAGAATCTTCTGTTTAGGAAACTGAGGGTTGGGGGTCAGTTTTCTATTGAGCTTTTTAACAACAAAAGATAGAGTCCATTCTTTATTGCATATAAAAAGTAAAATCAGTGAGGTCTTATGAGAGCTTACATGCACCGAGCCCTGTGCAGAGCTTTGTATGCATCTAGGTAATGGGAAAGGCGACCGACGGGTGGGGGTGTATGCTGCTGCTCCTGCATCACGCTTTCTGTTCCTCCACACAGCAGCCTGAGAGATCACTCTGAATTGTAAATCAGATGCCATGCCCTCAAAGTCTTCTCATGTAGTTAAAATCAAAATCAAATGTTTCACCTTAACCTAGAGGGCCTTCTAGGGCCTTCTAGGACATGTTCCTTCCTTCTCTCTCACCTGTTCCCCACCGCCCTCCACAGCCACTCTGCTGCACCCTCTCTGGCCAGCCCCTCATCCTCACACACTAAGCTTAGGCACAACTCGGGCCCTTGCTGATCCAGGGCCAGAAATGCTCTGACCTCGACATTTTGCAGGAGCGGCTCCTCGCAGTCATTCTCCATTCTCAGCTCCAGCATCCCCTCCCCAAAGGGGGCTGCCTTGACCTGTAAAATCTACCTCTCTCTCTCCCGCATCACCCTGTGGTGTTTCCTTCACAGCAAATGTCAAGCTCCTAAATTATTCCATCTGTATCTTCCTCGTATGTTGTTGGTGTCTTCATAGCAGTAATGGAGGTTCTATGAATCTGTCTCTTCATAGTTTTTTCCATTTCACAGATGAGGATAGAGAGGTTTGAGAAAGTAATATTCAAAATAGGCTTCCAGCTAACCACAATCATAGACTACATTGCTACTTTAAAAAGCAGCAGCTAATTTCTAAAACACTAACAAAATTTGGAGTCCGTTTCTGAAGAAGGTTCAGACAAGTGCAGAATTTGATTATAAAGAGGCCTCAGGAAAAGTCACTTCAAACAGAAAACTTGCCCACTGAAGACCTTTTCACACTAAATGTATTTGACCATGGAATTTGTTGGGTGGTGGGGGTAGTAAAGTTCATGAGTTTACCTAACATCATACCTTCAGTGTTTTCTAATCGAGTTTTCAGTAGTTTAAATGATTATTAAGTGTCTCTTAAGGGATTATATTTTTCCCTGATTAGATAACAAATCAAATATTCATCATAAAATTGTGATTAAAATGCATAATTTGCAAAAAAAAATGTTAATAATTTAAAGCACTGTGGACTTATTTTAGGGAATTAAAGGATCAAAACACAGACTTAACTGGTGGCAAAGAGGTAGCATTTATAGCCTTGTGTTGGCTTCCTATATTTTTCCTTGGCCAGAAAAACTGCCTGTATTGCAGCAAGTACCCTCTTGGTGTCTGTGACCAGCATTTGAATAAAGGTTCAAGGGCCCTGGTGCCAAGATTAGCTCTCTTGCTCTCACAATCCTTCCCTTGGTCCAAATCAGTAGTTCTCCACCAGAGGTAACTTTACTCTTCAAGGGACATTTTGCAGCATCAAGAGACATTTTATGAGTGACAGCAGGAAGGAAGGAGATGCTACTGTCCTTTAGTGAGTAGAGACCCAGGATGCTGCGAAATAATCCTGTATCCACAGGGCAGGCCCCACAACAAGGAATGATGCCAATAATGCCAAGAATAAGAAATCTGGTACAGATATTAACATCTCCTGGGGACATATCAGAGGGGTCTGGAGAGTTCCAGAACAGGGAGTGTCCTTTGTCTTGATGTCAGAGACGTGATGCACTGAGCACTTACTAAGACTTTACCCACATTGCTCAAATAAACCACAACTATAGCCCAGAAGAGCCCTTAGTATCCTTTACATCGAGGCAGATACTAAGGGCCAGATAAGTGGAATGGCTTGCCCAGGCCCCACAGCTAAAATGTAGCCATGCTGGGACTCAGAACCCAAGTCAAGAACCTTCTTTGTGGACCCTCACAGCAGCTGACTCTTGTGTCCAGAACCTGGGCAGGGCAATCTGTGAGTGCTCAACACCTTTAGCCCCTCAGAAACATGAATTCTGTAGCATTCTGAAAAATAACATTGGTGTTAGCTTTCCCCACCCCTCAGTTTTGTATTTGGAGTGCATTTTTCCCACAAAGTGCTTACATGCTGGAATGCCAGGGTATAAGCAGGGAAAGTGGAACAGTTGGGCTTTAAATAGCTAGACGTTCTCTGTAGCACAGCAAGAGCAGCTGCCCAAGGCCTGTGCTCTTTTCTTTGACTTTCCATCTTCGCAGCCAAGAGCTCTGGGGGATTGGAGAGGGGCCAGAACTATGTGGCCAAATGTGAATCCAAAGAAAACTGCAAGGTGTGCCCCAAAGCTCTGTGTGCAGGGCCTGCCCTTCCCCCTCCCCCACACAATGAAGACCAAACCTTTCCAGGGGGAATTCCCTCCCTTTTCCTAAGCTCAAGGTATTTTAGTGTTGATCTGCCAAGCCCATTTCTGGAACTCTATGGCCACACACGCTGAGGGACACTACCTCTTTGATTCACAGGAATCATGGAGTACAGAAATATCAGACACAGAAAGGCCAAAATATGGAGTCCCCAGCAGGTACAAAAACCCAGAGAGGGAAAGGAACTTCTTCAAGGCAAAATAGCAGGGTAGGACAGATCTGGGACAGATGCCTGGTTCCCTGCCTGTAAATCCAGCACACTTTTCCTCTATGCCATGCTGCCCCCACAAGGACCCCGTCACCCTCAAGAGAATGTGTGCCTGGCATTACTGATAAGATCGATCTGAGGCACCCATGCACCTGAGAGACTGATCACCTTCTTTAATTGTGCCCCTACGCCAGCCTCATTCACTTTTCCCTAGTCCTGACCCTATTTGCACCTCTTATCATGGATGGTGGTGAGCAAACACCTCACCCTATACCAGCCACACACACACATCCAGCCAGATCACATGAGTGAATGAGACAGACTCAGCCACAAAGAATCCAAGGTCCAGTGGGGAGGGTGAAACCTATGTGAAACCAGCCACTACAAAGCCATATACTCAGGATAGAATAAGCCCAATGGGGCACCTGGGTGCCTCAGTCAGTTGAGCATCCAGCTTTGGCTCAGGTTATGGTCTCGCAGTTGGTGAGTTCAAGCCTCACATCCAGCTCACTGCTGTCAGCGTAGAACCCTCTTCGGATCCTGTCTTCCTCACTCTGTGCCCCTCCCACACTTGTGCTCTCTTCTAAACATAAATAAACATTTTTTTAAAAAATACATTTAAGCATAGAGCTGAGGGGCTATGACAGTCAGAAAAGGGGCCTCGGAGGCTTCCAGAGGAGGTAAAACTCGAATTTTGAAAGCTACAGAGGACTTAGCTCAGGAATGCAGGGAAAACACTGGGGGGAGGGGGGGGAATGGCAAAGATGCAGAAGTATGAGACAGCAGCACACATTTGGGGACCTCTGAGAAGACTAACAAGACAAACCTGTGCCGAGAATGGAGGATGGTGAGGCTGGGGAAGCAGGTCTGGACAGGAAGAGCCAGGTCTTGTGTGCCTTGATGCGCAGAGTGAAGTTTACCCCATGGATTTGCTTTGCCTTCCTCCATTTAGCATCTTGGTCTTCAAAATTGCTACTGTCTATCTGTTTGGGTTATTCCTAAATACATATGCTTACAGCAGAGAAGAAACAGTGGCCTCTCTTTATGTTTCATCCATTCCACGTGTACATCTTTCACTGGGAGTGGAGACAACCTAGCAGGGTGATAAAGAGACTTAGGGGCCAGGGAACTCTGGGTTCACGTCCCGGCTCCACCACTAATTCACACTGTGGATAGAAGCAAACTGTTCTCTAAAAGTCTCAGTTTTGTCCTCTGTAAAGTGGGACTAATGCTAGCTGCCACCTCATCAGATGCTGTGAGCTCAGAAGAGTTAATACATGGAAAATATTTAATGGTTCTCTTAGGTCAGTGAGCATCAGAATCACCTAGAAGGCATAATTCATATTGCTGGGTCCCATTCACAGAGTTTCTGTTACAATAGGTCTGGTGCAGGGCCGAAGGATATACATTTCTAACAAGTACCCAGGTCATACTGACCCTCTGGGAATCGCTGACTTGACACAATGGGTGTCATTTTGAGAGAAAGACAAGAGCTAATAGAGTGATGCTTCTCGGCGTGGCATCCCTGGGCCACTTGATGGGGAGGACAGGCCAAAAAGTTCTGTATCCCAAGGCAGTGGCAACTTGATTGGTGTATGGACCCCGGGTACATCACTGTACTCACCTGCCACAGAGATGGGACTATGGAGAGGAGCTCAGGGCCCCAGCTTTCCAGGATCTGTCCCCCTCTTTTAAGAGCACTGGAATAAAGGACAGATGTGGGATGAGCATGCTGAAAGAAGGCATGTGGTAGCTGGCCCTGGTCTCTTACCTTTGTGACTTCCCAGGGCTTCTCCCATTCCCCCTCAGGCCGAGAGTTGATGCTGTGCCCCTTTCTGCTGCAGTCCACAGGCTCTTGGGTCAAGGAGACTTGTGTAAGTTCTGGCTCCCGTTCTTACTGGTTGTACTTCCTTGAGCAAAGCACCTAACCCATCCAAGCCTCTGTTTCCTCATCTATAAACTGGGAACAGCAACACCAACCTCACAGGCCTTGTGTGAGGTTTGACTATAAAGTTAATAGAAAGTGTCTAAATGCCACCTTAATGAAGTGACAGGTCTAACTCTCAGTATCTCCCTGTGTAATGTGACTTCAGACTCTCTAAACACACACTGATCCCAATCAAAAGTTCATCGTGTCAAGTAACACATAACATTTCAAAATCAGAAATCCATCTTTTAGTCCTGTTCTAAAATATCCTCCTCAACTGCATACCCACTCCTGCTGGAATGAATGGTATCTTCCCTCAAAGACCACAACCCAGTGATCTGGGTGGCTCACTGACATATTGTCTGGCCTGCATAGGGTTTAAACATATTTGAATTAGTTGCTGACATTTAGCAATGGAGGATTGCATTTTACCAACAAAAGAAACTGAGGGGCTAGAGAGTAGTTTTCCCAGAGTCAACTTCAAAGTGCTGGGATTGGAGCCTGGTTCCCCTAATTCTAAATGTCTTGCTTGTGCTCCTCCCAGACCCTCTTTCTGAAAGTAGTTGTCCTCCAGAGAGTCCAAGGCTTCTGGGATCTGGGAGAGGCAAGGGAAAGAGGAATCCATAGAGAAAGGGACACTGAAGTCACTGGGGCAAGCTTCTCCTACTCTTACTTCTGCTATGCTCACTCATAAATCACAAGGCTCAGGAAGATCAGCTGGGGAGAAGTTTCTAGCCCGCTGGCACCCATCACTTGAAATACCCTTTGATGCCCACCACAGGTATTGTCACTTCCCGACTATCACGTGGTCTTCTGTGGTCATTCCTGAGTCTCTGACGTGCCACCTTTGTCTATGAAGGTTGCCGCACAGATCTGTGCATGCATCCTTGTCCGGCCCTCCATTTATTCACAACCGTCAAGGTCATGGTTTTGTAATATCTTTCCACCTCAACCCAGATCATGCCATCAATTTCACTAGGCTGGACTATTGGTCTTCCAACTTCTAGTCTACTCCACAAAAAGCAGCCAGAAGAATCCTTTCATTTTTTTAGCTGGGCCCAAGACTGGGAAAATAACTTTATTTTCTTAGGGGTATGGGCAGATGTCGAGTTACAGAACTTCTGGAATTGCTTCTTGGTGCTGGTGGCTTTGGTGACCTTGTGCACCTTAAAATGCACAGTTTTGCTCAAGGGCTAGCATTCACCCACTGTGATAATGTCACTGACCTGGACATCCCAGAAACAGGGGGGACATGAGCACAGACATGTTCTCATAGCATTTCTTGAATCAGTTGTACTTTCAGATGTAGTAGTCAGTGGGTGACAGTGGTCCTCTGCATCTTCTTGGTCACCACAACAGACAGAATCCACCCTCAGATGGAGACATTCCAGTAAAGGGGCATTTCTTGTCAATATAGATGCTCTCAGCGGTCTCGTTGGTTGTCTTAAAGCCCAGACTGATGTTTTTGTAGTATCACGGGAGCTTCTCCTTGCCAGGTTCTCCCAGCAGGACCCTCTTCTTATTTTGAAAGATAGTCAACTGCTTTTGGCAGGCATGCTCAGTCTGTATGCCCATCATCTTCCTGGCTGCCTGAAAAAAGAAGAATGCTTTTAAAAGTCCATTGCATCATGCTCCCCTAGAAACCTTCCCTGGGCATCACATCACCCACAGAATGGTGACTAGGTTGCAACAATGGCTTGCATCGCTCTGCATTAGTGGGCTCTTGCTTCTACTCAGCACTTACATCTTCCCTCTACTCTTCTCCCTTATCTGGCCCAGCATCCACCATCTTGTTGTTCCTACTCTGAAGATACATTCCCTCCCTGGACCTTTGCAACTGCTGTTTCTTCTGACCAGAATGCTCTTCCTCCAGAGGTTTCTATGACTTGTCTCCTCATTTCAGGTTTCTCCCGAAATACCACTTCTTCTGGGAAGCCTTCCCTGCCTTACCCCCATCTAAAGCAGGAAACCCCCTCTTCCATCAATTGCCTACCCTTTGTCCTGCCTTACTTGTCTTTTAAAAACTCCCAGCTTCCCAAAGTCTATTATACATGTAGGGGTGCCTGGGTGGTCAGTCAGTTAAGCATCTAACTTTGGCTCAGGTCATGATCTCACAGAATGTGAGTGAGAGCCCCACGTTGGGCTTTATGCTGACAGCTCAGAGTGTGGAGCCTGCCTCAGAATCTGTGTGTGTGTGTATCTCCCCCACCCCCATCAAAAATAGATAAACATTAAAATAAATAAATAAATAAATAAATAAAAATAAGAAAAAAATAGATAAACATTAAAAAAAATTTAGGTATGTATACATTTATCTGTTCCTTGTTTCCCTTTTAGAATCTAGGTTCCTAACTGCAGGGTTCCTCTCTGTCTTGATCAACTAATTATTGAATGAATTGAATGAATGGAGGTTTTAATGAGAAGTTTCTAGGATAGAAAGCAGTTGTCTTTTTTCAATACATTATTTTAGTATGAATACATTTCATTTTAGGATTAAAAACACACCCATAAAATGACACCCAAATCACTACATACCATTCATACCATTTTATTAATGCAAAGAAAACTTAAATGTAAGATATATTAATTCTTTTTAGTAAGACATGAACACAGTTATATTTCTTTTCATCTCTGTTTTCAACTTGGCTCACTCTATATACGGACCTCCTGTGGGCTGGTGGCAGCAGGTATACAAGCTCTGTAGTCCTCTTCTGAGACAAGAGGAAAGGCAGTGACTGCTGAGAATCACTACTGAGCGAGCCGGACCTCACAAACCATGGCCAGCTTGGTGACGCATGAAGATCAGCATATTTGAGGCTGGGCTAGCTATGTGTGAATCCCACCTCTACCACTCATGAGCAGCTGCCCAACCTTTTCTAGCAACCTAGCCTGTCTAGGACTAGGTTCTCTATCTGTAAAGCCAGAGTAAACAGACGACTGCTATACACTAAATGCCTTTGCACAAGGTTTATTTAATCTTTGACAAAGGCCCCGTTAAACTATTATTATTATTATTATTATTATTATTGTTATTTCCATTTTACTGATGAGAAAACTGAGGCTCAGAGAGGTAAGCTAATTAGTCCAAGTCCACACAGTCAATAAGTTACAAACCTCCAGCTCCTGTGATGTTAATTGGCAGTACACTACTGGCTCCTAGCTCCTACTCCTAGAAGTAGAAATGAAATGAGGAAATCTCCAGGGACTGCTAAGCATAGTACCTGGAGTATGGCAATAGCCATGTTTAGGAATTAGTACTTCGAATTTCCCTAATCTACCAGGAAGCTTGTATGATAGCTGAATCTGCTCCCTTCTCCCAGCTGGATGTCTGGGGGTAACTTCTTCATGCAGCAAAAAGACAGACATCCTGCCCTCCGCTAATTCTCTCAACTCCGGGAGGGGGGGCAGTCCCCCACCTCCCCCCAGGAGACAGGGTCTCTCCTCAGGCGGAAAGTAACTGTTCCGGCTTGTTGCTCAAAGGTGTTGTCGGTGGTGACAGCCCCTTTTCTTTCTGAGGGGCCCAGCGGGTCACTGTCTGGCACCCCACCAGCCCGCCACTCCCTGCTGGGCTGGCTTCTGTCTGACCTGTCAGTGGGCTCTTTGAAACGGAGGTTGATGAGGGGCACAGTGCAGGGACGAATAACTGGACTGCAAGAGGCCAGGAACAGTGGGCAGAGGGTGAGCCTTTGGGAACATCAGTGGCTGAGATCAGAGACCCTTGCTCTCTGTTGCCAGTAGTTTTTGTAACAGAAAACCAGGGAGATGGCAGCAGCCAGGATAGAAATCCCCCAGGTATAAAACACATGGCCCTAGGCTAACAAGGTTGAGACTGTGCGGGAGAGGCCTGTCAGGGAATGTCCAAGGTGGGCCAGTTCTCATCAAGTGAGATCATTATTCCTAGAGGCTCTGTCTGGGCTGAGGAGAAGCAGCAGAGGAGGGGCGGGGGGAGAAAAAAGAGAGTGGGCTGAGAGAAAGAACAACAACTAGAAAATGAAGATGTTTTGTGAAGCCTCAGCATTTCATCCCCCACGTACTATTCACCGAGGGCACTATTCATAGGAGGTACTCATAGCCTCCTATGAAGAATTGAGGATAGAAGCCAAAAGTGTAGGCTTTAGAGGTAGACACCCAGAGGGTGAATCACTCCCCCATCATTTACTAGCTGTGTGATTATGGACAAGGCCCTTAACCTCTCCAAGCCTCAGTTTCTTCATCTGCAAATTAGACATCATAGAAGCCACCTCAAAGTGTTCTTGTGAGCATATGGAATGATGGCTGGATAAGAGTGTAAGGTGTAAGCTGCCAAAACACAGAGGAGCTTAAGCGGCTGGCAGAGAAACAGGCCTGTGGTGGTCCACCTATCAGAAGTGGGAGCTAGGGCAGAGGCCTGGCTGAAACACTCGGCATCCTAGGTTTCCAAAAATTAAATCTCCCTCCAATATGTATTTAACTCATTCTTCTTCTGCTTGACATAGTCCTGCCATAGGTAAAAGAGCTTAGTGCAGACACTAACATGTCATGGTGGTGGGCACAACAGCTCCTGCGTGTTAGCCATTTGGAATTGTCTACTGTAGCAGACCTTACATCACAGATCCATGGAGGATTTGGCTTCAGAGTGCCACAAACTGGGTCAAAACCCAGCCCCAACATGCAGAAGCTGTGTGGTCTTCTGCAAGTTATTTGCCCTTTTCCTAAATCTCCAGTTCCTCATCTGTAAACACCGGTGCTGATGATGCTAATGATGCCTGAAAATCTGGTGGTGATTTAATAAGGAGATGAGTGTCAGGCACTTATCACGGTGCCTGACACCTCATAAGATTTTCTTTTTTTTAATGTTTATTTATTTATTTTGAGAGAGAGAGCCTGAGCAGGGAAGGGGCAGAGAGAGGGAAAGGGAGAGACTCCCAAGCAGGCTCCACACTGCCAACACAAAGCCTGATACAGGACTCGAACCCATGAACCATGAGATCATGACAAGCCAAAACAAATAATCAGCCGCTTAACCAACTGAACCGCCCAGGTGCCCCCCACCCCTGTAAGCTTTTCATAAGAGCCAACCATTAGCTCTGACTAGACATGGTTGCCATTAATGCTTCCTCACCCTACTGACCCCCCAGGTAGTGTCACTTAACATAGGGTCTCTTTGCTGAAATACACTGGCTTTGGGGGGCACTGGAAACCCAAGGACAAGGGCTCTGAGCTGATGTGCTAGTAGTGATGATGTGGTGTGTGTTGCACCTAATCACCCCAAAGTGTGCATTTTAGGAGAAGGTCAGGGAAGCATAGTGAGTACTACCACTTATGAGTATTAAGTAGATGAAGGTGTGGCTGGTCCTTCCAAAGATAGAGCTCCTAAACCTAGAGCTCTGTGTTCATGAAGTGCTTCTGTATTGCACTGGACTATTGTGGGGAGATGCTCTGGGTCAAAAGGGGTCCATGGTCAGGAATTGCTTTGTGTTCCATTGCAACATTAAAGATTCATAATGCATATTCACACATCAAAGGCTCTGAGAAGTCCTGCTGTAAAGAAACTAGCTTAACTGTTTCACCAACATTCCCCAAGTTGTACTTGACCACAGATCCTCCAGTGCCACCTCTACTTCTATGTTTCAGGGAACTCCCATTAACATCCCCCGTCTCTCAGAGTCAGATATACGGCTATAGGTATTTGAGAGATGTTCTCAGTAATTCAGAGCAGGGGTTCTTGAGCTTTAGTTGGCAAAAGAATGAACTGAGAATCTTCTTTAAAATGTGGATTCTCCATTTCCATGCTCAGAAATTCAGTAGGCCTGGGTAACAGCAAGAATCAGCATTTAAAAATCACTGAGGTGATTCCAGGGCAGGAGGTCAGAGAGCACACCTTGACCAACAGCGATTCAGAGCCTGACTTCTGGAAGTATGGGGCTCAGAACAGCAGCAGCAGCAGCAGTACCCAGAAACTTGTAAGAAATGCAGACCACCATAGGACCAGAGAATTAGAATCTACATTTTAACAAGGTCCCGAGTGATTCCAGTGATGATTATATTTTAAGAAGAATTGGTTTTAAGATTTTTATTTATGGTGCTTATCTTTGTTTTTCTTTTCCATTTGTTTACTTTTGATAAACACTCAAAAAAACTGGATACACACTGCAGGCTCATTGTCACAAAATCTCTACCAACCCTCACCCCAATACATGAGGGGTTGACCAGATGCCCCAATAGTTTCATGGTAGTTAGAGTCCCATTAAAAAGTGGTCTTACCTAGATTATATCCCTGTCTTCAGTAACAGTGCCTGGGTTTTCCTAAGCAGCCTTTGCTTTCTTTCTCACACACATCCTGAAGAGTAGGAAACCCAGAAAAGCAGCTCTCAGTGGGGCCTCCATTCTGCCAGATCACTGGTCAGACATGATTGATCTTCCATTACTAAGTCATAAGAAAAGCCAAAGGTGCTTTGGAGCAAGGATCTTTGGCCTTGGAACTCAGGGACTGTCAAAAAAGAGTTGGCAAGAGGCTAGAGGAAAACTTCCAACAGGACTTCCAGAAGAAGCACAAATACAATTTCACTTCTTGCAATATTTAAGAATGGCGGTTGCTCTGGATGGGAGGGAGGGGATGCCTGGGTAACGACGGTCCATCAGGCAGCCAGGGTATTAATGGCAGGTGAAACCTTCCAAATGAGCACCCTGTCAGCCAATCTATTGCTTTAAAAGGTTGGCAATGCAGGAGACCTAACAGAGGCAATGAAGAACTAATCTCATATTGCCAGGTTAAATCAAGTCAGCCTTGCCTGCTCCTTTCACTTTTTAGTTACATCAAGCCAAAATACTTTCAATTATCCCTCACTTCCAACTTGTCAGCAGGCATTGGGTAAAATGCAAATGGAACAGTGCCTTCCCTGGTGGAGAGCAGAAAATATTACGAAGAATAGCCTCCACTAGTTGAGCTCTTCCTGTGTATTAAGTGCAATACCTTCATCATCTCATTTCATGTGCACCATCTTATATAATCTCCTTGCTCTTTGGTGAAGTAGGTGCTATTAAGTCCACTCTATATATGGGAAAACTGAGTCACAGGAGGTCAGTCACTTGCCTCACTTGTCAAGGTTACTTAGCTAATGAAGGATATAACAGGGTTTAACCATTCTGACTCTAAAGCCCATCTTCTTTTGCTATTTGTCTAACTGGACCAAGAATCCAGTGCTACTCTGGGCAAGTAAGTCCTTGAGCTTTGGAGTACCCTCCCAACCTTGAAATTTTCTAAGTCCTCTTCCAGTGGCAGGGACTAGCCAGGGTCAGCAGTGCGGTATAGGTGAAGCATGCCAGCACAGACTAGGACCCACCTGAGCCCTGGTCCCTATTTCTCCCTTTAGGGTGCTCTCTGACTCTCTACCATTCCTAAACCCATCCCCATGCACGTGAGGTTGACCAGATTCTCAGAGATATTTGGGGATTTGCATTTATGAGATATCTCAGGGCCCAATGCCCAATCTTAATTCCAGTGGACAGATTGGCAAGAAGATTGCTCCTGCTGGCTGGAGGAATATTTTGCAAGATCAAGTGAGATCAGCCTGCCAGAATGATGCTGATATGTCAATTTGGTAACTCAAACTGTTTATGTAGATAGGGGCCTGGCCAAAAAATATTTGCTAAGAACCCCACACACTTTAGACACTGTCCTGAAAAAGCTCACCTTAAAAGAAAATAACTCCCAAGGCAAAAAAGAATCCTCAAGAACCTCTTTATGTCTTGGCCATTCAGACACTTCAGGCCTTTGCCAGTCAGCCCCCACCACTCCTTTATTTCCATCACAAAAAGCAAACAGCATAGGCTTCTTCCTTCTTGCCCCAACTTGTTACCTCCCCCTTCTCTCCACTCTTTGTAAATTATCTACCTCTCCATCATTAACTGATCTCAAGAATGGCCCTAGGATTTATTGGGTCCAGCACCTCAGTTCCCTGTATTTTCCTTGGGGAAATAAGAACTTGGCAAGTACCTCACTCTGTATGCTAAACAAACCTATATGATGCCAAGAAGACTCAAAGAGGAGAAAAGAAATAGAAAAGATTCCCAAGCACGTACTAGGTTACTAGGTGCTCACAACTGTTTATGTACCTAGCATGGATTATCTTAGTCCTCCCACTGCTCATGTGAGGTATCATCATCATACCCCCTTTGCAAATAAGGAAGACAGAGCACAGGCAGGTTGGTATCTTGTCTAAAGTCAGTCTGTTAGCAAGTACATAAATTGCATAATTTTAAATACACACCTCAGTAAATGAATATGTATACACATGCTATATGGCTAGGTGCATAAGGGGAAGATCTGGAACATTTCCAATACCCAGAAGTTTCTCCTGTGTCCTTACCAGCCAGTACCTCGCCATTAAGGTAACCACGATTTCTAACTTTCTACCATAATTGATTAACTTTGCCTGTTCTTGAACATGCTATAAACAGAACTATATATACTCTTCAAAGCCTATGTTTTTCTTTTTAATGTTTTATTTATTTCTAGGAGAGAGAGACAGCGTGAGCAGGGGAGGATCAGAGAGAGAGGGAGTGGCAGACTCTGAAACAGGCTCCAGGCTCTGAGCTGGCAGTCAGCACAGAGCCCGACGCGGGGCTCGAACCCACGAACCGCGAGATCATGACCCAAGCGAAAGTCGGACGCTCAACCGACTAAGCCACCCAGGCGCCCCCAAAGCCTATGTTTTAACCAGCCTCTTGGTCCAATGAGTAGGGAAGGCAGTTGGTGGTTTGTGATCCCGCTCATCAAACCATAATCTGGAAAGAGTGAAGCTCACTTTTAAAATCTGAGACGATAACCCGTTCCCGTCAGGTGCTATGTGCAGATAGTAGCAGAGCTACCCACAGGACCTGAAGTGAATTGTTGGAGTCGATTTGTGCCACCCTGTCACAAAATGAAACTAAGAAGAGTAAATTTAGATGTTTCTCTGAAGCCTTTAATACCCAAGAAAGCTGGAGAGTTCATGCAGGTTATAAAGGGAACCACTTGCATACCAAGCTACAGGGAATAAACGGCACCAAAATTGAACAAAATGCTTCCATCCGGATTCTCCATAAGCTGTCCAGTTTACAGAGATCAAAAAGGAAAATAAGTGAAATGAATGAAATAAGCACCCTCTCATTCCTAGAGACGTCCCTTCCCTGTAAGAGTGATGTACAGACTCAGGCAGCCTTCCCCAGACAGAAAAGATGTGCATGTTTCAGCCAACTCTGAAATACCCAGTATCTACTGTGGCTCTCTGCAGCCTCTCCATTAACCCGTGGCCTCCTCCCCTGAACATAGCTTCACTAGTAAGTGTTCAGTTAAGGCTTTGAGGTTGAATCTTTTAAAGGAGCTCCTTTAAAAATCTAGCAGAGCATACTAGACAGTGGCTGGAAACAGCTGGTACAAACTTGAAGCCAGCCCAGAAGGCAAGTGCCACCCTGTGCCAATGGTAAACAGCTGAATGGGAGCTTTGAATCTCATAGGTAAATAGTGTAGTCCCCAGCAGCCTGCATTGCAGGGAATAAATCCCCAGGTATCTTGTTTCTCATGTTGATTTTTTTTAGAAGCTCGTTTCAACCAGCCAGATTCTTTCCCAGCTGTAGGAGTAGACAAGCCTGCAGAAGTAATTAAATCTCACCGCCACCCACACTTCCCCAGTTGATGGGTGTCCACTGCCCTGTCTTCAGATCCCTTGGGGAAAGAAACGTCGCCTTCTCCTGATAATGTAGAAGACAAAGGGTAATGATCTCACTGGTTGCCTTTTCCTAGTTTTTATACAAAACTGCTTTATAGCCACTTGGATAACGTAGCTACCCTGAGCCTCAGTTTCCATCTCTATAGGGTGGATGATGGCATAATAATGGGTGTAACACACAGGTAACAGAGTATTCACTTTACCAGGCACTGTTCTAAGTACTATATATGTAATATCTGCTTTAATCCCCCCCCTCCAAACTGTGCTTTCTAACATCATTATCATCACTTCATTTTGTACATGAGGAAACTGAAGTGCAGAGCAGTTACTAGCCCAGGGCCAGCAGATTGGTAGTTCCTGAGCTGAGATTCAAACCAAGACAGCCTGACCCAGACTATGCAGCTTAAGGGTTATATTATTCTGCTCTGTGCAGTTGTGTGAGGATTTAAATCAAAGACATGTACAAATCTCATTCCACCTATAGCATTTATTAGTACTGTCAATTAACTTATTGCTATTTAGAAACATAGCATTCTTGACAAGATTCAACCTACCCATAGCAAATGCCAGTGAATAATTCTAATAGGGGATATTAATTTCATTTATAACCATGTCCAGTTTTTAATTTTTTTAACTTTTTTTCATTTTTGAGAGACAGAGACAGAACGTGAGCAGGGAAATGTCAGAAAGAGAGGGAGACACAGAATCTGAAACAGGCTCCAGGCTCTGAGCTAGCTGTCAGCACAAAGCCTGATGCGGGGCGCAAACCCACAAACCGTGAGATCATGACCTGAGCGAAAGTCAGACACTTACCTGAGCCATCCAGGTGCCCCACCATGTCCGGTTCTTATAAACTGAAAAAGCTGAAAACTTTGCAGTTTCTGGTTATAGTTCATTGAACACAAACTATGCCAGACTGATATTATATATATCAATTCATTTATTCCCCATCACATCACCCTGTGCTATATGCATTATCATAACTCAGTTTTAAAGGCAAAGAAATTGAAGGTTAGCAAGATTGGTTATCTTTCTAAGCTTACATAGCCGAGGACTAGAAGAGATGAGCCTCAAACGCAAATCTATCTGATTCCAGAGGCCGAGATCCTCCCTCTGACACTGTGTAGACTTTTTTGGCTTTTTACCTTAGAAATTCTAATTCAAAGGAATCAATTTAGCATCAACCTGATTTCTGCTTCATGTTGCTAGACCTGTTATGGAAGATTCTCTCTGATTTTCTTCATCAAAAGCAATAAAAAGAATGCCTCCTATATTGTTCCCAGAAAGTTTTTCCACATCCGTATTTCTTTGAAATGGCCATTGCAATTAGCGTATGACATACGCATGTGGAAGGCAGCCAGCGCTGTGACTTAGCATGTGTTCTGACGGAAAGCACCTAGATAATTCTCCACAGCCACATCTCACAGAGTAAAGTAAATGAAGACCCATTAGGCAAATGCGGGACACCACTGTGGGGTCTGGTCGGGAAGGCCTGGGTCCCTTCCCCAAAAATGCTGAGTCAGAATTGGGCCCTTTTTGAGGCCTCTGCACACCTCTTTCACCACTCTCACCGTGTAAAAGTCCACCAGACAAACAAGTAGGTGGATAAATAAAGAAAGGAATCGGCCAATGTCGCGGCAGAGCTGTGCCGTTCTCACTCCCCTGTTGAATAGAGACGCCAGCAGCCTCTCGGGTCCTGAACCGGCAATTCAGAACAGTTTGATTGCCTGCTTGATTGTTTGCAAGATAACTGCAAGATTGTCAGTGACAGGGTAATTTACTGAAGATTGCCATGTCAGACTCCATGCGAGGGGCTTGCTGGCATAAAGATGCAGCTCTCATGACTGACAGGCCACTGGGAGATAGCAGTGCCAATTTAAAGTTCACGGTGTCGTCTGAAAGTGTTCGGCGGCGGCAGCCCATAATCATGCAACATGATGAGGTCATTACAGGAATAACGTATGCTCACACTTAATAACCAATAGAACCCCAAATGCGCAATCTCTGGAGCCGTTAAATGTAAATATGTAGGAGGAAATCATTTCTATCCTTTTTTTTTCTTTTTTTAGCATTTGCCATCTGCGACTGCTGATGTGTTTATGGGACATCTCCTGCTAGACAGGCCCTTAAATAAAAAGTCCAGAATCGACAAAACAGTGGGGAAATTTGAGGTGCACTCTTTGGAAGAAGTTGCAAGTCCAGAACGAGTGGCAGACTAGTAGGGGTTGGGGAGAAAAGTGTTGAGTGCTTAATAGAAAAACTGTCCTGTATTATTATTTGAGCTTGATGAGGTTCTCAAGCTGGTTAGATGGAGGGGGCAGTAAATCGGATAGGGTGTAGGAGATTTTGCCACCTTCAGTAGGGAAAGGCCACCAGAGACAGATGGAACTTCTAACGGTCAGCGGCCTTAAAGAAATCTATGGTGCTACTAACAGTATGTTTTTATTTTCTCACCTGAGAAATTTCTGCAGCTGCTGAATGAAGCACTGCCAACCTATCTCAGTGGGATAATTTTAAATCCAAAGCAGGCATTCCGTGTTGGATTCCTTCTGTCTAGTGGAGGCATTCCACGGAAGGTGATGTTAAAGGCAGACAGCTATGCATTTTTTTTCTTTCTTTTTTTTTTTTATCCTGCCAAAGACTCTGGGATCCACTATACGATCTGAACATACATCTGCGATGGTGCCCAAGCACCATCCTGCTGCCGAGATACAATTCTCTGGCCCCATTTCTTGGTATAAGATTTGTGAGGCTCTGGGGAGCACCTGATTCCGCCAGCACATCAGGCAGAGGTGTTCAGAGCTTTGACTTCGAAAGTCCCTAAATTTAAAGTGTGTGAGCCTGCTCACCCTCCTGGGTCTGCATTTCTAGGAAATTCTGTAAATCTAAATGTGTTACGAGGCACTGAAGCAACATTTGCCCATGTGGAAAATAAGAGGCTAGTTTTAGTAATTTAAAGCCAAGCAAAACACACAACCTCCTAATTTGTTTGCTAAAAAGAAAGTAATGCATTAAAATAATTGTACATTAATTGCTAAATTACAGTGGAACTTTGGTGAAATTACATATTTCAATTTCGTTAGCAGAACCAAATGAAAAAGAGTAATGCCAAAAAATTACATTGTAGTAAATTTAAAGCACACAGCCAGACCTCTGATTCAGCGTTCCAGTACAAGAGTCTGTCAAGTCACAGCCCAGGGTTTGAGTATATGTTTCCGTGATGTTAATTATGGCCCCAAAGTGTCTTGCTATCAAATCTGGGAGGTGCAAGCAAGTTATTCTCCAAGCGTCTCCACTGTGTGTTCAGTCCATTCCCGGCAGAGTGAATAAGTGTTGGCCAACTAATCCATTCAAATAGGGAATTCCAAGGAGAAAACACTACCCTAAACATTCCCATGCTCAAACCTAACATGCATGTGAAGAATGGGAAACAGTCATTTATTCACTCAACAAATCTTTGTTGAATACCCAATTTTGTGGTTGGTACTAAGTAAGACATGAATGTAGAAATGAATAAGACACTGTTATTCTCTTCAAAGAGCTCATTTTCCAGACAGGAAGGCAAGCACACAGAGGTCATTAATTCTAGCACAAGGAAGTCAGCATTAACAAAGATTTCTAAAAGTTACTGTGCATTAGAATCACCAGACAAGACTGTGTAAAAGGCAGATTCCAGGACCTACTCCTGGAGGCTCTCCCTGGGAAGCTCTGGGATAGACCCTTGATTCTCCCCATGGGATTTTGATTCAGAACCATTGTCTGAGAACTTGTTATTCAGGGATACACAAATACCATTTCCTAGTCAGAGGCATCACCAGGAAGGCTTCCTAGAAGAGGTGGCCATACCTAGTCTGGGTCTTAAAAGATACAGTTGTATCTGTTTCCCTCACTGGATTGTCAGCTTTCATAAGGACCAACCCCATCATTCTTTGTTCTTTATACCGTGTTTCATTTCCAGAACATGGATGGCACTCAGATATTTGTTGAATAGTACATGAATGATAGGAAACAGCCCAGGAAAGGGATGGAGGGGCAGGGACCTAGTAAATCTGGATGTTCAAAGTGTTACAGGTGTGTGGCAAGGTGGCACCAGAAACAATTGGGTGAACTGATAGCTTACTTTCTGGGTGTTTGAACCAAAGCCATTTCTCCACATCTCCCAGAAAATGCAAAACTCACCCCACCCAGTTCTCACACTGGTCAGCAGTACCCTCCCTGTCTGATAGGGAGCACGAATGGAACATTTTTCTCCATTAGAGAGAGATTTAAGGAATCCCATGCATTTTGATGATTTGTGCACCCATTAGCACAAGGCCCTGAGACCTGGCTATGGGTAATTTTTTGTGCTGTGCTATTCTAAAGCAAAGTGTTTGGTTTTATTTATTTCCAACCACTCAAATATACTTGCTCATAACAGAAAATGTAGAAATCCTAGAAAAGTATAATAAAGAAAAAGGAGAGAAACACACTAATCTACCAGCTGGGGATAATCATTTGTCCACATTTTCGATTATTTCCTTTCAGTCTTTTATTTTCTGTGCATAGATACTGGGACTAAACTAGACTTGTCAGTGAAACCTGCCCCTTCAAGCCCTTGGGAAGGGTTGATGCTGTTCATGACAAAGGTGTTAGAATCTCTCAGCTGCTTTGTGCTGCGCACTGCACTGACCCTGGCTCCCCCTCTGCCCTTCCAGATGGCCTGGTGGATTGCCTGGACCCTGACTGCTGCCTGCAGTCAGCCTGTCAGAACAGCCTGCTCTGCCGAGGATCCCGGGACCCTCTGGACATCATTCAGCAAGGCCAGACAGACTCGCCTGCCGTGAAGTCCTTCTATGACCGCATCAAGCTCTTGGCAGGCAAAGACAGCACCCACATCATTCCTGGAGACAACCCCTTCAATAGCAGGTAGGCACCCTTTTGTCCACACAGATCCCAAAGTGGCTTGTTGCCTCCCTCTCAGATTAGGAAGAAGTGCTCCTGTTTTTCCATGAGCCCCGTTGGCCTGGAAACTACCCGTTGAGGGCAGCTCCTTGCTCTTATTCACACAAGGCCCCTTGCTCTCTGTGGGTCGAGCCCCAGAGCGGAGTCCTCATCTATCTACAGGATTTGGCCACCTTCAACCCAGAACCTGCCGGAGACTCCTGTTGATTGTCTGGTTTTTAGATCATTTTTATAATCTATTATTTTAGAACGTTATTATTATTTTATCACTGTTTATAAAATACCTCTGATAGTGGCTTTTGTTTGATCATCACTGAAATACTTCATTCAACAGAGTATTTTTTAAAGCAATTATTAACTTAATAACACAGCTTATCATTTCTGGCACCTTAGAGCCAAGATAATGCCAGTGGCTAGAATTTATTGAGCACACTTATGAGCCAGAGACTTTATATAGACCATCTCTAATCCGCACAGCAGCCCCATCAATTGCATCTGCTAACAGCCTACTTTGGGCAAGATGTCATGATGGGGCATTTTATCCCTCTTTCCAAAATGATGGAGTTTCTCCTGTGTTTTCTTTTGCTCTCACTTACTAATATGAATATTCTAGGGGCAAATTCTAGATTTGTTTTATAGTTAGCTTGGCCCTTTCCTTCCTCCCGAGACAAGTTAGAACTGTACACCCAGATAAGAGAGCAAGAAAAAGAGTTGGCTTTGAGACCTCCCATCCCCTTCCCCTCCTAGGCACTGTTTCTGATTCTGGAGGTGAGAGAAAGGATAGGAGAGGCAAGGTGCTTCTTATGGTCTGCCTGCATATCACAGATCTCACTCTTGGTGAGTCTGGATCCAGATGTCGATAGTATTTGAAGATGTTAAGATGGCAGGCGTGGTCTCCTTGGGGATAATCTGTCTCATCTCTATGCTCCTTTCTGTGGGGAAGTAAGAATTACTGGTTTCATTAAACCTCTAGGAACCTTGAACTTGAGCGGGGCACTCCTGGTCTCCTCACCCCGTTAACCAACTTTCTCATGCCAGCCTACTCTTAGTTCTCTTTATCCTCACTTAGTTCTGGGAAGGCCCACTTCTTACAGGAGCCCCTAGCTTTATAAATGATTCTCTTAATGCCCCCCACATTAGATGTTGGGGAGGAAGCATCATCAGGCCATGACTCAGACTCTGCTTCTCCCTGGGAGAGCCTGGCAAAGGTGGGATGGGGAGGTAGGGGATAGTGGTAAGGCTAATTAATTCTACAACCCCTTGGAACTCTCTGAAAAGTTGCGTAGTCCCAATTCCTGACAGCTCTTTGAATATGAGGGCTCTTAACAAGTTCACGATGGGGCAGCAATTTTAGCCTCTCTCTGTTCTGGTTTTACTAAAAATAGAAAAGAAAAAATCATCTCAGTCCTCTTCTATTTCAACCCTGACACCCTTCTAGCTGTGTCACATTAGGCAAGTTATTTAATCTCATAAACTTCATTTTCTTGATTGATAAAATTGTAGAATATACTCACACAGTTTATATTATTACCTTAATACTGGAGCCCCTCAAAAATAGAAGAAACCACAAATGTCTGATCAAAAAAGTATTTGCTTATTAAATCCTAGTTTTGGGACAGGGATTCTATAGGTATGTCTCCCTTTAATTATGAACATAATTCCAGTTGCTCAAGAGTCCTGAATGGCCCTTGCATGAGGCCATAAGCATTTCACTATAGTTTGCATACAGTTTCCTTGTACTGTAAATGCTTCTTCCCAAGGCCCATGTTCTGCTCAGCTTCCTATTAACATTTCACTTTTTCTACCCTAAATCCAGTAATTTCCTGATATCCTCCTCTTTGTCCCTTAAAATTCAATCTTATCCTCCTCACCAAAGCTGTCACTTCCAGAACGCACCTTGAGCTATAGCCACGATGCACGAGAGGCAAGGATTCCAGAGTATTGGTGGATCACAGAAGCCCCAGGGATCTGGGCAAAAGAAACTTGCTTTAGAAAAAGTTTCTCTGAAGCTTTCAAAGTAGTAATAAATAGCACCACCCAAATGAGCCCACACTCCAGCATGTCGGTGTAGATACATAATTCAGAAATAGAAAATATTACTCCAAGACATAGGTTGAAGTTCACCAAGTCTGTGAATTTTAGTGCATTATCCTCTAACAAGAAAAAAAAAAAAGGAAGGAGAAGGCTAGGAGTAAAGAAGAAGTTAACTCAAGACTTCTAAGGAGGCGTTTCCCTGAGATAATGGCATACAAAAATAACTAAAATGTCTTGACTCCACCACTATAATTTATAGAGCAGATCTCACTATCTAGATAATGTGATAATTGTTACACATCAATAATCATAAATAGAAATGAACTGATAGCATGTCTTAGCTTAGTCTTTTCTGTGAATTGTCTGCCTGGAAATGATATGAAGCCAGCAACAATGAGGAATTAGAAAAATAGAGAGTAGGAAGCCTAGGCAACCAGGCCCCTTTTATTCCTGTGGTGCTATGCAAAGTCTTATACTATAGGAATGATTTAATAGAAATAACAGTTGTATAAAAAAGGAGGGGGGAAAACCCACTGTGAGATGTACTCCCAGCTTTGTTTTCTCATCAGAAACACTTTGTACCTTGTGGTCATCAACACACATCGATTTTAAAGTCGTCTTGGAAGGCATGAAAGAAATCTTAGTCTGCACTAAGATAAGGAAATGGAATTGAACAAAAGAATTATTTTCATAATTTAGTTTTCCACTTTCAAAAGGCTCTGGCATTATGGTTGGAACCAGCTAAAAATGGGATGCATTTGTCAGGCAGCCAGTAGCAGACAATTAGAGCTGTCAGTGGAACAGTCTAAACCCTCCTGAGATTATCAAAGGGTTGGAGTTGAACAGCTGGGGGCGGGGGGGTATTGCTAATAAAAAGAGCAGTGCCTGGAGGAAGCATCCTTCCATCCCTGCATCCCACCTGAGATAGCAGAAGTAAGCGCATTCCAAAACTCGAGCAGACTTGGACAAGATTCTGGCAAAGAACAGGTCAGCTTGATTACCTAGTCCAGAAATTGGGAGTGTGTCCAGGAACCTGGAAACCTGAGAACCTCTCTGCCTTTGTCAAATTTCCCAGTGGCTTGAAGGCTAACAATATAGCTGCAGACCTGCCTAGAAGGCTGGAGGCTAAGTGCAAAAATGGAAGTTCTCATTAACCCATTTCTCTATGAAGTCAAGAAAACTTAGGTAAGAGGAGGCATGTGTATTCTCCCTGTGTGGATTTTGAGAGAACCGTAGTGGCATCTCTATTGCTTTAGGGGATTTCCCAGAAGTTGCTCATTGATACTGGCATTCTTGCAAAAGTTCTAGTTACTATGATCTGGAGACAGCAGAGCTTTCTCTGACAGTGGAAAAAAAGTTGAGTGGAATTTCAACCACCCCTACCCCTGCCCCACCAAAATAGCAGAAATTTGATATAAGAGAAATATAGTTACATGGAATTCGGAACCCAGGATAGTTCTACCAGAAAAAAATACATAAAGCTCCAATATTCTCTTTTCCTCAGGCTGTCATGGATTGTGAGAAATTTTGCTCTTAAAGGGCAGCAAAAAATAATGTATGTATATGTCCCAGCCTCATAAAAAAAAAAAAAACCTCTGTGTGCTTCTCTTCATTCCCTCTGACATCCCAGCCTGGAGGAGAAGAGTAACATTGCCTTTCTCCAATACCCAGAAAGGAAATGAGTAGCCAGATGGGGAAGCTCTCACCCGAGTATAATACTCTCTGTGCCAGACTAAGGCACAAGTGCAAGTGATGAGGACAGTCTGAAGCTTGGGCCAAACAAAAGCCAAATGATGTCAAGAAATGGAGCAAGGCCAAGCAAGGGTGGAGGGGATGTGCACAGGAGACTCCATCGCCCAGCCAAGTGACTGGAGATGCTGCCCATGGATTTCACTCCACCATGTCATCAGCTCTGTTCCTCAGGGAAAGCAAGTGTTAAGACCTCTCAATGAGGTGTGATCATGTGAATCCAGAGATTACTGTTGAGAGTCTTCTTACCTTAATGACCAGATGAGGATGGGTAGAGACAGTGGCAATATGGAAGGAGGACTTGACATGCACCCTTATCTTATTCTCCCGTGTGCAGCTGAAGACTTGTGTTTCTTTTTCTCTCAGCTTGGTTTCTCTCATTCGAGGCCAAGTAGTAACTACAGATGGGACTCCTCTGGTTGGTGTGAATGTGTCTTTTGTCAAGTACCCAAAATACGGCTATACCATCACCCGCCAAGATGGCACGTAAGTATCTTTGTGGGGTTCTACCTACTCAGGACTGAGGGTGCAGGCAAAAGACAGATGGTTCTATTGGCTTGGAGCCACATGGCTTCCCTTGTGGATGGCAATGCTCACCAGGCCAGACCCCCAGTGAGGATCTCCCTCATATTCATTTTTTGCTTTGTGGTATAGTATCTAATACATGAAAAACAAATAGAAGGGCCAGCCTGTCCAAGGCTGCCAATAACCATCATTCTCCCTTTTTCCATGTCAGGTAAATACTTTTCTGTGTATGTACATGTGTTGGGGTTGCAGCTAGGGGAGGACAGATTCTAGAAAGAAAAAGGCAAAAGTGGCTCTTGGAAATTCTCCTATTTTAAATCAAAGGCAGTGCAGGGTGACAAGCATCTACATGACATAGTGTCCTGTGGTGAACCCCTTCTGCTTTCATCTGTGGCTTTAGGAGCTGTGTTGTTTTCGTGCCTGTTTTGAGGGGGTGGGATGTAATCAGAGAAGTCTAATTAAGTACATTTAGCTGTCACCCTGCTGTGTGAAGGAGGCAACCTTTTCCTATTATCTTCTGATTGGAAACATGCACCCGTGCAGCCCCCACCAAGATGAAAGCTATGTTATTTCCTTAATCCACTGGGCATGGAGTTGCAATTTAAAGAAGAAGAAGAAGAAGAAAAGAAATCTAGGGGATGGNAAAAAAAAAAAAAAAAAAAAAAAAAACACCACACCAAAAAAAAACCCCCACAAACTTTTGCATTCTATTCCAGATGTAAAAGACAGTTGTTTTAAATCTGATGCAACACTTTTTCCATAAAACTGCAGTCTGCAAAATCATGGACATAGCATGTAGGTATGAACGATGAGTCTTGCCTTTCTCTAGTAAGAGTCAGGCCTTACTTTCTAATACCCTAGGGTAGCCTTTCTGGTAGTTTCAAAATTTACCAGCCCACAATAACTCTATTCTCATATTCCCACCTCTGAAACCCAAAGAAGACATCTGATGATTTCCATCAAAATCTCAGCATTCGAAAACTTTCTGATATCTCATATATTTCTGCAGCCAAATCTAATTATTTTTAAACACTAGGACTATGAATATGTAACATGTATAACTACCTCAGCCCTGATCATTCTTAGAATCCAGCGTTCCCACTCTGCAAAGTCTTACAACAACACAGAGGACATTTCTGAGTCCTTGGCCTGCTGCCTGTCCTTACCTTATGCTGCCCCATCCCTCTGAGCTGCTTCCTGACTAGTTACGGCCCAGACCCATTTCCCATATCATCTATCCAACCTTCAGGATCGGTGATTTCTTCAGCTTGTTCAGGTTGCAAAGCCCTGGAAGTAACAGGATGTATTTGGGAATGCTCGGAGGAATCACACAATCTGTCGTACAGTGGCGTGTGCCACAGACATTGATGATTTGGTTCTTTCATATCAATTTCACTTCAAAACATTTGACTCTCTTCTGTATCCAACACAAAACTGTCCCCAGCCGTGTGCATGCCCCAAAATAGAAAAACAAGTTCATGTAATAAATTGCTGTGCCATACATGCTTTGATATTCACCTTAATATTCATATACTCCTTGCTTATTGATTTCTGTCTGTTAAAAAACACCAAAGTAAACAAAGGTAAACAAACAAAAACAAAAACCACCAAAAGTATTATCCAAATTGGGTGAAGCCAATGGGTCTGTATATTTGCACTGAGTTTTTCTATGATCCGGGAGCTCTGTTAACTACTGGGAATTCTAATGTGAGTAGAAGCACCACTGCCCTCAAAGAGTCAACATCTTTGTGGAGGAATAAAACTTAAATTGGGAGACTTCTCTCCATTAACCTCCTTCTTTGTGGTTAATTGGGAAAGAACTACCTTTATTTTACCTTACTAGTAATACACCTTTGTCCAGCTCTTGAAGAACAAATGGGAATAAGGTTTAAAGACAATTATCAAAGGGCTGCCTGGGTGGCTCAGGTTAAGCATCTGACTCTGAATTTCAGCTGGGTCATGATCTTATGGTTCTTGAGATCAAGCCCCACGTGCGGCTCTGCACTGACAGCGGGGAGCCTGCTTGTGATTCTCTCTCCCCTTCTCTCTCAAAATAAATAAACTTTAAAAAATAGAGACAGGGCAAAATGGATGAAGGGGTCAAATAGTATAAACTTCCAGTTATAAAATAAATAAATCCTGGGGATGTAGTGTACAGCATGGAGACTATAGTTTATAATACTATATTGCATATTGAAAGTTGCTAAGAGAATAAAAAAAACTTTTCATTGCACAAAAAAAAAAAATTTTAACTATGTGCAGAGAGAGATGTTAACCAGACTTCTTGAGGCCATCATTTTATAATTTATATAAATATCAAGTCATTATGTTGTACTACACCTGAATCTAATGTTATATGTCAACTGTATCTCAAAAATTAAGCCTCTACAAAACAAAGAAAAATATATATAACAGCCCAGGTAGATGAGAAGAAAGCTTTGGTAAGCCCCTCCCGTGACTTAGCACTGATCATTTTAACTCTACTATTTATTGAACACTTGTGTTAACCTAGCATGATGCTAAGTGCTTTACTACAGGGGCAAGGAAACATTTTCTGTAAAGGGCCAGATAGTAAATATTTTAGGCTTTGCATGCCATATGGTTTCTGTTACAACTACTCAGCTCTGCCTTTGTAGCACAAAATCAGCTGGAGAGGATAAGTAAACAAATCGGTGTGGCTCTACTCCAATGAAACTTTTGTTTGCCAAAACAGGTGGTGGGCTGGATTTAGCTGTGGGCGTAGTTTGCTGACCCCCACTCTGCACTCATCACATTTCATTCTCTCAACCAAACTGTGAAGTTGGTATAATTACTCCCAGTTCACAGATGAAGACACTGGGGCTCAGAGACGGTTGATAACTTGCACACAGACACACAACTAGTCAGTGATAGAGATTGCATTTTAACTCAAACCATCTGCCTTCGAAGCCCACTTTCTTCTCTTGCGTGCTCTGCCCCTCCCACTGCCTTCAGGTGCAGAGTTCAGAACCACTGCCTAATCTGAAGCTAACTTCATTCCTAAGAGCCCACTTGCTCTCTCCAGGTTTGACCTGATTGCCAACGGGGGTGCCTCTTTGACCCTGCACTTCGAGCGAGCCCCATTCATGAGCCAGGAGCGCACCGTGTGGCTGCCTTGGAATAGCTTTTACGCCATGGACACCCTGGTGATGAAGACCGAGGAGAACTCCATCCCCAGCTGTGACCTCAGTGGCTTTGTCCGACCAGATCCAATAATCATCTCCTCCCCACTGTCCACTTTCTTCAGTGCCGCCCCTGGGCAGAATCCCATCGTGCCTGAGACTCAGGTAGGAATGGCAAGTGCTAGGGTAGGTCTCTTCAAATCCTACCCTAACCCAAACTGGCTGGCCAAATTCCTCTCACCATACCTCACTCTCTGGGTGGGCCAGAAACTAATATTAAGAAAGAGAGACAAAAACTAGGAACACAATAGAATTTATGGCCACTGGAGAGAAAACTGAATCTCTCCTGTACCTTCCAGATGTTTCCAGATAGTCGTTCAAGACTTTGGCAGTCAACAGAGCTTTTAATAAAATAAAAAACAATATACATATGTGCAACCCACCTGCAAATTGCTTTTTATTTCTGTTAGTCACAGAGATACATGATAAGAGGCACTTTAATGATCTACATCAGTGTTAGGACAGAGGGCATATTACATTATTGCCTCCCTGTTGCTTTATACCAATTGTCACTGGAAGTTGCAGGTTCATATAATTACAGCCTCTTGTGGCCTCCTTACATGCAGCTAGCAATAAAGCCTGCTGTTCTTATTTACATCTTTTGCCAACAGTGTGGTTTTTAAAAAGAAACACAACAGTGACCAGGAATAATTATTAATCCAAAAATCATAACCTCAGCCCCTTGGCTCCATGGTGTAGGATAAAGTTTTGGTGGCTTTTTTTCTCTCAGTTGGGGGAAGTGGTTCTTGCACCCCACATAAGGCATGATGCTTTGTGAGAGCAGCAACAGACAGGCAGCCTCGGGGTTGCAAGCAGCCTGCTGCCCAGGGGTCACTGGATGCAGCATGTCTCATATCCACCCTGTGTTTCCTCTCCAGGTTCTTCATGAGGAAATTGAGCTCCCTGGTTCCAATGTGAAGCTTCGCTACCTGAGCTCCAGGACCGCAGGCTATAAGTCTCTGTTGAAGATCACCATGACCCAGTCCACCGTGCCTCTGAACCTTATCAAGGTTCATCTGATGGTAGCTGTAGAGGGGCACCTCTTCCAGAAGTCATTCCAGGCCTCTCCCAACCTGGCCTACACCTTCATCTGGGATAAGACAGATGCATATGGCCAAAGGGTATACGGACTCTCTGATGCTGTTGGTATGTTCCGGTTTCAACTCCTTATTGATCCTTGGATTTAGTCATGCATTAATTCAATCAATATTGAGTCCTTAGTATGTGCCAAGCACTATCCCAGTAGATAAGAATGCATTGGTCAGTAATACAGACAAGAGTCCTATTTCACAGACCTTCTGTACTAGTGAGGGATCAAGATAATAAACAGACTGGACAAGAAAATATCAAGCAATGATAAGGGCTAATATGAAAGTAAAAATAAGTTAATTTATCAGGAAGGAGGAGCAACTGTGGGTGGGCATTCAGGGAAGGCTTCTTGGCAGGTGATACTCCACCAGAGGCATTATTTTTCTGGTAGAAAGAGTGAGAAGACTAACGTGTGTTTGAATGACAAAGAGAAGGGCAGTGTGGCTGGAATGTATGAGCAAGGAGAATATTCGAGATAGGGGTAAGCAGTAGCAGGGGCTAGATCATGTTCCCAGGATGCATCAGGAGAAACAGAAAACGAAAGGGATGTGAAAGCCACATGCTGTGTTTCAGGCTGTACCTTTGAGGGAATCACACAACTGCCCACTGATGGAAGACTACCATAAGAGAAGGGTCTGTTGGTTTATCAATCACTGAAAAGTTGTCAGCTATGTATTAATATCAACCTACCCAGTATCTTTTCCTACTTGTGGAAAGCTGGATGAGATTAATTAAAATCTAGAATCCTGTATTTTCTTCACTATTAGGCTTGCTATTTCCAAGAACTATAATAAGTTACCAAAATAAGAAACCGGCAAACTTAGAAATTTTCATGATAGTTGGCAGCCATTGTTTGTCAGACACTCCTTTTGTGCAGAGCACTGAGCTAAACTACTTTGTCTGGGGTAGCCTGTCAATAACTTCACAGAGGAGGCACTCTCACAACCCCCATTGTGCAATAGGACAGGAGGGAGAGGGTACGTAAGCTGCCTAACGTCATGGACCTAGCAGTTTACACGTGCTCAGGGTGTGGCCCTAGTAGTCTGCTTCATCAGCAAGTTATTATTAACTTAATCAAAGATAGTAATGTTATTGAAGTAAGTAGTGCATTTAATATAAGGTGGCTAATCAAATATTATACCAGTCTTTACCAATATCAAAATAATATCCAGGGGCACCTGGGTGGCTTAGTGGGTTATGCGTCCGACTTTCGCTTAGGTCATGATCTCACAATTCGTGGGTTCGGGCCCCGTGTCGGGCTCTGTGCTGACTGCCAGCTTAGAGCCTGGAGCCTGTTTCAGTCTGTGACTCCCTCTCTCTCTGACTCTTCCCTGCTCACGCTGTCTCTCTCTCTCTCCTAGAAATAAATAAAACATTAAAAAAAAAATAATAATAATATCCAACATCAAAACATAGAAGCAGTATTATAACGCACCCCCTTTATCTAGCTTCTGACATTATCAAGTCCATCTTTTCATCCTCCTCCCTGCTTCCCATGATTTTCTGAAGAAAGTCTCAGATATCATATAAACTCATCCATAATATTTCACAATGTATCTCTAAAACACACTTTAAAAGCATGACAATATAATTATCACAATTTTAAATTGATTATTTCTTAATATCTTCAAATAGCTTATTCAATATTTCAATTGTCTTATGAGTATTATAAAATATTAATGCTTTGTTTGGGTCAGAACCCAATAAGATCCACCTTTTGCAATTTTGATTTCTCTTAAATTTCTTTAATCTATGTTTTCCCTTCTGTCTCTAACTCTTTTTTTTAAGTTTTGTATTTTATTTTGAACAAATTGCATTGTTTGCCTGTAGAATTTCCCATAGTCTAGTTTATTTTCTGATTGCACCCCTGTGGCTGTTTAACATCTTCATTTGTTCTATTATCTCTTGTAAACTGAGAGTTGAAACTCGAGGCTTTTTCAGGTTCAGGTTTGATATTTTTATTAATATAAACTTTAATTTTTTTATTGAGGTATAATTGACATGCAACATAATATCAGTTTCAGGTGTATAACAGGATTCCATATTGGTATATATAGTGTGCAAGCATCACCACAAGTCTAGTTAACATCTGCCACACACATTGTTACAATTTTTTTTCTTGTGCTGAGAACTTTTAAGATCTCTCTTAACAACTTACAATATGCAATACAGTATTATTAACTATGGTCACCATGTCACACATTATATTCCCGATACTTGTTTATTTTATGACTGGAAGTTTGTACCTTTGACCCCCTTCACTCATTTCTTTCACCTCCCACCCGGTACCTCCAGCAACAACTAAAATCTGATTCTACATCTATGAGCTTTGTTTTATTTTTTTAGAAGATTCTACATAGAAGTGAAATCATACAGTATCTGTCTTTTCTCTAATTTATCTAACTTAACATAATGCCTTCAAGATCCATCCATGTTGTCACAAATGGCAAAATTTCACTCTTTTCTGTGGCTGAATAATACTACACACATGCACGCGCACTCACAGGCACACACACACACATCTTCTTTATCCATTCAGCCATTAATGGGCACTTAGACTATTTCTGTATCTTAGCCATTGTAAATAATGCTGCAATGTACATGGGGTACAGATATCTTTTTGAGTTCGTCTTTTCGTTTTCTTTGGATAGATACCCAGAAGTGAAATTGCTGGGTCATGTGGTTCTGTTTGTAGTTTGTTTGTTGGTTTTGTTTTGTTTTTTTTTTTTGAAGAACCTCCATGCAATTTACATTCCTACCAGCAGTGCACAAGTGTTGCCTTTACTCCACATCTCCACCAATACTTGTTATTTCCTATCTGTTTGATAATAGCCATTCAGACACGTATGAGGTCGTATCTCATTGTGGTTTTGGTTTGCATTTCCCTGATGATTAATGATGTTGAGCATCTTTTCATGAACGTCTTGGCCTTCTGTATGTCTTCTTTGGAAAAATGTCTATTCAGAACCTCTGCTCATTTTTTCATTGGATCGTTTGCCTTCTTGCTATAGAGTTGTATGAGTTCTTTGCATATTTTAGATATTAAACCCTTATCAGTTGTATGGTTTGCAACTATTTTTTTTTCCTATTCTGTAGGTTGCCTTTTCATTTTGTCGATGGTTTCCTTTGTTGCACAGAAGCATTTTAAATTTTAAAAAACTTTTTTCAATGTTTGTTTATTTTTGAGAGAGAGACGGACAGAGTGTGAGTGGGGAATGGGGTGAGAGAGAAGAAGACACAGAATCTGAAGCAGGCTCCAGGCTCTGAACTGTCACCACAGGGTCCAGTGCAGGGCTTAAGCCCACAAACTGTGAGATCATGACCTGAGCCAAAGGTGGTCATTCAACCGACAGAGCCGCCCAGGCGCTCCATAATAGAAGCATTTCAATTTGATGCAGTCCCACTTGTTCATTTTGGCTTTTGTTGGCTGTGCTTTTGGTGTCAAATCAAAAAATTATTGCTAAGACCAATGTCAAGAAGATTACCCCCTATGTTTTCTTCTAGGAGCTTTATGGTTTTAAGTCTTACATTCAAGTCTTTAATCCGTTTTGCATTAATTTTTGGGTATGGTGTAAGATGGTGATCCAGTTTCATTATTTGTCATGTGGCTGTCCAGTTTTCCCAGCACCATTTATTGAGGGGACTGTCTTTTCCCCATTGTGTATTCTTGGCTCCTGTGGTTTAAATTAATTGGCCATATATGTATGGGTTTATTTCTGGACTCTCTATTTTGTTCTATTGACCTGTGTCTGTTTTATTTTTAAATAGTTTATTGTCAGGTTGGGTCATAGGGGAGTTCTACTGTTAATTTTTTGAGGAAACTCCACACTGTTTTCCAGGGGGCTGCACCAGTTTACATTCCCACCAACAGTGTAGGAGGGTGCCCATTTCTCCACATCCTCGCCAGCATCTATAGTCTCCTGATTTGTTCATTTTAGCCACTCTGACCAGCATGAGGTGGTATATCAGTGTGGTTTTGATTTGCATTTCCCTGATGATGAGGGACACTGAGCATCATTTCATTTGTCTGTCGGCCAGCTGGAGGTCCTCTTTGGAGAAGTGTCTGTTCATGTCTTCTGCCCATTTCTTCACTGGATTATTTGTTTTTTGGGTGTGGAATTTGGTGAGTTCTTTATAGATTTTGGATACAACCCCTTTATCTGATATGTCACTTGCAACTGTCTTTTCCCATTCCGTCAGTTGCCTATTAGTTTTACTTATTGTTTCCTTTGCTGTGCAGAAGCTTTTTATCTTGATGAGGTCCCAGTAGTTCATTTTTGTTCATGATTCTCTTGACTTTGGGGATGTGTCAAGTAAGAAATTGCTGTGGTTGAGGTCAAGGAGGTTGTTTCTTTCTCCTCTAGGATTTTGATGGTTTCCTGTCACATTCAGATCCTTTATCCATTTTGTGTTTATTTTTGTGTATGGTGTGAGAAAATGATCTAGTTTCATTCTTCTGCGTGTTGCTGTCCAGTTTCCCAGCACCATCTGTTATAGATGCTGTCTTTTTTCCATTGGATATTCCCTCCCACTTTGCCAAAGATTAGTTGGCCATACATTTGTTGGTCTAATTCTGAGTTCTCGATTCTATTCCATTGGTCTATGTGTCTGTTTTTGTGCCAGTACCATACTGTCTTGATGACAGCTTTGTAGTAGAGGCTAAAGTCTGGGATGGTGATGCCTCCGATTTTGGTTTTCTTCTTCAATATTACTTTGGCTATTCGGGGTCCATACAAATTTTAGGATAGTTTGTTCTAGCTTTGAGAAGAATGCCGATGCAGTTTTGAATCAGATTACATTGTATGTGCAGATTGCTTTTGGTAGTAATGACATTTTAACAATATTTATTCCTCTAATCCATGAGCATGGAATGTTTTTCCATCTCTTTGTGTCTTCTTCAATGTCCTTCATAAGTTTTCTATAGTTTTCATCATACAGATCTCCTATATCTTTGGTTAGGTTTATTCCTAGGTATTTTATGGTTTTTTTGTGCAACTGTGAATGGGATCAGCTTCTTGATTTCTCTTTCTGTTGCTTCATTACTGGTGTATAAAAATGCAACTGATTTCTGTACGTTGATTTTGTACCCTGCAACTTTGCTGAATTCATGGATCAGTTCTAGTAGGCTTCTGGTGGAGTCTGTCAGGTTTTCTACGTAGAGTATCATGTCATCTGCTAAATGACTTCTTGCCAATTTGACTTCTTTGCCAATTCTGATGCCTTTTATTTCCTTTTGTTGTCTGATGGCTGATGCTAGGACTTCCAGCACTATGTTAAACAACAGTGGTGAGAGTGGACATCCCTGTTATGTTCCTGATTTCAGGGGGAAAGCTCTCAGTTTTTCCCCATCGAGGATGATGTTAGCTTGAGGGCTTCTCATAAATGTTTAATGGTGTTTAACNTTGTCCAATTTGTTGGCATACAATTTTTCATAGTATTCCCTGATAATTGCTTGTATTTCTGAGGAATTTATTGTAATAAGTCCATTTTCATTCATGATTTTTTTCTATTTGGGTGCTCTCTCTTTTTTCTTTTTGAGAAGCCTGGCTAGAGGTTTGTCAATTTTGTTTACTTTTTCAAAAAACCAACTCTTGATTTTGTTGATCTGTTCAACTGTTTTTTTGGATTCTATATTGTTTATTTCTGCCCTGATTTTTATGATTTCTCTTCTCCTACTGGGTTTGGGGTGCTCTTGTTGCTCTGCCTCTAGTTCCTTTAGGTGAGCTGTTAGATTTTGTACTTGCACTTTTTCTAATTTCTTAAAATAGGCCTGGAGTGCTATGTATTTTCCTCTTAGGACTGCCTTTGCCATATCCCATAGAGTTTGAATTGTTGTATTTTCTTTTTCATTTGTTTCCATATATTTTTAAATTTCTTCTCTAATTGCCTAATTGACCCATTCGTTCTTTAATGGAGTGTTCCTTAACCTCCATGTTTTTGGAAGTTTTCCAGACTTTTTCCTGTGGTTGATTTCAAGTTTCATAGCATTGTGACTTGAAAGTGTGCTAGGTACGAACTCAGTTCTTTTATACTTATTGAGGGCTGCTTTATGTCCAAGTGTGTGATCTATCTTGGCGAATGTGCCATGTGTACTTGAGAAGAAAGCGAATTCCATGGCCTCAGGATGTAGAGTTCTAAATATATCTGTCAAATCCATCTGGTCCAATGTGTCATTCAAGTCCATTGTGTCTTTAGTGATTTTCTGTCTAGTTTATCTATCCATTGCTGTAAGTGGAGTATTAAAGTCCCCTACTATTAGCACATTCTTGTCCATAAGATTGATTCTGTTTGTGATTGTTTTATGTACNTATCCAAAATCTATAAGGAACTCACCAAACTCCACACCCAAAAAACAAACAATCCAGTGAAGAAATGGGCAGAAGATATGAACATACCCTATGTCTTTTGATTTGAGTGTTTAGTCCATTTACATTCAGTGTTATTATTGAAAAATATGGGTTTAGAGTCATTGTGTTCTCTTTAGGATTCATGCTTGTGGTGGTTTTTCTTGTACCTTGTGTTCCTTAAACATTTCCCTCATAGAATCCCCCTCAGGATTTCTTGTAGGGCTGGTTTAGTGGTGACGAATTCTTTCAATTTTTGTTTATTTGGAAAGACTTTTATCTCTCCTTCTATTTTGAGTGACAGGCTTCCTGGATAGAAGATCCTTGGCTGCTTATTTTTTCTGTTCATCACATTGAAGATTTCCTGCCATTCCTTTCTGGCCTGCCAAGTTTCAGTAGATAGGCCTGTAACCACTCTGATAGATCTCCCTTTGTATGTTAGGGCCCTTTTATCCCTAGCTGCTTTCAGAATTCTCCTTTGTCCTTATATTTTGCCAGTTTCACTATGATATGTCGTGGAGAAGATCGATTCAAGTTACGTCTGAGGGGAGTTCTCTGTGCCTCTTGGATATCAATGTCCATTTCCTTCCCCAGATTGGGGAAGTTCTCAGCTATAATTTGTCCAAGGACTCCTTCATCGCCTTTCCCTCTCTCTTCCTCTTCTGAAATTCCCATGATACGGATATTGTTCCATTTGATTGTATCACTCAGCCCTTGAACTCTCCTTTCGTGTTCCTGGATCAGTTTATCTCTTTTTCTCAGCTTCCTCTTTTTCTATAATTGTGTCTTCTAATTCACCTATTCTCGTCTCTGCCTCTTCAATCTGTGCATTGGATGCCCCCATTTTATTATGCACCTCATTTATAGTATTTTTTAATTCATCACAACAATTTTTAAGCTCCATAGTCTTATAGCAATACTTTCTCTAATGTCTTCCATGCCTTTTTCAAGCCCAGTGATTAATTTTATGAATATTGTTCTAAATTCTTGTTCAGTTATATTGCTTATATCTGTTTTGAGCAGTTCTTTAACTGTCATATCTTCCTGGAATTTCTTTAGAGGAGAGTTCTTCCATTTCATCATTTTAGCTACCTTTCTGTCACTTGTTAGTTTTGGTTTGTTTGTTTTTTTTTTTTTACAAATAGTTTATTGTCAAATTAGTTTCCACATAACACCCAGTGCTCATCCCCACAAGTGTCCTCCTCCATGCCCATCCCTCCTCCCCCCCACATCCATCAGTCCTCAGTTTTTGTCAGCATTCAAGAGTCTCTCATGGTTTGCCTCTCTCCCTTTCCCCCACCATTTCCCCCCTTCTTCTCCCCCACGGTCCTCCGTCAAGTTCCTCCTAATCCTCCTATACGTGCAAACATATGATATTTGTCCTTCTCTGCCTGACTTATTTCGCTCAGCATAACACCCTCAAGGTCCATCCCTGTCACTTGTTAGTTTTAAAAGCTTGTTATGTCCCCTGTACCTGCAAGTACTGCTATATTAAAGAAGGCCCTTTGACTGTCCAGGGCCTATCCATTCAGGAAGTCTTCTTTGAATGGTGTCTCTTGGTCTCTCTTGTTGAGACTTTGGTTGTCTTATTTCCCTACTCGTAGTGGCATTTGGGACTCTCCACCATGTGTACTTTGGCGTGTTTCTTGAGGTAGCCAGTTTCTATCAGTACGACTGGGGTTGATAAAGGCACAACTCTGCAGGTTATGTCTCACTCAGGGTCCATTTAGGATACAGAAACCACATACCTCCGAAGTAGGGCACAATATCTGTTAATGTCAGAAAAAAAATATGAACGATGCTCAGTTACAAGTCCAGGATGGAACTGCATCACATTACAGAAAAGCTTCACCAGAGCACAGGTCACAGGAACAGACCACAGATTGGAAGCCCGACCGGTATCTGTTTTTAATGCCCATACCATACTGTTTTGATTACTATAGCTTTGTAATATAGTTTGAAATCAGGGAGTGTAATGCCTCTAACTTTGTTCTTTCTCAAGTTTGCTTTGGCCACTTTGGGTCTTTTGCAGTTTGATATACATTTTAGGATTATTTGTTCTACTTTTGTGTTTCTATTCTGTGCCATTGGAATTTTGTTAGGGATTGCATTGAATATGTAGACTGCTTTGGATAGTGTGGACATTTTAATATTAATCATTCTAATCCATGAACACAGACTACATTTCCATTTATTTGTCTCTTCTTCAATTTCTTTCATCAGTGTTTTATAGTTTTCAACATATAGGTCTTTCACCTCCTTGATTAAATTTGTTCCTAGGTATTTTATTCTCTGTTTTTTTTCCCCCAGCAGGACAACTAGATAGGTAGTACTGTTGTCTCCCATAAGGAGGCACCTAATGTCATTTTGTTTATCCTTTTGTGATTTCAGAGGCCTCTGATGCTCATCACCTAGATCCATTCGGTCATTAGGAATTGCAAAGTCATATTTTAATTTTGCCATTGCTTTTCTATTTATTAGGTAGAATACTTTTACATAGAAATATTCTCTCATTAACTACTTGGTTATAGGAGGTAGAGTTCAAATGAGAAAGAAGAGATAAATACTTGATTGCCTTTATTTACTATTTTCAAAATAATAAGTTGGTTGTCTAACATCCTCTAAGAGTGGAAAATTAATTTTCTAATACCGTTATGAACTCATAGAATAAAACATGTCTAATATGTTTCAATCCATTGAAGCTATTATCTTTACTAAGGGTCAAATTGTCCCATGTTTGGTCAGTGGGACACTCTTCAAGCTGACTCCCAGATTCTTTTGACATAACCCTAGTAGATTTTGATTTCTTTCTTGCTATCCGGCATGATAAAATGGCCTAGTCTCGTCTTGTTCATTTCCTGCTCCAGCCATTTCTTCAAGGAGCCCTGCTTGATTTCCTTTTAATGAGAAATAATATTTCAAGGCCACAAGCCAGGCACTAGCAATTCTCTTTGCTACTGGTTTGGTTGTCGTTTCTTGGATTTTCAGAGGACAAGTTAAGAAATATATGTGGATTTTTTTTTAATAAAATGTATCTCCCATTCATACTGATGCTCCTATATCTCAAGATTTAAAAGAAGCTGTGGAGAATCCCCAAAGGTGACACACATAGTTAAGAACTTAATGTGGTAGGAATAGCAGTAATAACAATGCCTCATATTTCTAAAGCAATGCTGCAATTAAAAATGTATGGCATCTTGGCATTTGTCTCATTTATCCCTACTACATCTCTCTGAGAAATTGAGGCTTCTCTTGCTCTGTTTTACACACGGGGAAAACAGAGCCATGAGGAAGCGTGAGCTGGAGCAGAGTTAGAACTGAAGTCCTTCATCTCTCACCTCCCTCTCTCATTTGTCCATGTGGCAAATGTAGGATTTTTACAGTCTTTGGATTCTGTTCCCCACTGAATTGTCACATAATTGGCAGGCTTTGTCCCCATGCCTGCCTTGCCTGGCACTCTCTGGAATCCTGAGTGGTCGTACAAAGAGCTTTAACTTATACAAGCTGTTGCCTACAAAATCTCCTTATAAATGAGCCACTATGCTTCCATAGGCCTGCCTCCTAGTGAGCAAAAATAAATAACACAGAATATGATAAATGCATTCTGTGAACATCAGGCTGAAAGAAACAGTCTCCTCTCCTGTCCGTCTATAAAGGAGAGTTGTATTTCGTTTTTAAATGATTCTTCTCCTCCTTCCACATCACTAGGGTCATTTTTTGAAAGCCAGCTGTTCATTGGAAAAGCATTTCTATCCCCACAGAGTACTACTGTGTAAAGTTTCAAGGTTGAGTTCAGCTTGAAATCTGAATTTAATATTGTGTGGAATCACAAGGAGAAAAGCAATCAACCCGCCTCCTTGAGTGAGTTTTTGGAAAGGAATCTGTATTACCATGAATATGTGTTTCTCATTCCAGCTGGAAAGCTCTGGGTTAATCAAGTAAACTCTCTCTTTTCTCCACTCTGCCCCACCCACTTTTATCTTTCAGTGTCTGTTGGGTTTGAATATGAGACCTGCCCCAGTCTAATCCTGTGGGAGAAAAGGACAGCCCTCCTTCAAGGATTTGAGCTAGACCCTTCCAACCTCGGTGGCTGGTCCCTGGATAAACATCACATTCTCAATGTTAAAAGTGGTATGTGGGCACATTTACTTTCCCAAATACATCCTGATCTCTCCTCTGGAAACTTTTCTGTAGCCTTGACATTTAAGTGGTGGCCCCTCCTCTTCCCTTAGCATTTTTCATCAAATGTCCAAAACACTCATAGGTTTTCCCACCTTCTCCTTTTAAATGTCAAAAACTGTTGGGCTGTTTTCCTCAGATCATATGCCTTAGTACCTCACAATTCTTCTTCAGTTACCCCTAGAAGTGATATCATAGCCTTGGGGTTTAGCCACCCCATCACAGCTCTCTCAGCATTGTAAGGAAATAGGCAAGTTCCCCAAAGATCAAAGTTTCCAATTTCTCTTCTCTCTGCCACTGCCCCTCACCCTCAGTAAGCCAATAGAAGTATCCTCCCCAGAAGATTGCAGTAACTATCCCCATTTTCTGCTCCCCAGGAATCCTACACAAGGGCACCGGAGAGAACCAGTTCCTGACCCAGCAGCCTGCCATCATCACCAGCATCATGGGCAACGGCCGCCGACGAAGCATTTCCTGTCCCAGCTGCAATGGCCTTGCTGAAGGCAACAAGCTACTGGCCCCAGTAGCTCTGGCCGTTGGAATTGATGGGAGCCTCTTCGTTGGAGACTTCAATTACATCCGGCGCATCTTTCCCTCTAGAAATGTGACAAGCATTTTAGAGTTACGGTAAGTGGCCACACAGAAAACCTTCCTTTGCTCTGTTTTTCCCATTGCTACAAAGCTTCACTGGGCAAATGATGGCTGCATTGGAGGTTCTCCAGAGAATATATATTCCATAAAATGGGCTGTGCTTCAAAATCTAGGCCCAGAATCAAGTATGGATTGGGGAGATTCTTTTTGAATCTATAAAACACCACACATATTGGATACAATTGTTAACACCTGACATATAAACAAGGGTGAAAGCTTTATGTCATGGTGCTTGGTGTGGGACCGGCATAGCTGTATTTTGTAAAACCCCCACATAAGAATCTGATACATATCAAACAATGAAAGAGCCACTACTTCAAGCTGTTCATCTGTTTCAGTGGTTTCTAGAGTGACACTACTTAAAAATACAGGCTCCTGGAGTCCACCCCAGAAGCACTGATTCAGTAAATCTAGAGAAGAGCCAAGGCATTTTTTATCTTTGACAAGCTCTATAGAAGATGGTGATGTATATGAGAGTCTGAGAACTGCTAATGTTCATTTACTAATTCCAATGTTTATATTGAGTGCCTCTATATACCTCCTTTCTATAAATTCTCTGGATCTTTGCACATTCACCAGGATATGAGTTAGAATTACTGCATAGTCCTTGCTAGTTAACTTCTGGCCACACCTAGTAGATTCCTCCTGGTCATTGCTTGCTACTAAATCTGAAGTCCAGATTACTCTATGCTGGGCAAAAGGTCTGATACACTTTTCACCAGCAAAGTTGACTCCAGGCCCTCAAACCTAGAGAGGGATATGTAAGTAGAGGGAGAAATGAAATCTATAAATAAGGGACAAAATACTTGTTGAATGTACACCATGTGCCAAGGACTATCTGTTGGGAGATGAGGGAGAGGGTGGGAACAAGCAAAGTCCTACCTGTTGTGTTTGTGATCTTATAGGGAACCTCACGCCAAATCATGTAGACAAATTTAAAAAATAATAAGAATGCTTTAAGGAAAACCTAACAGGGTAAAAATTAGGGACTATGTTGAGGGGTAGGAAGGATAAGGAAGATACATAAGACAGTTAGGGAAACATTTCCTACTAAGTGACATCTGAGATGGGGTCTGAATGATGAGGTCAGCCTTGTGAAGATCTGGGGGAAAGTATCCCAGGCAGAGAGAAGTTGTGCAAAAGCCCTAATATCAGCAAATAATCTGGCTTATTTAAGGGACTGATAGAATTCCAATATGGTTGCAGGGTGGTGAGATCAGGAGGAAGTGTTTCAGGGTCAGAGAGGTCATTAGGGGATCAATACTTCAGCATCTTAGGGACCTGTTGACAAGTGTAAATTATACACTTAATGGACAGATGTTAGCGGTTGAAGTAGGAAGTACAGTAGAGTTGACATGATCTTATTTGCCTTTTGAAAATATTATTCTGCGCATTGTGTGGACGAATGGACTGTAAGGGTGCAAGAGTGGAGGCAAAGAAGTCCATAGGGAAGCTGTAACAGCTGACCAGGATCTGGGTGATGGTGATATAGACTGAAGGAGTAGCAGGGGTGACAAGGGAGTGTTCCAACTGGGATATATTTTCAAAGTAAATGTGATGGGAACTGTTCATGGATCAGGTGTAAGAAACAGAAAAAAAGAAAAATCAAGGATTATGACGAGGATCTTGACCAGAGCAACCGAGGAGGTGGTGATGCCTTCTAATGTAGCCTCAGCTACCATGTGAAGGACTTAGAAGAAGCCACAGGTTGCACTTGCATTTTAGTGGCCCCTTCTGAGAGTGGCCCCCTTCCCAGTGATCAGACTGTCAGAAGTACTGCTGACTATTCCTAGGATCTGAGACTATGCCAAGCACTGGATGGGATTAAGAGAGAGAGAGAGAGAGAGAGAGAGAGAGCACCCAGCTTCACTCCAAGAAGGTCACAGCTTCAGGATCCATCAGGCATTTACTGAGCATGATGTGAGCCAAGCATCTTCTGTGCTCTAAAGGTCTAGAAAGGGATGAAACACAACGCTCAAAGAGCACCCATTTGAGGGTGACAGATTGGTACCTAGACAAGTAGAGACCATTCAGGTTGAGTGTTCATCATGGAAATAAAGAAGGGGAGACCATGGGGTGGACTAGGAGAACATAATAACCAAAAGATAAACAATGAGAGGAGGAAAGAGACAAATGGAAAAGGCTAGCTAATCCTCAAGCTGTCAAATTGCCAAGCAGACAAACCACATTCCCCAGAGCTCCCCAACTAGGTCCCCTTCCCAAGATGTTCATTTCCCTTTTTATCCTAGGAGAGTCCTCTTCTCAGGAGTCCTGTGGGGAGCAGAGGGCCATGGCAGGAGGCAGGGAAGGGGGTGAAAGTAGCATTCTGCTTTTCCATGAGGGTTGCATTTTTAAATCTGAAATTTGTAATCAACCTTCCATGTCTGGCCCTTACTTCTTTGTCATGGAGCTAGGCGCTCAGAGCTAAATCAGCACTTGCCCGCTACATTCCAACCTCCAAACCTGGACTCATGCTACTTGCTCTATTCAAAATAGTTTGTCTAATCAGCCTCATCAGCTCATTTTGAAGGCCCCCTCTTCCATAAAGCCTTACTTCTCTAGCAGAAATAATTCTCACCCTCCTCTGGGTCACTTAACTCTAATTTTCCACAAAAGTTGACCCCCATTTACAGCCTTGTTTTTCAGTTATTTCCATGTAGGTCTTTTAGGGTCTTAGTGTTTGAACTTCTATAGCACAGACACCTTTGGCATCTTTCCCCTTGATGCCTAGAGTAGTGCCTTTTCCACACTGGGGGCTCAAGACACATTGCCTGAGTTAAAGGAGACACAGCCCATTGTCCTCCTTTTCTTGGAATTTCTCCTTAATTCCAGGTCTCTCAATTCATAGAGGTCACAACATTAATGATAACAGCTAAGGGCCCACTCAGAGCAAGCCACACCACACCCACATGGTGACATTAAGAACAGCTGGAGAGAGTGTAACTACCAATTTTCCTCAATAGCTGTGTGGTTTCTTTTTCCTTTTTAACTGCCTTTGGACTTGTTCTTGCTTTCATCAGCCAGGTATCCAGAGACGATTAGAAGTTAAGCTTTTACAAGAACACTGGTTTGATTTTTCTTTTCTTCCCACTACATAACTGAAAACAAAGGGCTGTCAATCCCCTCTCTTCAAAACAGTAACCAGCAGAGGGAGGGAGGAGGGGAAAGAGACCTGTCTTGCTTATGTCTTTTCTCCATTGTGAGTTGGCAGCTGAATGATTTAGTTTCAGGATTCAGTGCCCATCCGTATCTCACTTACCCACCCCAGAACGGAGCCTCTGAATCAGAATTTTATATAAATGCTCCCATTATTCCTTCTCTCTTCCTCCTTCCTTTGCCTATCCAAAACACACAGGGGCAGAGTTCTGCGCACTTGAAAAACTTCTAATGTTAGAAAGAGCCTTCTTCTTAGGTAAAATGGTTACCATTTGTATGCTGCAGTTCTACCAGCATTCAAGATATTTTCAACATGCACTTCCCCAAAAAGCCTGATACCCCACCTTTAGTGGCCTATTCCCCTTCTTATACCTACCTCCAGGTAATCCTTGGAAAACCGAAGCCTTAGAGAGTAAATTTGTCAGTCACTGACACCTTAGAGTGTGAATTTCTGTCATAGAAAAATCTTCCTCCTCTATTGAGAATATCTTTAGAATTGGATCCCAATATAAGGCAATAAATTATAAGGTATGGAACAGTGTCTCTGCCTTTTCTTAACTTGGCTTCTTATGCTCAACCTAAGAATCTCATACTTCCCCTAATGTTTGAAATTCTAGAAAACTTTTTATTTTCCAAATATAAAATATATTATGATATGAAATATGTTTTTCCCCCAATTAAAACCTTTCCCCATGCCGAGATTCTTTTTTTAATTAATTTTTTAATTTATATCCAACTTAGTTAACATGTAGTGTAAAAATGATTTCAGGAATAGAATTTAGTGATTCATCACTTAGATATAATACCCACTGCTCATCCCAACAAGTGTCCTCCTTAATGCTCCTTGTCCATTTAGCCCATCCCCCACCCAGAACCCCTTCAACAACCTCATTTTGTTCTCTGTATTTAAGAGTCTGATGGTTTGTCCTCCCATTTATATATTGTTTTTGCTTCTCTTCCCTTCTGTTCATTTGTTTGGTTCCCTTCCCTTCTGTTCATTTGTTTTGTATCGTAAATTTGTATCTTAAATTTTACACATGAATGAAGTTGTATGACATTTATCTTTCTCTGACTAATTTTGCTTAGCATAATACATTCTAGTTCCATCCATGTTGTTGCACACGGCAAGGGGTCATTCTTTTTTTACTGCCAAGTGATATTCCATTGTGTGTGATATTTTATCGCCAAGTGATATTCCACGCACACACACACACACACACACACACACCACATTTTCTTTATACATTCATCCAGTTGATGGACATTTGGATTCTTTCCATACTTTGGCTATAGTTGATAGTGCTGCTATAAACATTGGGGTGCATCTGCCCCTTTGAAACAGCATTCCTGTATCCTTTGGATAATATCTAATACAATTACTGGGTCATAGGGTAGTTCTATTTTTAATTTTTTGAGAATCCTCCATACTGTTTTCCAAAATGGTTGCACCAGTTTGCAAAAGTGTTGCATTCTCACCAACATCTGTTGTTGCCTGAGTTGTTAATTTTAGCCATTCTGACAGGTATGAGGTGGTATCTCATTGTGGTTTTGATTTGTATTTCCCTGACAAATAGATGATGTTGAGCATTTTTTCATGTGTCTGTTAGCCATCTGGATCTCTTCTTTAGAAAAGTGTCTATTCATGTCTTTTGCCCATTTTTCACTAGATTTTTTGTTATTTTGGGTGTTGAGTTAGATAACTTCTTTATAGATTTTGGACACTAACCCTTTATCTGATGTTATTTGCAAATATCTTCTGCCAATCTGTCAGTTACCTCTTAGTTTTGCTGACTGCAGAAGCATTTTATCTTGATGAGGTCCCAATAGTTCATTTTTGCTTTTGTTACCCTTGCCTCTGGAGACATTCAAGTAAGAAGTTGCTGAGGCCGAGGTCAAAGAGGTTGTTGCCTGTTTTCTCCTCTAGAATTTTGATGGCGTCCTGTCTGACATTTATGTCTTTAATCCATTTTAAGTTTATTTTTGTGTTTGAAATAAGAAAGTGGTCCAGGTTCATTTTTCTGCATGTCGCTATCCAGATTTTCCAGCACCATTCACTGAAGAGACTGTCTTTTTTCCATTGGATACTCTTTCCTGCTTTGTCAAAGGTTAGTAGGCCATACATTTGTGGATCCACATCTCAGTTCTCTATTCTGTTCTGTTGATCTATGTATCTGTTTTTGTGCTGGTACCATACTATCTTGATGATTACAGCTTTGTAATACAGCTTGAAATCCAGAAATGTGATGCCTCAAGCTTTGGTTTTCTTTTTCAGGATTGCTTTGGCTATTCGGGGTCTTTGGTAGTTCCATACAAATTTTAGGATTGTTTGTTCTAGCTCTGTGAAGAGTGCTGTGTTTTGATAGGGATTGTATTGAATATGTAGATTGCTTTGGGTAGTATCGACATTTTAGCCATATTTGTTCTTTCAATCCATGAGCATGGAATGTTTTTCCATTTTTTTTGTGTGTGTCTTCTTCAATTTCTTTCATAAGCTTTCTATACTGCTCAGTGTATAGATTTTTTACCTCTTTGGTTAGGTCTATTCCTAGGAATTTTACGCATTTTGGTACAATTGTAAATGGTATCGATTCCATTTCTGCTGCTTCATTATTGGTGTATAGAAATGCAACCTATTTCTGTACATTTATTTTTATATCCTGTAACTTTGCTGAATTCATGGATCAGTTCTCACAGTTTTTTGGTAGAATCTCTTGGGTTTTCCACATAGAGTATCATGTTGTCTACAAAGAGTGAGAGTTTGATTTCTTCCTTGTTGATTTTGATGCCTTTTCTTTCTTTGTGTTGTCTGATTGCTGATGCTAGGACTTTCAACACCATGTTGAATAACAGTGGTGAAAGTGGACATCCTTGTTGTGTTCCTGACCTTAGGAGGAAAGCTCTCAATTTTCCCCTTGAGGTTGATATTAATGGTGGTCTTTCACAAACGGCTTTTATGATCTTGAGGTATGAACCTTGGGAGGTATCCCTCCCATGCTGAGATTCTGATGGTGCTACTGAAGTGGATCAACAGCAACAGCTTTATCAGGAAAGATCTTCAGGGAAGGGAATTGTCCAGTCCACATGTATCAGTGCTGGAGAGTGAAGAGTCACAAGAGAATGGGAGCCTAAGAAGGAAGGCAAGGGCAGCAAAAGTTAGAAGAAAGCTTCTCCAAACATAAGCTTTGCCTGAGAATTACAACAAGAAAAGACCCTGCTTGATACAGGCATAGAATGATAGGGAGGAATATATAGTTCTAGTTACAGAGGAAATGCTTTCCCTGTGTGGTCAGGCTTTAAACACCAAGGTCAGGAAACAAAATATAACATAGCACCCCTACCCAGAATAGCAATAACAACAATACCCCCCTAAAATTTGGGGCAGTTCTTGGCACTGTTTTCAAAGCTCTTTTACCAAAGTCAGGTCCAGGTTTCATGGGGCCTAAATCTTACATAATTCAGAATGAAACATAATATTATTTAGGATGAGAAAAGAAATCAACAGAAATTTCACATTTTGAAAAGCTGATAATTAGTGCAAAAATCACAAAATCCAGATGAATTATCTAAAATGTTTTATTAATTACTATTACACTTCCATGATACTTGTTTTCCTACACTTTTTGGCTGCAAAGTTTTTTATTGTCTTTTAATATGACAATGATTTTGTAATGTCATTACCTATAAAAAGAATAGAGCAATATTCAGTCTTTCCTCCAGCATAGCTATAGTCAAAATTTGTTTCACATTATTGATAAGTTAGTAAATGTTGTTTCACGTTTACAATTGATTACTGGTGATGTCATGAACATTGTTAGAGTTGTAAATTTCGGTAAAATCTTTATCAAGCTTCTTTGATAGTATTTCTGTGCATTTCAGGTTTCCTTGAACAGTGAATAACCTAAATAGTCTTTGAGTTGACACTCATTCACCAGCCTGTCATTGATGTCCTGGTAATAGTGAAATATTCCGTGTAAGTCTTTAGGGTGCTAGTGTGTGAGCTTCTATAGAGCAGACACCTTTGGCATCTTTGCCCCTTGATGCCTGAATAGTGTCTGGTCCACATCAGGGTCTCAGGACACACTGCTTGAGTTAAAGGAGACACACACCAGTGTCCTCCCTTTTGTTGGAATCTGTCCTTGGTTCTATGTCTCGCCAGTTGTGGAAGCCATAACATCAATGGAATGAGCAAAGGCCCCACTCAGAGCAAGCCATACCACACCCATTTGGTGACACTGGGCATTACACTTCCAGTAATAATGCTAAGTGAGTCTAAAAATTAGGGCAGGAGCTTTCCTGAAAACCATTCCTATACCAGAATCTCTAGCAGTAATCTAATTAGATAGTGAAAGGCCCACATATGAGCCACATAAGCATGTCCCCCTAAAACTAAACTAAATTTATCCCGGCTAACTTCTCTTTCATTAGAAGTCAAACAATAACAACAAAAAACTGTGGCCACTCCAATACCACCCTATTCTGTGGCACAAACGGAGTCAGAAGAGTTTTTTAGTCTTGACTAAAAAACAGTCTCAAATGTTGATGAGCTAAACCATCTCAGTTCTTGAATCCAAAACACCACTTCGCCCTTGAAGGTTGTGCCTAAAGGCTTTGCATTATTGAGGCATGGACAAAAAGCCTTAGCCTGTCCTTTCTACATAAGGCACCTGTGCTAATCTACATAGATTGACTCAATGCTGTTATTTTGGATTTGTTGGCTACTAAGCACCCACGCTGCCAATGGACTTGGACTGGAATAGCAGTGACTCAGTTGATTTCCAAAGCTCATATGCATGTGACCATTTGGACTGTACCCTCAATGACTTGGTCCCCCACTCCTGCCCTTCTCCTTTCCCCAGCATAGATACTCTATTAATCAACTTAAAGCAGATGTTCTTAGGAAAGAAGTAGGTCAGGTCTGCAGACCCAAATCCCATCCAGTCTTTTCACAAAATCTTGACTAAAAAACTGGAATTGATATTGCAATAATTAAGAGCCAAATATGACTACCACTGGTGGCAGATAACATTTCACTTTCATTAAGCAATATAAAATAAACGCGAGAATTCCCGGCTGCCACCCTGACACACCAGGCTTTGCAGAATGAATCTTAAATTGCACTATGTCAGTCAGAGCTCAGGAGTTATCAGCATCATTTAATTAACTTTTTTTTTTAACGAAAACTAACACATTGGAATAAAATATAAAAATGTAATCCCTATGCAAACCCACCACTAATCATGGTCCCTGGCAGAGACCCAGGCTGCACCTAAGCAGAAATCAGGGCATTAAGCTCTCTTTGTCCCTCCCCTGAAGCCTCCTCCATCAGCCAGAAGGGAAAGAGGGGTTAGAGACTCCTTCCACTTTGGCCTAGAAGTCTCAGGAATGAGAAGCAATTCTCTTTACTTGAGGCCTTAACATCTCTTCTCTTTGCCCTAATGGTATTAACTTCTAGCCTCTTTCCTGTTGAAATTGACATGTATTTTTGTTCTTAAAAAATGTTTCAAATCCTCTGTACCCCCCCCGCCCCGCTTCTCTCCTGCTCACACACTTTCTCTCAAAAATAAAAATATACATTAAGATGTAAAAAAACAACACTTTTACCACTTTTCAAAAAAATATATGGTAAATAGAGTCTTTGGCTCCAATTATGAAAGGATATTAATGCCCATGAATTTCATGTATGGGTGTTATCTGTAGGAAAGAATACAATCAAGGGGCCCCACACATGCAAATTGAGTTAGGGAGAGGGATGGTGTCATAGAACAGGGATAGGAAGTGGTTGAGACTCTCTGGGTTCAAGAGAATGTTTGCCAAACTGTAGATGGATTTGTGAAGAGGCTGTCTTCAGTGGTACTGACTACACCCGGTAATGCACCAAAAATATACAGATGGCATAGGTGGCACCAGGTTCCCTCCCACACCCAGCACAGACATAATGAATGAGTCCCAGCACTCTTTAGAGCTGATCGGCCTTTGGCTTCAGAATCCTTCTACTTCATGCTCCTGGCAGCCATCACTAATCAATCAGTATTGGCACTTAAGAGAGAACCTATTTGCCATCTTTCATTAGCCAGAAGACCTCTTTTACCTGTTGCCACCGTGTCATGTGACAGCCACATTGCTGGTCAGAGAATTCAAGCATTCTTCTGTAGATTTTTCAATGGCCAGGAAGAGTCCAAAATCAGGGGTGCTCCCCTAGTAATTGAGCCAGGAGCTGTCAGCTAGAAGGGAAAAAAAAGATGACTGCCTTTTTTTGGGTCCCTTTATATAATAAATGAAAATGTTATGTTTGCTTTATCATCAATTCTTCAGCTAACTGTTTGTTCTTTTTCCTTCTGTTTTCTTTCTATAAAGAAATAAAGAGTTTAAACATAGGTAAGACGAAGAACTCTTTCCCGTATAATTTGATATGGTTCGTTTGCTTCCTTGTGTTTGCTTTTTGTTTTGTGCTTCTTGTGTAATGTTGTGTATTTTTATGTACCAAATATAGTAACTTTTTTATGTGCTAATTGTGTGTTGTGGATATGATAAGCTTTAGCAATTATGAAATGCAGTCAAAAAGCAACCAAATAAGCTGACAGTAATTAGAATTTCCGGGAGATGCAAGTGCAAGATAATGAACCCTCAGCGAACTTTTATCCTGACTGCTCAGTGCGGTCCATAATTGGGCTAAACAGTTGAGGCAAACTTCTGGCTTTTGTAAATGCTGGACTGGGTTCACAAAAGCTTTAATGAACTGGAAACGGGTCAAAAACTCATTTTCAACTCATTAATGATTTTTTCCCCTGGATATATGGTCATTTGAAAAAAAAACAAGTTAATTGCCAATCTGCTGGTCAGAATGAATCCAACAGTCAGATGCATTGGGAATTTTCATGGAGTTAAATCACTTTTAAGTAGTATGAAGGGTGTAGACCAAGTACTTTTTGTCTAAATAGCCTTTGTCATTCAAGTGCTCCAGGTTATCATTTAAAACCATACTGGTGAAATTCACATATGGAATGTACAACACACATATTTGTACATATGGCTCTGGGGAGTTTCCCATTACAAAGTTAGGAAAACTCCAGGTTGCCCCAAGTTCGCACTGAAATGGAAGAAAAGTGACCTTCTTTTTATTTGGAAGAAGAGATAAAAACAAAACAATGTATTTCAGTACTCAAGGGAAGGTTTCTTCTCACTTCTTAAAATGAAACATGGAAGGGGCTTCTTCTTGATGTTAGGTGAGAATTAGACAAAGAATGAAGTCAAGTTGTATACTACCATCAACTTCAATGGAAAAGCTATGCATATGAGTCCTCTGCCGCCTCCTTCTCCTCTGGTATTCCCAAACTGGCTGCCTATAGACACCCCAACTGGGCCAAGCAAAAATAAAGCAACAGTGCCCTGAAAGGACACCCCTGTTCAAGCTCACATTCCTCATTTGACCTTCACCATGACCACAGATGTGGAAGTATGGCTGTCCATCTACCGGAGATTCTCTGTAAGAATCTTGGTTGGAGTGAGTATAAGGCCATGGGGAAGAATGAGACCCCAGCAAGAACTGACCTCACCCTCAATCGTCTTCTCTTCTACCAGAATTTTTGAAAAGCCTCTTTGAATCAGGCTCCTAAGAAAGTCCATAATTAATTATCTTGCTCACAGATAGGCAAAGATGTGCAGTGCCCTGATTCTTCTGCTCATGATCCTAGCCAGCTACTATTCATTCAGTAACAAAAAGTACAGCATCTAATTAAAAAATAGCATGAAGTTTTCCCTTTCTTCCCTAATTTGTTTTGTATATGTGGATATTCTCTAAAGACTTAATAGCCAGAGGGAGGGAGAGAAGGAAGGAAGGAAGGAAGGAAGGAAGGAAGGAAGGAAGGAAGGAAGGAAGGAAGGAAGGGAAGGGAAGGAAAGGAACCTTGGTAGCCTACTCTTTTAAACTAGGTATCTAGGCTGGAATTTTAGAAACACCTTGACTTCTAGTTCAATTATGTGTCTTAATAACAACCTGAGGAGAAGCTGGAATTAAAGATGGTCTTTATTCACAAATTGTTCCTAAAAATAGCTTCCTAGTTCTTTTCCTCCTTAAATCGAGAAAGAACCCAAATGGGGGTGTTTTAATTAATTAGTAATTTACCAGCTAATGCCTACAGGACAAATGCATCCAACACTATCATCACCCTCACCTTTACTTCACCTTTTCCATCCCCTTTCTTCCCATAATTCCAAACTACAATTGAGAAATAACTGAAAAACAAAAGGCCTGTGCTGATTTTTGGCATGTGGCATCAAAGCCTTATCTACCGCCCCAGGGCAGAGAGGCATTCACTGTTTGCATCCTAGAAGTGGTGATGTTCATAACCAGTATAAGAATAGCATGACCACCTATTCTGGTCTCAACTTCCAACAAGTGACAGACACTGCAAAGGGAAGAAACTTTAGGGTTTTGAGCCAAAGGGACATGAGAGATGATCTGATTTCTTCATTATCCAAATAAGCAATCTAGGACCCAACACAGCCAAAAGACTTACTTAAGGTCACCAGTTGGATCAGCATTGAGTTTAGAGTTTCCTGTGGCTTAGTCCTGTCCTGATCAGCAACATATAGTGCAGCTTGATGCATGGCAGAGAAAGAGGTCCAGGTCTCTGAGGAATAGTGCCTTCCTATTACATTTCTCACACACATGTCTAGTGTCACTTAGGGCCCTAGCAGATCTTCATCCACCTCTGTGACCTCACCATTACCCAAAATATGAAAACTGTACTTCCTTCCTCAGTAATATAGGTTCTGGATGTGATATCAGGAAGACATTAATTTTTTTTAATTTCAACTTTATTCATATACACACTGAGAAAAGTAGAGAAGATCTGAGGCTGAGAACTGGGGATCAATCTGGGAGCCTCCCATCACAAAGTTAGGAAAATTCCAGGTTGCCTTAGTATTAATGATCTAGTGCCCTGGAGGCATTAAGGAAGCATGGATTAAAAGAAAACCTTGTCTCATGGAAGTGTTCCTCAATCCCACTTGAGAAACATATCAAACCCATGGGCAGGGGGTTGGGGGGGAATAAAGAAGACTAATACACACAAAACACTAACACAAAAGCAGGACCAGACTGGGATCTTTTGTACCAGCTAAATGAAGCAATGATATTTTAGTATGATGGGAAACAATGAACTCTTTGAATAGCATGAAGAGCTTAGGTCCAATTAAAAGAAGTAGCTAAGAGCCATGATATGTTAGAACACTAAGTTGTTATGCTAGATTCTTTCCAGTTCAATAAAGTGGAAAGACACTAGAAATAGAGTCTTACTAGGATTTTTGTCATCTCTTTGATTCAGTAGACCAGCTGCATAGCTCCCTTCTCATTTCTCTTTATGCTTCTTCTAAAGCAACAACCCAGCACACAAGTACTATTTGGCAGTAGACCCTGTCTCCGGCTCTCTCTACGTGTCTGACACCAACAGTCGGCGAATCTACCGAGTCAAGTCTCTGAGCGGAGCCAAAGATCTGGCTGGGAATTCAGAAGTGGTGGCAGGGACTGGAGAGCAGTGCTTGCCCTTTGATGAAGCCCGCTGTGGAGATGGAGGGAAGGCTGTGGATGCAACCCTGATGAGCCCTCGAGGTAAATGTTACAAAAGAAGAAAACTCCTCCTCCAGAATGAGCTTGCCACAAGGTTGTCTTTCTTCTTAACTGGACTGAACTATGTCCAGGCAGTCCCAAATACAGGTTTCTCTATAATAATTTAACTCTGATAGATTGCTTTGGTGTGTGGGTATTTTTTTAAAAAAATTATTTGAAGTAAACTTCATCACCCACATATGCTACAAATGGAAAGCGGGGTGGATTGCTTGTGGAGACTTCTGACTGCTGCCAGTCGCAGAGTCAGAGAGAAATATTAGCTCCATGAGCCAGAGTGCCAGCTGTGTAGGCTGGAGACAGAACAGAGCCCAGTGGGGGGGGCCTCCAACCACTCCCAAATCTTTATGTTAGACAATAGTGTACATAGTCTTAAGCACAGTGCCTGACATTTTGTAAATGCTCAATAAATGGTAGCAATTAAGAATGGGTATAATTTCCAAGGGAATTAGGGAGGGGGGAGGTGTTCTTAGAACCAATGGATCTTTGTTTGAAAAGGACCAAAGATACTTAGGGATAAAGACCTATTGATCCTTTGAAGCCCCAATTCTTATTAGGATTTTTAGCTACCACTAAAGCATCTGGTTATGTGGATTAGGGATGAGGGGCCTTGGGCATGGGCACTAGGGTGAAAGTGCCAAAGAAAGGGAAGCCATTATATGTATCTTACCAGGAGAGTGCTAGAACAGGTGTTCCCCCAGGGCATACTGAGTAGAGTCAAGGCTTAATTGAGAATGTTTCCTGGAGGATATATTTTGAATTGGAAGTTTGTGACTACAAGAATCATTGTTTCTGAACCTCATTGTTGTAATTAGTTGTGAAGGTTATTCAAGTAATTTACTACCAATAATTTTTCAAGCAATGAGCTTGGGAAATAACATCTTTTCTAAAGAGAGCAGATGCCAAGTTATTTCCACCATTCTTTCATTTGCAGTCTTGGTTCATTTGCAGCCCAAAGTTCATTCTTCATTTGGGTGGTAATATAGCTGTGCACCCCAGGAATTAGGCAGATCTCAACAGAATGCCTATGGGAAAGGGTTTTACCTTAAAAAGCTGAGAGCCACTGCTCTACATGTGCTAATCCATCCAGTATGTTCCCTGGTTCAAGAAGATCAAGAAGCTAATGCCCAATAGGGTATCCCTACCTCCACCCCCACAAGCCCTACTCATTGTCAAGAGACACACCCTTGCTGTTTGTCTTGATCAGGTATTGCAGTAGACAAGAATGGACTCATGTACTTTGTCGATGCCACTATGATCCGGAAGGTTGACCAGAATGGAATTATCTCCACCTTGCTGGGCTCCAATGACCTCACTGCTGTCCGGCCACTGAGCTGTGACTCCAGCATGGATGTGGCCCAGGTGGGACTTTCATATTTCTCCTCACTATGTCATACCTGGTTCTTGGCCTGAAGTTCTCACTTGCAGCCTATTTGGGTTGAGGGTAGAATGGGAGGAAGAGATATAGATACAGATTACAGGCTGGTTTGTAGAAGGCTTGAGATGAACTAGGCAGCAAGATGGAATGAGAAATATCAGACAGGAATGAGAGAGAGCAAGAGAGAAAGGAAAGGGGGAGGGTGGAATTCAGCTCGGAAAGTGGAGCTAGTGACACACTCCAGCCGTGGCAGATTATAGGGTAGGAGTTACTGTGTAATTACCTCTCTTCTCCATCATTATTGCAGGTTTGAGGATGTACTATACAGTGTTATATGTCAATCAGAACTTCCCTGTTAATCTAAAATGATTGCATCCTCACTATATAAACCTTTACTTTGTGCAGTAGTAACCAGAGCAGAGCCCTCTACAATATTCCCCCAAGTGATATTCCTTTAGTATGAGTTCTTATGGGGCCAGAGAACAGAGGCTCACTCAATGTACAGCAGGAGAAACTGGACTTTATTATGTAGATCCTCAAACAACCTGGAATATATGCTTGCCCTTCCCCTGAGAGCCTTTTCAACCTTCAGTCAACCTCATTAATTTCAGCTCAAATTCCACAACAAACTGACAACTTGCCACAGAGATTTTTGTTTCAGTTTTGCAGAGAAGGTCCAGTTCATTTCTTCAAGCAAATGCCCAAGTTGTAGTTCACTAGCCAGCCTGTGCATTGGCTGCCCTTGGGTCAAGCCCATCTTCCAAACAGCATGGCTTCTTTTGTGTATTAGATAAAAGTGCCGCCTCTATATGAACATAGCCTCCTTAAGCCCATGGCTGGATGAGCAGAGGATAGAATGGATTATATTAGCCCCTTGTGCAATCAGTTACTTGTACAACTATATATGACTCTGACCCTGGTCCAATCATCTGGGGCTGAGAAGAACATCAAGGGTAGAGCTGGTGACCTATGCTAGCTATAGCAGATGATATAATAGGAGATGCTTATTACATGGCCTCTTCTTCATCATGTATGGTCGACATGAGCAGTGGGCAAATGGTTTGATGATAGGCACTTCTCATACAGTGTAGTTAAAAAAAGCATGTCTTTCTTCCCCCAGCTACATAAAACCAGTATAAGTGCCCTACAGTTTAATGTTGGGCATGCTAGAGGCTGCTCTTTAATTTGATGCCATGTCATTCACAGGTTCGCCTGGAGTGGCCAACAGACCTTGCTGTCAATCCCATGGACAACTCCCTGTATGTTCTCGAGAACAACGTCATCCTTCGAATCACTGAGAATCACCAAGTCAGCATCATTGCAGGACGCCCCATGCACTGCCAAGTTCCTGGAATTGACTACTCACTCAGCAAACTAGCCATTCACTCTGCTCTAGAGTCAGCCAGTGCCATTGCCATTTCTCACACAGGGGTCCTCTATATCACTGAGACAGATGAGAAGAAGATTAATCGTCTGCGCCAGGTAACAACAAATGGGGAGATCTGCCTCTTAGCTGGGGCAGCCTCAGACTGTGACTGCAAAAACGATGTCAATTGCAACTGCTACTCAGGAGACGATGCCTATGCAACTGACGCCATCTTGAATTCCCCATCATCCTTAGCTGTAGCTCCAGATGGTACCATCTACATCGCAGATCTTGGAAATATTCGGATTAGGGCAGTCAGCAAAAACAAGCCCGTTCTTAATGCTTTCAACCAGTATGAGGCTGCATCCCCTGGAGAACAGGAGTTGTATGTTTTCAACGCTGATGGGATCCACCAGTACACTGTGAGCCTGGTGACAGGAGAGTACTTGTACAATTTCACATATAGTGCTGACAATGATGTCACCGAATTGATTGACAATAATGGAAATTCCCTGAAGATTCGTCGGGACAGTAGTGGCATGCCCCGCCACCTTCTCATGCCTGACAACCAGATCATCACCCTCACTGTAGGCACCAATGGAGGTCTCAAAGTCGTGTCTACACAGAATCTGGAGCTTGGCCTCATGACCTACGATGGGAATACTGGCCTCCTAGCCACCAAGAGCGATGAAACAGGATGGACAACTTTCTATGAGTGAGTACATTCGTAAAGTATTTCTCAAAAGTACGCTACCCTAGCTGGCAGGAGATTGATTGTATATGTAGATTTTAGAGTTGTTTAGTCACATTGTCTTCCTAACTTTAATGTCAACCTGTGTCCTCAAGATATTCATGTCCCCTTTCCCTGACTGCTAAGTGATTTGCACTGTTGGGTCTCTGATATTGAACATCCTCCTTACAAGAGCTGGCAATTCCTATTGCCTGCTTGCCCTTCCAATTTCAGGATATTGGACATGCACAGCCCCTGGGAGAGCAAGTGTTCATTAACTCTGCTGATTATTCATGTTTGCCATGGGTGCGGAAATTAGAATCTAACAGGCAAGATCCTGGTGGGACTCCTGTAATTTGCCAGTAGGTCCAGCAACACACTTGATTGCACAGACAGGTAGATAAACTCTGAATTTCCTCCTTAGCAGAAGCAGATCAATACAGATAAAGTGCTAGGTATATTAAAAGATGCGAGAGCTGGTCATATTTCCCCTAACAATTATCTCATACTTAATAGTCCCACCGTTTGTTTTGCCAAAAAGCTGTTTTCCATCACTCCTGAAGGCAGTGCTTGGTCATACAGCCTGCTGCTGTGGGTATTAACCAGTGGGATACTGGTTGGGGAAAACTGCTTAGGCGTCACTGCTGAGACTGGGATGGAATTTACAAGTATCTGGCTCTCCTTGGTATTGAAGCTTACTAGTATTTGGAGTCCTTGCTTGCTTTCTGTTTAGGTGTTGATGCCGGCTGAGAACTTAGTAAGTTGGGGAGGGGTTGTCACAGAGGGAACGGGGTACAAGAGAGAGAACAGAAGACCCTATTGCTGATCACTCCTAAATTCAGGAGTGTTCACTTCCAGTTGGTAGTCAAATGGGTTTGGGAGCATGCAAAGGAAGCTGTTGCCACCTGCTGGCAATTTACTGCACTGCAGAATTGCTTTCCCTTGCTCTCTGTTTTTCTTTGGGCAAAGCTGTCTTTCTCAGATTTCTGAAGCATCCTAGCATCCTTCAGGGCGCTGGGACTTGATCAAACTTTACCAGCCAGTGATGCTGTCCCTCAAGGCACCATCTGAGTGCCATCTTTAACTCTCACACCAAGTCAGGTTAAAGCTATACTGTAACCCAAACACCTTGTGGATTTTCACCTTCCTTTCTAGCAGTTCCACCTAAAGACCCAATGCATTTCACAGATAATTTGTTGGTGAACACCACTGAGGACAAAACATGTCACTTTCAGGAAGCCAGTCTGAATTAGGCCTGACTTAAAGACTATAATAAAGAAGTTCAGCCTTAGGTGCATCGTTAGACATTAGCTCTAACTGGGACAGTATTTTCCAGAAAGGGTCCCTAGTTTAATAAAAATATGGGCAGTATGCTTTTAAAATACAATCACAAGTTACATGGAAACTGCATGATTTTTTTCTCTCTGGAAGAGCTGCTTTTTCCTAGTGTGGGTAAATCCTATTATCACAAATCCTCCATTATAGGGATTCAAATGCATTAGGTTTTCTTGTTCCTCCTAAAATGATGGTGAATTCCTTGTTTCATGGTACTTTTACATATGGTCATCTGGAAAAGAGCAGCCTGTATCCTGAAATGCACAGGACCATACTTAAAATTACAACCACTCCTACACACACACACACACACACACACACACTCCCTTATTTTAATCCTTACCATTTGTTACCATCTGACATACTCTATTTTAAATCCTGGTTTCTTTCTGCCCTGTCCATCATGTACACATCATGGAGGCAGGGATTCTCATCCATTTTGTTCCTAGCCATTCCCCCAGTGCCATGTACAATGCCTGGCATATAGTAGGCACTCAGTAAATACTGAATAAATGAGTCAAAAGCAACCTTCAGCCCTACACAGGCCGAGGCTATAGTGGTTCCCTTCAGTGGCCTTGAAATCCCATTACAGGAATTCATACCACCTTGCAACTATGTGTAGACTTATTTGCAAAAAGACCTGAATCTAAAGATATTCACTCCATGGGCAAGTAAGCACAGTTGTAGGAAACTTATTCTTCTTTGAAAATTAAAGAGAACATGTTTTTCTTCCTGTGACCCTGGCCTCAGCTCCAATCCTCTGTTCCTCTGTGTAAAATCTTCAGTTATTACCACTTCTCTCATAAGAACCATTGTATGTATGTGTCCAGGTACATTGGAATTAAATCTTTGCCTGGATCCCAGACCATGAACTCCTCATTCAGTCCCTGCTTGGCTGTGGGAGTTGAGGATATTGTCTGTTGCTGAGTACTCCATTAGGCACCCCATATGCAAACCCTTAGAAGTGTTTTATTTTCTTATTTTTATTGAGGTAAAATTGGCATATATTAGTTCCAATTTACAACAATTATTTGATGTTCATATATATTGTGAAATGATCACCACAGTAAGTCTAATTAACATCACTATAGAATTGCCAAAAATGTTATTGTGATGAGAACTTTTATGATTTATTCTCTTAGCAATTTTCAAATATGCAGTACAGTGCTATTACCTATCACCATGCCATACATTACATCCTCATATTTTTTTAATGTTTATTTTTGAGAGAGAAAGAGTAAGCATGAGCAGGGGAGGTGCAGAGAGAAAAGGAGACAGAGAATCCAAAGCAGGCTCTGTGCTGACAGCAGAGAGCCCAATGCAGGGCTCAAACTCATGAACTATGAGATCATGACCTGAGCTGAAGTCAGACACTTCACCGACTGAGTTACCCAGGTGCCCCTACATCCTCATATTTATTTTATACCTAGAAATTTATATCATTTGACCCCCTTCACCTATCCCCCATTTCTGGTAACCACCACCATGTTCTCTGTGTCTATAATTATGCTCAGGGTTTTTTAAAGATTCCACATATAAGATCATGTAGTATTTATCTCTAACTTATTTCACTTAGCATAATAACCCTCAAGGTCCACCCATGTTGTCATAAATTGCAAAATTTCATTCTTTTCATGGCTGTGTGTGTATATATGTGTGTGTGTGTGTGTGTGTGTGTATACACACCACATCTTCTTCATCCATTGATGGACACTTAGGTTGTTTCCATAGCTAGACTATTGTAAATAATGCTGCAATGAACGTGGGGTGCATATATCTTTTTGAGTTTGTGTTTTCATTTTCTTTGGATAGATGATACCTAAGATGGAATTGCTAGATTATAGTAGATCTATTTTTTATTTTTGGAGGAACCACCATACTGTGTTCTATAGTGGCTGCACCAATTTACATTCCTACCACCAGTGCACAGAGTTCCTTTGTCTCCATATCCTCACCATCACTTACTACTTTTTGATAACAGCCATTCTAATAGGTGTAAGGTAATATCTCATTATGGTTTTGATTTGCATTTCCCATTGATTAGTGGTGGGAGCACCTTTCATGTAGCTGTTGGCCATCCATGTGTTGTCTTTGGAAAAAGGTCTATTCAGATCCTCTGTGTATTTTTAAATGAGGTTGTTTGTTTTTTGCTCTTGAATTGTAGGAGCTCTTTATATTTTTTAGATATAACCCTTTACCAGATATATGATTTGCAAATATTTTCTCCCATTCTGTAGGTTGCCTTTTCATTTTGTTGGTTTACTTTGGTGTTCACCTTTCTTTATTTTAATTCATTTTTGAGACAGAGACAGAGCATGAGTGGGGGTGGGGCAGAGAGAGAGGGAGACACAGAATCTGAAGCAGGCTCCAGGCTCTGAGCTGGCTGTCAGCACAGAGCCCTATGCGGGGCTCGAACCCACAAACCATGAGATCATGACCTGAGCCGAAGTCGGACGCTTAGCCAACTGAGCCGCCCAGGCGCCCCTGTTCACCTTTTTAATTTGATGCAGTCCCACTTATTTTTGCTTCTGTTGCTTTTGGTGTCAAATCAAAAAATTGTCAAGACTGATATCAAGGAACTAAACTAGGTCTTCAAGTTTTTTATCCTTTTAAGTTAATTTTTGTGTATGGAGTAAGACAATATGACTATTGTTTTTATTTTTTATTTTTTAATTTTATTATTATTTTGCATGTGGCTGTCCAGTTTTCTCAACACCATTTATTAAAGAAACTGTCCTTTCTCCATTGTATCCTCTTAGCTCCTTTATGGTAAACCAATTGACCATATACGTGTGGGTTTGTTTCTGGGCTATTCTCCTCTATTGATCTGTGTATCTGCTTTTATGCTCATAAAAATTGTTTGATTACTGTTTTGATTACTATAGCTTTGTAATATAGGTTGAAATCAGGGAACATGATGCTTCCAGCTTTGTTTCTCTTTTTCAATATTGCTTTTGTGGTTCCATACAAACTTTAGGACTATTTGTTCTATTTCTATGAATAATTCCATGGGAATTTTGTTAGGGATTGCGTTGAATTATATGGTCACTGTAATTCTTCCAGTCTGTGAACAATGGACTATCTTTCATCAGTGTTTTATAGCTTTCAGTGTAAGAGGTCTTTTACCCCCTTGTAAGAGGTTAAATTTTTTCCTAGGGTTTTAATTCTTTTTTATCTAATTATAAATGGGATTGTCTTTCTGCTAGATTGTTATTAGTGTATTCTGCAACTTTACTGAATTTATTGGTTCTAACAGTTTTTAGGTTAAGTTATGTAATATCACATAGTCTGCAAATGATGACCATTTTACTTCTCTCTGATTTCGATACATTTCTTTTTCTTGCTTAATTGTTCTATCTTGTTCCTGATCTTAGAGGAAAAGCTTTCAGTTTCCCAACAGTGGGTAAGATGTTAGCTGTGGCTCTATCATATATGGCCCTTACTATGTTGAGGTACTTTCCCTTTATACCCACTTGGTTGAGAGTTTTTATCATTAATGGGTGTTGGATTTTGTCAGTTGCGTTTTATGTATCTGTTGAACCATCCTTGCATCCCTGGGATAAATCTGACTCTCAATGTACTGCTGAATATGATTTTCTCTATTTGTTGGAGTATTTTTGCATCTATATTAATGTGAGATATTGGTCTGTCATATTGTTTTCGTGTTGTATCCTTGTCTTGGTAGCAAGGTAATACTGCCCTCATAAAATGAGTTTGGAGTAGTTCCCTCAAGTGTTTGAGAAGGATTTCTATCAATAAGACTTCGAATGTTTGTTTGGTAGCATTCACCAGTGAAGCCATCTGGCCCTGTAGTTCTGTTTGTTGGAATGCTTTTGATTACTGATTGAAACTCCTTGGTAGTAATCTGTTATGATCCTTTGCATTTCTGTGATGTCAGTTGTAACTGATTTTTGAGTCCTCTTTTAAAGTTGGTCAATTTTAGCTTTAAAAAACCAACTCTTAGGCTCCTTGATCTTTCTCTTGTCTTTTTACTATTTCACTTAAATACTTTTTGTTTCTAATCATAAAACCTAAAAGTCAGGCATATTGGTTAGCAATAATTCCTAAAATATGGGAACATACAAATAAATACAGGCAGAAAATTTCTTCTGTATATACTCATTATACTATCAGGGTAATATATTTTTGTACTCCATTCAATTATATACACATTTTTTTCATTCCAATAGATGGAATCGCTGTCATCAATTTTTGTGGCTTTAGAGATATCTACTCTATGGATAATCATTTGACAAATTTGTCACTATTACTAAATAACATCTTTGTACCCCTGAGAGGCAGTTTCTTTAATAGATAAGAAGACAAAAGGGAGTACCTTTGGTTTGGAAGGCCTGACTCCCATCCATGTTTATAGTGGTCCAATTAATGTAATATCTGTACCACCAATTGTTCCCAGTGCCCTAGGCAACTGATGAGGATAGAGCCAAATGCTGGGCCTTTCACTCAAAGCTCTCCCTTTTGTTCTCAGCCTTCAAACATCCCCAGAAGCAAAATTTCCTATGTTTTCTCAACCATTATTTGCTTCCATAGTTAGTTCTAAGCAACAAAGCCAAATAGGCCATAATGGTTTTGTTCACTGGCCCTTCCACCACTATCTGCTGCACAAGCTCTAGTCTCCATCACTGAAAACTCACCAACTTTGTCCCCAGTCCAGAGGGAGTCACACCTAAAGGTTAAGCAAACTGCCTTCTTTTCTCCACCTTCCTCCCATCTCTAGTAACAGATCCTCTGGGAAAGCACAAAGATCACTATGTTCAGACCTTAATACAAGTCTCTTAGGGTATATATGGAAGGTCCCAGCTTTCTAATTACAATGAAACTTCCAGAATGAGACAATGTTCCATCAAGTGGAATAGCAAGGCTTTTTGCTAAAGGAGGCAGAAAAAAAAACAACTCCATAGTTCAAGACAAAAGTAAAGATGAAACACAGATATAGAAGGGCCCAATTTCAGGCAAATTTCTAGCAGCAGAACTTGATCACTGGTGTACAAAGACTTGGGTAAAGTCAAGTGATTCACTGGGAAAACTGTCTAAGAAGGCTGTGGTTGGGTTGGGGCTATCAAACCAAAGAAAAAGTTAGTTAAGGCCTGGAGGCGAAATTTGGCCTAGAGGCTTCTAGAGGACTTTGAAGTGGCAAGTGAGATGAGGTTATATGAGCATAGATGGTCTCCAATGCCAGGTCTTGCTGATTGTGACAAGGGGCCTCAGTGTGATATACTACCCAGCTATTCTACCTTCCAACCTCTCTCTCTGGCCCTTGTGAGGTTCTCAGTGGTGGGAAAGCCTTCAGCTCAAATAACTATGCTTCCAACCAGTGTATCTGTCCTCCAGCTATGACCACGAGGGGCGCCTGACCAATGTGACACGCCCCACAGGGGTGGTGACCAGCCTGCACCGGGAAATGGAGAAATCCATCACCATTGACATTGAGAACTCTAACCGTGATGATGATGTCACTGTCATTACCAATCTGTCTTCAGTGGAGGCCTCCTATACAGTGGTACAAGGTAAGCCTCCTGCCCACTAAACTCACCCACAGACCCCAGGCAAGCCTGGGAGAACCTCCATAAACGTGGAGCACCTACTACCTTGCTATTTTAGTCAAGTGTCCACAAAAAACAAATTCTACAAGAGGTCAGTCTTGTAGAAAATGACTTAATCAGATTCAGAAGAATGTCATCTATACTAGACAAAAAGTCTAGGGATTTAGGAATATCTACACACTTATCTGAAAATGTCAGTTGTCATCCCCACTTGCTCTTACCTTTCCATCATCAGCACTCCCCACCAACTCAACACACATAGTTAGCTTCTCAAAAGCTATTTATTCTCTTGGGTTCACCTCTTCCTTTTTTTGGCTCAATTCTGATGCCACTTGTTTGTTGAGTTGATTGTCCTGGAATCAAAGCCTGTAGCAATCTCTTGCCAAGACTGGGATCTCAAAGGTTTCTGACCACCCCATAGTTACTATTGCTGTTTGACATGACACAAAGTCCGGGACAAGCACAAGAGCTGGCAAGAAAAGGAATTGTGCAGATTAATTTTTCTTTTAATTAAGATATAATGTCAGTGGGCTAGCCTGTTGTCAGAGGATAAAAGTGTCCTCTCAGTAGATAAATGGTGACATTTCTGCACTATTATCCCATGACAGAGTCTGTTTCAATGACTCTATTTCTGCTCTGCCAAATGATTAATGATGTAGATTCTGTCTTTCTGCATGATGGCTGCAGTTGCAGGAGTGACAGATACACATTTGCTCACAATCCCAAAAGCCAGCATCTCAGAGGCCAGCCCATCTGGACTCCTTTGCCCAAATAATCAGAAAGCAACATATCTGTAAAAGGAGTTTCGGACTCACATTTCCTTCTTGGAACTTTTTGATAAGGAAAAGGTCAGAAGCTTGACTGGCTAGTGTAGATTCCCTTTGGGGAGATAAAGGCATGTTATCAGCACCCACTAGCTCAGTCTACCTTATGCTGTTTGAATCTCTTCAGCGTTCTCTTAAGTAAGGTGGCATCATAGTGGAGTCAGCAGCAGAAGCATGAGGGACAGGAAGGTGGCTTTTTTCCTCCTGATTTGATCTGTAACAAGACCAACAACTTCAGGTTATATGGTAGGCAGGAGGAGAAAAAAATTAAGTCATTTTTCCCCTTTAAGCTAAAATATATGTTAAAGATTAGGGATTTGATTGACACAAATTGTGTAGGCAATAGACACCTTTAAAGGTACTATTAATAGTACTCAGTGAGTAAAAGAAAAATATCACAGCATAATTATTTCTGGAGTGCCACATATTAATAATGTTTTTCTTTCCATGGATCAGTAGCATCTCTGCTACTCACCTTAACATTGTATGTGTGCTAATTGAAGGCAGCCTTAGACTGACAGCTGCAAAATACCATGGAAACCTATAAAAATAGGGGTTCTGTTCTCTTATGACTAACAGAGTGGATAATTTCTTTCCATATCCCCACCCCCTCTTACATTTCTCCAGATCAAGTGCGGAACAGCTACCAGCTCTGTAACAATGGTACCCTGAGGGTGATGTATGCCAATGGAATGGGTGTCAGCTTCCACAGTGAGCCCCATGTCCTAGCAGGCACCATCACCCCCACCATCGGGCGCTGTAACATCTCCCTGCCCATGGAGAATGGCCTAAATTCCATTGAGTGGCGCCTAAGAAAGGAACAAATTAAAGGCAAAGTCACCATCTTTGGCAGGAAGCTCCGGGTAAGTGGTTCCACCCAATTTGTCACCACAAAGTGGTAGAGGATAAACACCCTTTCCTCAGGAGCTGAGGAAATTTCCCAGGTCCCAAGCCTCCATTACTCCTTTCTTCCCTGGAAAAGACAAATCTTTCCCTCAGAAGATAGAAACCCTGTTCCTTTGGGAAAACATCTCCATTGCCTAGGAGAGAACAAGGTGGGGATTTACCTTATGCTGTAGCTAGAGATAGCTTCGGTCTTCCCATCACACTTCCTATCTTCTCTCTCAACGTTCACTCTTTGGCCAATTTGACAAATGACTTCGTACCTAGTGCCAGTGCCTACTGTATGCTGAGTCATTTGATGAAAACTGGAAGGACAAAAGTTTATAACATATTCTTTACATTCAGGAGTTAACAGTCCAGTAGAATATATAGATGCAAGATAATCCAATGGGATAAGTGAGAGGAACATCCAGTGCCTGATGGAATCAGGGAATTCCCTGTTCTTCCCAAGAGGAAATAACAAGCAAACCACAGTAAAAGGTTTTAACAAACAGCAGCTTCCCCAGACTAGGCAACTGACCCAAAAGTTATGTCTTTTAAAAACTAAGACACATGCTCATTGAGGACTTTTGTGATGCAAACATTTTCAACAACCTCATGGGGATAGTTATCCCTGTTTTTCAGATAAAGAAATACAGGCTCTGGGAGCTACATAACCCATCCAAAGGCACCATGACTAGAAAATGGCAAAGCCAGGACTCAGTCCCTCTGGGTCCTGCCCTAGTCACTCATCTGGCACTACAGGAGACTGAGTCTTAACATGATGCTAACCTCTCTTCCCATGACAGGGTTGGGGGAGGGACCCTAGGGATCCCAGTCTTTGTCAAATTCACATATTTACTGAACACAACTCAGGCACTGGAGATCTCTATGGCACACCAAGCCTACCCTCCTGCAGCTTACAGCCAGGGATGGGGGAAAGGGTCAAGAAGGGCAGATAGTAAGTATACTAATGAATAACTAAACTAATTGCAGATTAAGATAAACACTAGGAAGACAATGAACAATGGCAAAGAGTAGAAGTGTCACCATCAACGTAACTTGAGTAGTAACTTCTGCCTGTTATTGGATTGAAATCCACCCCTCCCAGCTTACCTCCCTGCAGAGCCAGGCCACTGCATATTAAGATTCTGCCTTTGTCTAGCTGGAGTTTCATCCTTCACATTAGGTTATCAGCAGTCTCCCATGTTTTCCTTCCAATGCTGGTATCTGCAAAGTTGCAAACGGCAGTATCTTCCCAAAGACAAAAAATGAAATGAGATTAGTAGCTAAATCCTTAATGACTGGATTTCAGGGCTGTGTAATTGATTTTTGATATGCTGTTCTGTAGAAGTTGATTATAAGCAGTAATCGTGCCTTTTCTCTGATAAATCAGTTGTGCTTTTTGACTAAGTTTTCCAAATAAAGATAAATGTGGCCCTAAAATAAAATGGCTATAATCCCAACTCTGAATATTAAAAATCTTAATAATGGTACTTGTGGTAATTAGCAGAAGTTAGGCACGCAAGTCTTATAACTGAATTTCTGCCAGGGTTAGATTTGCTGGCATCATGTTTATGCAAATCAAAACACAGCTTTATCTATCAACACCTCAACATTTAATTGTCTGGTGTTAGTTCCTGTAACAATAATCACATATCCATTTAGCTCTCTTAAATGAAAATCACTATGAGATTATAACAGGTTGAGTGGACTGAAAATGTAATTTGAAAATGAGGGAGAAAGCCTGGAATTTATTTGCATCTCATTTATTTTAATTCAATTCATAAATTGTTTAGTGAATGAAATAAAAGCAACTCCTGGAAATTGCAGGGGAGCAATTGCAAGAAGGTGTAAAGTAAAGGTGGGGCGTGATAAGGATCAAGAGAACTGGGGAGTGTCATTTTTGTCAGATGCTTTGTGAGCCCAGGCCCAGGAAGTTTGCAGCCCCCTAAACCACAGCTACCTTTTGGCCCCCACAAGGCAGGCAGGCTCTTCTCTCCTCACCTCCAAGCCTGACATTTCTTTTCACTCTGTCTTGACTTCCATTATCAAATGGGGCCCTGAAATTTTTGATTCATTCCAAAGGTTACCAGATTGGACTCTTAGGAGAACATTATTACATTTTATAACTGTAATTGTTTTCCTGTGTGTAACTAACTGATTTTCTTAAATTTTCTCCTTGATTTGTATTCAGACTGCAAATTAAATCAAAATTATAATTTTTTTAAAAAAAAAAGATGTGTGCTAAGTGCTAACTATATGCCAAGCACTATAGAGTGAGTTGAAAGAGATAAAACTAAATCCTCGCCAGCAACAAGGAACTTGTGGTCCAGTGGAGAGGACGACGTAAACAGTGTGTTATAAGCTGTAACAGACACAGTGTCATAAGGAAAGGGATGGTTCGTTCTGTCAGGAGAGGATCAGCTAAGGCCAGAGGGCAAATAAGCCCTGGAATCTCAGGAGCTTACCACATCACCTTCCATGGAGGGCAGACAGCTTGACCTAGGGATGACTTTTCAGTCTTGTGACCCTGCCACAGTCAGCAAATGATCTCTAAGGTTGCTCTGGAAGGACAGAGGGGTTGAATGAGCAGAGGTAGACATGGCATGCATCACTTCCACCCACCCTAGTGAGTGAGAACACTTCAACTGAACTGCAAGGAAGCCTAAGAAATGTTGTCCTTCTAAGTGCCTAAGAAGAAAAAAATGAAAGAGTTGGTGAACACATAGTAGGGTCTCTGCCACCTTGACCAAGAAGAGCTTCACAGAAAAGTGGGAATCAGTTCTACAGAGCGGTAGGAGTTAGCCTGGCAAAGATACAGAGAAGGGTGATCAGACCAAGACTGTTGCCCGTGAGACAATAAAGGGGTCCAAAAAGGGAAAAGCATTTCAGGAGACCTTAACTCAGTTTGGCCACAGGGAAGGGGAATGTGATACATTGTGGTGCAGAAAAAAGAGGCAGCACATGGAAAGTCAATTTTGCTAGGCTGACATTTATCAAGAGGACTCCTTGGAGCTGTTCCAGGGTTTGATTAGCACAGTGATGTGTTGGGATGTGTAGTCTTAGAAAGATCTCTCAGGCTTCCTTAGATGTGGAGGAAGATAGATCAGAAGGGGTCAAGATAGGAGGACAGGGACAACACAGGAGCAATTGCAGTAATTCAAACAAAGAACTAAATCACTAACACTAAAGAAGGAAGAGGGAGGGAGAGATCTAAGAGAGATTTAACACACACAATTAGCAGGGCTGCTGTATCATGCTCTCCTTTTGAGGGCCCCTCTCCATGATCATATGAACTGGGAAACTGAGTGGCTGTCTAGACTGTGTGAGGTGGCCTGCCAGGCTTTGTGAAGGAGAAAAGCTGGGAACTGAACCCCAAGACAGACATGTGACATTCTGGCAGCCCCAGCCTTGCCTCTTGGAAAGTGTTGCTCCTTCATGGAAAGCAGAGAATTTGCAGAGACTGTGGCGCAGCAACTCAGGGTATCAAGCATTGAAGACAACAGACTTACCTTTCCCAGAGACTATCAAGCTCCTTGAAGTCTGGCCAGTTGAATGATGCAAGGACTGTAGCCTCTGAGCTTCCCTAGGATTCAGAGGAAACCAAAAAACCCAGTGAAACTATCATGATAGACCAGTGCCCAGTGAAATTCCAAGCTACCTAGGTAGCCCTTCTCCCAGCAATCCAGTCAGGAACATCTCTTAGGTGAGTAATGTATCAATAGCATTTCCCTATAGGCTGGTCTAATGTAAGATGGTGGATATAGACCAACAGAGAACCACATCCTTCTACCAAAGCTGTGATGCTTCGACCAAATTTGGAGTGCTAGTCCCTTCTTCCCAGCCCAAACTCAATGTGAGAATAATTTTCGTTATGTCTCCCAAGGATGTCTCAAGGCATCTCATTTAAAAGAGCCTTTTCCACCCCACTCTTTTCTCTGTTCTCTCCAGCCTTGCGAAAACATATGAAACCATTGTATCACAGCACCTATAAGCTCCATGAGCATAGGAGCCATTTCACCACTATCTCTCTGGTAACAAGTGCCATGTGGTAGGCACTCAGACAATAGATGAGGAAGAGGTGATGACATGCCTCCTTAAGGCTCCTCCTTAGATGTGTATGTGTGTGAATTCCCTCTCCCCTCCCCCCCCCTTCACCCAAAGCAGGCATGAGTTCACTAACACATTTGCCCTATATCTGTCAGGAATCTTTCCACTGCAAAAGACAAGTATACTCAAACTAGCATAATAAAAAAAAAAGGCATTCATTGTCTTGCCTAATGGGCCCCCAGAAGCCCAAATGATGTCATCAGGCTAATGTCTCTTTCTCATGGTCCCCTTTCATCCAGCATTATTTCTCCTGGCAGTTGGCCTCATTTTTATCCCACCGTAAACCAATGACCTCTTCACACTGAGGGTGCAGGCAGGCAGAGGTTGGCCAAAGTTGACTTCAGCTGACATCAGCTTAGCTTACTGAACGCAGAGGAAAGGATCCCCCACAGCATTTACATTAAAAATAATAATAATAACCCCAGGTGATTGACTTGGTACAGATGCAGATCTATGATTGGCCAGGACTAGGTCACACATGGACACATGTATCTTGTGATGGACACCTCAGTAAAACAATCTAAACAGGGGAAACCTTATAAAAAGGGGGTGCTGCACCCAAGTAAGGAAAGATAGTAGGTTAAATCTCTTTCTCTCTCCCTTCTCTCTCTCTCACACACACATCAAATATATTCTACATCCTCCATCTCTCCAGAGCGTAATTGATAAGGTAAACTCCTAGCCCTGAGGATCTGTTAATGCATCCTCACCAGCAAGCCTTTTTCTAGATTCTTTAAAACAGAAACCAACCCCCCTCCCTTCTACTGAGAATTAAAACTTTAGTTTTTCCTGAAATGGATTTAGTGCATGATTCTCTCTGAAAAGGAAGCATACAACCACCCTCTAGGATATTTCCTCCTACAATTTACAGGGAGACTGTAAAAGCAAGAAACAACTACATGTATAGGTAGCAGAACAAAAGAAAAATCAGTTCCGAGATCATCTTCCATCAGGATAGTGGTATGAGTGTTCTTCCCAAGATGAGGTGGGAGTAATTTTGTTTTGGTTTCCATGTGATTAATATGACATTGTAATTACACAGTGTCTTGTGCTAGTTTTACCTTTGTGGCAAATGACAGTGACACAAGACTGAGGTGGAAGGCAGATGTGCATGTGAACACATGCTTGTGAACTCAGTTCTGCACGGCACCCACTCAAGCAGCTCTGTTAATACAGTTATCATGAAAGCCTGAATTTTACCAGCCCCTTCCTGCCACAATGCTTTCATTCTGCACCAGTATTTTACATTTCAAACATCTAAGTTTTGGCACTGTACTAGGCACTCAGTGTGTATTGGTGAACCAAACAAACAAGACTCAATGTAAGCAGTGCTTGTGCAAACAGGACTTTGTAATAAATTTAATGCCAACTTAAATAATATATAATTAGAAGGGCAAGCCTCTGCAAACATGTTAAACAATGTATTCCCCAAGCAAGTATTACTTTTGGATGACTTCCTGTTTTGGGATGGAGTGCTGGAAAAGTGGAAAGGCCCTCATGCCCTAGTGAAGGGAAACAAATAATAATCAAATAAATGAACAAATAACATAAAGAAATTGTGATGGGTGCTGTAAAGAAAATACAGGATGCAGATAAAAGGGAATATCTGATTTAGGTTAGGCCACTCTAAAAAAAAAAGACATTTGAGAGGCACCTGGGTGGCTCAGTCGGTTAAGTGTCCAACTCTTGATTTTGGCTCAGGTTATGATCTTGAGGTTCATGGGATCAAGCCCTGCATTAGGCTCTGTGCTAACAGTGTGGGGCCTCTGCCCCTCTCCTCACTCATGTTCTCTCTCTCAAAATAAATAAATATACCCTTTTTAAAAAGAAAGAAAATGAAAGTTGAGCTGAGAACTGAAGAATAGGAATTTTCCAGGCATGGGATGGGATGCAAACCTATGCCAATTTATCAGCATGTGCAAATGCCCTGAAGCAGAAGAGACTGTTGCTTATATCCTGAGCATAAGAGCTAGCATGACTGGAGCAAACTAGCTGGGGCAAAGTCACAGCGACAGTCCCTTAGTGAGCCTGGCAAGGATCTTAGAAATACAAAAGTCCTCCCCAGACTGATACATTGGTGAATGCAAAGGAGGATTCATCTGCAGACTAGACTACCTACCAGCCTTCATAGAGACTAGGAGAAAACATACTTGCATTCTGGAAAGTTCGGGTTGAGAGGTAACAACTACAAGTCTGTTCAGGCCACCTGGGCCAAGTCTACATGCAGAAGCCTCTCTTTTCTTCCATATCCATACCAACAGACCACCCACCTCTGCCAGAATATTCCCACAGCACCTGAAACTAAGTTCTCGACCTGTGTGGGACTTTTGCTTTCACTTGCTGACCTCCCTACCTGGAATATTCTCAACTCTTTTCCTGCCCTCACCTGTGAAGTCTGACTCCATCTTCAAGCCCCCACTGAGGCAGCACTTCCTGTAGGAAATGGTCCTTGTGTGCCCAGTTCTAAGTATCCTTCCCTCTTTTCCAGTGTTTACTCTCATTACAGCACTAATATTTTCATGGTTGGTTCATGTGTCTTTACCCTCCTCTGGCCTATAAGTTCCATGAGAGCAAGAACCATAATTGCCTTGCTCTATCCTAAGTGCCTTTCAGAGTAACAAGCACATAGTAGGTGCTCAGTAAATATTTAGTCTATAGATGAATGGAATTTTAAGTTGACATCATAAAAATCCACTGTCTGTGACCTCTATTAATTCCACATTTGGGGGGCCTCCCAGAATGACTCTAATTGCTCTTTGGAATGAAGCCCTTCAGTTATTTGGAGATCACACTTTCTCTTCCCAGTTTTCCATATTAGAACCTTAGATGAGAGTTGCCATGGTTCTTAAGTGGGTCTTATTCAACCTCCTTATTCACAAATGTTTGCTGAGTACCAAGCACTTTCGAAAATAATATAGACACTAAGAAAAATGAAATCCCTACCCACCAGCAGCTCATAGGCCATTACAGACAAGGAAACTGAGGTATTCAAGGTGAAAGACTGCTTTGCAATGACAAAGCCAATCAATGTCAAAACTGCAGAGTTAAAACTGAAGCTCAAATTCAGGTCTCTGTACCTTTCCACCTCACCATCATCCAAAACAGCAAGTCATCCAAAAATAATGTTTGCTTAGGGAATACATTATTTAATGTGTTTGCAGAGGCTTACCCCTCTAATTATGCATTATTTAAGCTAATATTAAATTTATAGCAAGTTGTTTTGTCTGCACAAGCACTGATCCCAATGTAGCATTGAGTCTTGTTTTTTTGGTAACTGGGGAGAGCTGCTTTATAAATCCCAGAGGACTGACCCAGATAAGAAATGAAGATGTTATCCAGGCCTGGCTTTTCCTCTGGGTAGGTGAATACCTAAACTCTCCAAGGCGGGAATTTGGCTTTTAAATGCCTCCAGGCATGGGAAAGCTCATGCCCTCTCTCCCTCGCCTTTTTGGGATTTCCCACACTCAGAACATTATAGGCAAAGTATTCCTCTGCAAGTCTAACTGACACCTCTCCTGCTGTGCAACACTGCCATTTCCTGGAGGAGATCCAGCCCAGTGTTAATTTCCTCCTTCATGTTTCTCAAATCACCAGCTCCCGTCATTGCCCCTCGAGCTAAGTTAGAGTCACTGGTTATAGGCCCAGCAGGGCCATTTTGACGACAGCGTTTCCTTTTCTCAAGGTTTTTTACGAGCCTCCTTGTGACAGGCGTGTACTTGGTGAGATCAAAACATTCTGGGGGGAGATTCCACAGGGGAAACAACTTCCCAAAGTCTGCCCTCTGCAAAAATAAAAACCATGCTAAATAGCTGAGTTTTATTAACTGGGGAAGCCAGGCTGAGGAAAATGCCCGATAATTAAAAATAATGGCTTCCTTACAAACACAAAATTGTATTAATTTAAAAATTGGTTTCTCTATCACTGAATACCTACCAAGCTGGCTGGGAAGGGAATTGTGCTGATCCTGGCAGTGAAAATAATTCAAAATAACTTTTATGTTCTCCAGGAAGCCTCAAGGTTAATTTAAATATTGTTAGATGGGTAATTTAATTCAGAATAAGAGAACAGTGTGGCTACATTAAAGCTCCTGCACACTCTAAACTGGGGGGCAGATGCCCAGGAAGTACTGAGCATGTCTGTGAACCATTCCACATCCCACACCCCACAGCTGAGGCATCTCCTTTTCACAAATGATACCCTAGTAATTAAAGATACTTGATTACACAACAGGCCTGAACACTTTGGCTTAGCTTCCAGTAAACTTAATTATTAGAAGTATTGGGTACTTTTAAAGAAATTACACATTTCAAAAGCTAACTCAGAGTGACAACACCAAGATGATGACATAAGTTGTTCCTGACATCGCTCCCCCTCTAAGAATAAATAACAACTACTGATGGACAGGACACCACTGACACAATCCTAGAACATAGGGGTGAAGCTGAAGTACTCCCCTGAACCAAAGAGACCAAGACAGACTGGATTAAAAAGCTAAGAGGAACAACTACACATTGATGACATTGTCCCTCCCCCAAGCCAGTGTCACACCATGTAGAGTGATCTCCCATGAGCCTTCAGGTCATCCAGCAGGGAAAGAGAGCCAGATGGGACATCTAACCATACACGCACACAGCCTTGGGTTATTTTGTGAAAGCCCCTACTTCGGTCTTGCTCCACAGGGACTACAGGAGAATCTGCAGGGCTTGACCCCTAGGAAACTGATTATGATAGAGAAAGAAGGAGAAGCTTGCAACAGCCAGCACATAGGTCTTGGCAGACCAAGTTCTTACCCACAGAGCCCAAGTAGGTACTCCCAACCAGCAGCTCATCAGCAGAACCAAATTGTTGGTGCATTCTTAACATGGAACTTAGAAGGGTGCATATCTGCCTGATTTAGGTCCTCAAATGAGGAGTTTCATTGACCCTGGAGCCCCTGCCCAGACAGGGGAGCTAAACCATAGTCCCATGCACTACTGAGTATGGCTCCCAGCCCCGTCTGACTGGGAGGGCTGGTGAGACCATCTAGCAGCTCAATAGCCCAGTAATGACAAGCTAAAAGGAAGGCAGACAGAGCTGATCACCCCCAAAGTAAAACCAGTACCAGACAGGTAGGGTTCCATGCTATGCCCACATAGGAGGAGTTAGTTCACAGCCCAACCGCTGGTTAGTATAGTTCCTGGCCACTGCCAACCAGAAAGCCTGTTCAGAATATTTCAGAGGTCCTTGCAGTGGGCCCTCCCACCCTTCCCAGGCAAGGGAGCAAAAGCATAATCACACCTACTACTGAATGTGACTTCCCACCCTGACTAGCCCTAGGGGCTGGGGGAAATGCCTGGAGTCAGGCACACAAGCTGATAGCCTACAAAGCAAAGCCAGTGGCCCTATTTATCCAGGGAACTTGGAGCAAGGATTGGCTTGAGTCAAGACCACAAAGAATCTTATAAACTTTGGAACTAGTTCTGCTGCTGCACTTGGACAAGGAAACTAAATCATAGCCCTGCTTATTGCTGAATATAGCCTTCAGCCTGCCCTGCCACAGAACCTAGCCATAGCACACAGGAAGCTGCATTACCCTTCTTAGAGGGGCACTTAAAAAGAATGCAGAGCCCCTGGCTTTCCTCATCTGCGGAACAAAAAGAGTGATTCTGTCTGATAGGTAATTCAGTGCAAACTCTTACCTGATTTGAGTCCCTATACAACAAGCTGTGAAGGACCTAGATTCCAGTCTACTGTCCTACCAGGGAAAAGCTAATTCACAGTCCCATTTTTTGATTAAATACAGTACCCAGGCCCAACAGTCTGATAAGCCTGACCAGAGAACCAAGAAAGCACAGAGCCCATCCTACAGCCTCAACTGGGCAAGGAACCAAGCCAGCCATCCACTCCAACTTGTTCTCACCCTTAACCTCAAAGCTCAGGGAGTTGCCTTGCCCAGAAATTAACCCTGAAGCAAGGTGCACTTGCCCAACGACATTACCCTCAGACATATCCAGAAACTCAAACCAGGCTGACTAGTGAAGAACTGTTTTTACCAAAGCAAATCTATAAAGTCTTAAAGAGGAGCTTACTTACTCAAATGTGCAGATACAAATGTAAGGAATCAAGAATCACAATAAATCAGGTAAATATGACACCACCAAAGGAAACTAATAAAGCTCCAGTAACGAACCTTAAAGAAATAGATATGTATGAACTGTAAAAGAGTTAAGAATAGTCCTCTTGAAGTTTAGAGAACTACAAGAATGCCCAGATAACTGAAAAAAATTAGGAAAGCAATACATGAACAAAATGAGAAGTTCAACAAAGAAATAGAAAATATTTGGGTCCCTGGGTGGCTCAGTCAGCTAAGCATCTGACTCTTGGTTTTGGCTCAGGTCATGATCTTACGGTTTTGTGGGTTCAAGCCCTACATTGGGCTTTGTACTGGCAGTGCACAGCCTGCTTTGGATTCTCTCTCCCTCTCCCTCTCTCTGCCTCTCCCCAACTTACGCTGTCTCTCTCTCAAAATAAATAAATAAACTTAAAAAAAAAAAAAAAAAGAAACAGAAAACATAAAGAAAAAACCCTTGACCTGAAAAATATAGTGACCGAAGAATTCAGTAGAGTGCTCCAAAAGCAGATTGGACAATACAGAAGAAAGAATCAGTAACCTAGGATATAGGACATTTGAAATTACCTAGAGTAGTAAAAAGAAAAAAGGGTAGGGGCGCCTGGGTGGCTTAGTCGGTTAAGCGTCCGACTTTCGCTTAGGTCATGGTCTCGCGGTTCGTGGGTTCGAGCCCCGTGTCGGGCTCTGTGCTGACTGCCAGCTCAGAGCCTGGAGCCTGTTTCAGTCTGTGACTCCCTCTCTCTCTGACCCTCCCCTGCTCACGCTATCTCTCTCTCTCCTAGAAATAAATAAAAAACATTAAAAAAAAAAAAAGAAAAAAGGGTAAAAATGAGTAGAGAAAGCCTACGGAATTCATGGGACATATTTAAAAAATATATATCTGCATTAGGGAGTTCCAGAGGAAGAAGACAAGCAAAAGAGAAAGTATATTTGAAGTAATAATGGCTGAAAACTTCTCAAACCTGGGAAAAGAAATGGACATCCATGAGGCCCAAAGGTCCCAAATAGTTGACTTTGAATAGGCCAACACCAAGACACATTATAATTAAATTGTCAAAAGTCAAAGACATTGGGTGCCTGGCTGGCTCAGTCAGTAGAACATGTACCTCTTGATATTGAGGTCGTGAGTTCAAGCCCCACATTGGGTGTAGAGATAACTTTTTAAAAATTTGAAGACAAAATTTTGAGAGCGTGAAGAACAAAGAAGTTACACTCAAAGGAATACAGACTTTTCTGAACAAACAAAAGTTGAGGAAGTTAATCACCGCTACGACACCTGACATACAAGAAATGCTAAATGGAGTTCTTTAATTGCAAATAAAAGGACGCTAATTAATATAGAAAAAAGAACGGTGCCTGGCTGGCTCAGTCCATGAAGCATACAACTCTTGATCTTGGATCCCCACATTGGGTAGAGAAATTACTTAAATGTAAATTTTTTAAAAATAAAACATAAAACTTTTAATAGTAATTATGTGGTCAATGTTAGATTCTGTAATATGTTAATGGTGGCATCTAATTCACAACTCTAGTTTAAAAGTTAAAAAACAAATGTAGTAAGGTCCACCTGGGTAGCTCAGTTGGTTATGTGTCTAACTCTTCATTTCGGCTCAGGTCATGACCTCACGGTTTGTGAGCTCAAGCCCCACATCTGGCTCCATACTGAGTGAGGAGTCTACTTGGGTCTCTCCTCTCTCTCTCTCCCACTCCCCCCCCCAAATAAATATTTTTTAATGTTGTAAAACTACCCCTAACTACAATCAATTATTAGCTACATAATCAAAAAATATGTAAACTATAACATAAATAACCTGAAATGTGAGATGAAGGAGAAGTAAACATATAAAGTTTAGGAATTCTATTAAAGTTAAGTTGGTAGCTTTAAAATGCAGTATAATAATTTGAAGATATTTTATGTAGCCCTCTTGGTAATCACAAGAGGAAAACCTATAGTGAATACACAAAATAATATATTAAAGAAGTCTACGCATACTTATACCAAAAGACATTTTAAACAATCCTTATACTACTTCTTAAAAGTAGTATAAGAAACAACAATAGATCTACAAAACAGCTAGAAAACAATTTTTTTAATGGCAAGTCCTTACCTATCAATAATTATTTTAAACATAAACACATCAAATTCTGCAGTGAAAAGTCCTAGAATGGCAGGATGAATAAAAACAAAATCCAGCAATCCTGCATACAGGAGACTCATGTTAGGCTTAAAGACACATTTACATTGAGACTGAAGAGATGAAAAAAGATTTCAAATATATAGTAATAACAACAAAAATGCAAGAATATCTATACTTCTATCAGGTAAAATAGGCTTTAAAAATAATAAAAAGATACAAAGTAGTATAATTATCATTATATAGTAATAAAGTAGTCAATCCATCAAGAAGATATAATAGTTGTAAATATCTATTTACCCAACAATGGAGCACCTAAAAGAAAAACTAATAAAACTAAAAAGAGAAATAAAAGCAATATAGTAATAGTAGGGGACTTTAATACCCCACTCTCAATAATCATCCAGAGAAACGATAAGGAAATAGCAGGTCTGAACAACATTATAGATGAAATGGACCTAACAGACATATACAGAACCTTCTATCCAACAACAGCTGAGTACACATTCTTCTCAAGTGCACATGGAACATTTTTTGGGGATAGACCATATGTAGGGCCATAAGGCAGGTCTTAGAAATTCAAGGAGTTTGAAACCATAGCGGGCGTCTTCTCCAACCACAATAGTACAAAACCAGAAATCAGTAACAGGAAGAAAACTTGAAAATTCACAAATACATGGAAATTAAATAACACTCTTTTGAACAACCAATGAATCAAAACAGAAATCAAAAGATAAATAGAAAGTTTCTTGAAAGAAATGAAAATGGAAATAAAACACCAAAACTTGGGGTGCCTGAGTGGCTTAGTCCATTAAGCATCTGACTTTGGCTCAGGTCATGATCTTGCATTTCATGAGTTTGAGCCCCAAATCAGGCTCCATACTGACAGCTCAGAGCCTGGAGCCTACTTCGGATTCTGTGTTCTGTGTCTGTCTGTCTCTCCCTCTCTTTCAAAAGTAAACATTTAAAAAGATTAAAAATAAGAAGTCTCAACAAACAAAAGTCCAGTTTCAATGGTAATTCTACCAAATATACAAAGAATACATATCCTTCTAAAACTTTCCCAAAAATGGAAGAGGAACAAACCCTTTCAAACTCATTTTATGAGGCCAGTATTACCCTGATACCAAAAGCAGATAAGGACACCACAAGAAAAGAAAATTACAGGCAACATCCCTGATGAACACAGATGTAAAAATTCTCAACAAAGTATTAGCAAACCAAATTCAGTAATGAAGGATCATGCAACATGAACAAGTGGGGTTTTTTAATCCAGAGAAACAAAGATGTTTCAACATGTAGAAATCAGCCATTATAATACATTATATTAACAAAATTAAGGATAAAAATCATATGATTATCTCAATAGGTGCAGAAAAGTATTTGACAAATACTATATATCAGCAAAGCAGGTATATAGGAAATATTCTGCAATACAATAAAGGCCATTTATGAAAAACCTACAATTAACATCAAATGCAATGATGAAAAGCTGAAAGCCTTTCCTCCAAGATCAAGAATAAGACAAACATGCCTACTCTCACCGTTTTTTATTTTTTGTTTTTTCATTTGGTGGGGGGGGTTCATTTAAATTTTAGCCAACATACAGCACAATATTGGTTTCAGGAATAGAATTCAGTGATTCTTCGCTTACATACCACACCCAGTGCTTATAACAAGTGCCTTCCTTAATTTAAATCCATCACCTATCTAGCCCATCTCCCACCCAGTTCCCTCCATCAACTCTGTTCTTTATCATTAAGAGTCTCTTGTGGTTTGTTTCCCTCTCTCCTCTTCCCCCAACTTCCCATGTGTTCATTTGTTTTGTTTCTTAAATTCCACATACTAATGAAATAATATGATATTTTTCTTTCTCTGACTGATTTATTTCACTTAGCATAATACATTCTAGTTCCATCCGTGTCATCGAAAATGGCAAGATTTCATTGTTTTTGATGGCTGAGTAATGTTCTATTTTATATATATATACACCACCTCTTTATCCATTGATCAGTCAATGGACATCTAGTCTATCTCCAGAGTTTGGGTATTGTTGATAATCCTATTAACATTTGGGCGCATGTATCCTCTAAAACCTGTATCACCTCTCATTCAACATAGTTTTGAAAATCCTAGCCAGAGCAGTTAGGCAAGACATAAAAGACATCCAAATTGGAAAGGAAGAAGTAAAACTGTCACCATCTGCAGACGACATAATATTAAATATAGAAAACCCTAAAGACTCCATTAAAAACTGTTAGAAAAAAACAAATTTAGAAATGCTACAGAATATAAAAATCAATACACAAAAATCTGTTATACTAATGAACTATCAGAAAGAAATTAAGAAGATAAGCCCATTTATAATTACATCAAAAGGAATAAAATCATTAGGACTAAATTTAACCAAGGAGGTGAAAGACCTATACACTGATTCAACGTGCTGTGGGAACCTCTGATCCATACCATCCTATTAGGGAACAGCCAAAGCCAAACAGTTATCCTACTAGGAAGTTCCAGAGCCAAACACTTTGAGACAACCCCCCCTCAAGCCCATGCCTGCTTCAGCTCAACTAGCCCCAGCACAGAGCACCCCAGGATTCCCTGATCTGCACCTACTCCAGCTCCAGCCATTCTGCCAGTCACTTACAATTTACACAGGAGACATTTCTACATAAGGCACTCTTTCAAAATTAGGACAGCTGGCTGTTCCATCTAATTCATAAAAAGAAACACACAAAGTCGAACAAAATGAGGAGATAGAGGACTATATTTTAAACAAAAGAACAAGATAAAACCTCAGAGGGGGAAAAAACCCCAATGAAACAGAAAAAAGTAATTTACTTGATAAAGAGTTCAAAGTAATGGTCATAAAGATGCTCACTAAACTCAGGATAAAAAAGGAGGAATACAATGAGAACTTCAACAAAGAGGTGAAGAAATATAAGAGTTGAGAAAATATAAGAAAGTACCAAACAGAAGTCACAGAGCTGGAGAATGCAGTCACTGAACTGAAAAATATACTAAGAAAATACACTAAAGAGCAGATTAGATGATACAGAATAGATCAGCAACCTGGATGATAGAATAGTATGACTCAGCCAATCAGAAGAGCAAAAAGAAAAAAAAAAAGAATTTTAAAAACTGAGAATAGTTTAAAGGACCTCTAGGACAACACTGAGCATACTGATATTTATTATAGGGGTTCCAGAAGGAAAAGAGAAAAAGGGACAGAAAATTTCTTTGAAGAAATAATGACTGAAAACTTCCCTAACCTGTGGAGGGAAAACAGACATCTAGGCCCTTGAAGGACAGAAAGTTCCAAACAAGATGAACCCAAAGAGATCTACACCAAGAAATATTATAATTAAAATGCAAAAGTTAAGGAGAAAATCTTAAAGGCAGCCAAAGAAAAATTTGTCAGCAGAAACTGTGTAGGCCAGAAGGAGAGGCAGGATATATTTAAAGTGCTAAAAGGGAAACACTTGCAAACAAGAATACTCTACCTGGCAAGGTTATCACTCAGAATTGAAGGAAAGATAGGGTGTTCACCAGCAAAGCAAAAGCTAAAACGTTCATTAGCACTAAACCAGCCTTATAAGAAATATTAAAGGCTCTTCTTTATGCCAAAAGGAAAATACTATACTAGAAATTAAAAATATATATATATGAAAGGAAAAAATCTCACTGGTAAAGGCAAATATATAGTAAAGGCAGTAAATTGGCCTTAAAGAGTGAGTATGAAAGTTAAAAGACAAAAGTAGTATTAACAATTATAATAAGTAATTAAGATACACACAAAATAAAAATATGTAAAATAAGACATCAAAATATAAAACGGGGGGAAGGCATAAAAATGTGATTTTAAATGTGTTCAGACTTAAAAAACTATCAGCTTAAAAGAGACATATATGTGTAAGTATGCTATGCACATATGTAAGTATGCTATATATATGTAAATATATATGAACATCATGGTAACCACTAACCAAAATCCTGCAATACATATACAAAAAAATAAAGAGAAAGAAACCTAAACATAACACTAAAGAAAACTATCAAACCACAAGGTCAGACACCAAGAATACAAAAACAATGAGAAAACAATTAGCCAAATGGCAATAAGTAAATATTTATTGATAATTACTTTAAATGTAAATGACTAAATGTTCCAATTAAAATACAGAAGGTGGCTGAATGGATAATAAACAAGATCTGGGGTGCCTGGGTGGCTCAGTTGGTTGAGGGGCTAACTCTTGATTTGGGCTCAGGTCATGCTTTTGTGGTTTGTGGGATAGAGCCCCATGTCAGGCTCTGTGCTGACAGTGCAGAGTCTACGTAGAATTCTCTCTCCCTCTCTCTCTGCTCCTCCCCTGCTCACAATCTCTGTCTCTCTCAAAATAAATAAATAAACATTAAAAAAAAAACCAAGCCCCATCTATATCCTGCCTACAAGAGACTAACTTCAGACCTAAAAAGACAAACAGAATGAAAGTAAAGGGAATATCAAAGATATTCCATATAAATGGAAACAAAAAGAAAACTGCTATAGCAATATGCTCATATCAGACAAAATAGACCTTTTTTTAATTTTAGAGAGCAAGAGAGCACACAAGCAAGAGAGAGGGGCGCAAAGAGAGAGAGAGTGAGTGAGCGAGAATCTTAAGCAGACTCCATGCTCAGTGCAGAGCCCAATGCAGGGCTCGATTCCATGACCCCGGGATCATGACCTGAGTTAAAATCAAGAGTCACACACTCAACGGACTAAGCCACCCAGGCACCCTTTTTGTAGCTAAGTGAAATAAGTCAGTCAGAGAAAGACAGATATCATATGTTTTCATTCATATGTGGAATTTGAGAAACTTAACAGAAGACCATGGGGGAAGGAAAGGGGAAAAATTAGATTCAAATAGAGAGGGAGGCAAACCATAAGAGACTCTTAAATACAGAGAACAAACCAAGGGTTGATGGGGAAAGAGGGCAGGGGAGAGGGGAAAATACATGATGAGCACTGAGAAGGGCACTTGTTGGGATGAGCACTGGGTGTTGTATGTAAGTGACGAATCGGGGAATCAACTCCTGAAGCCAAAAGCACACTGTATACACTGTATGTTAGCTAACTTAACAATAAATTATATTTTAAAAATGTGAACAATGTTCTTTCAGGGAAATAAAGGATATAAGAAATTGGCCTTTAAAATTACTTTAAGATGTTAACATTTATTGTAAAAAAAATAGCATGCCTTTTTAAAAGAGTCATTTGCATGCTTTTATTTCTCCCACTAAAAAACCAAAAATTGGGGCGCCTAAGTGGCTCAGTTGGCTGAGCGCCAACTTTGGCTCACATGGTCTCGCAGTTCTGAGTTCGAGCCCCACGTCAGGCTCTGTGCTGACAGCTCGGAGCCTGCTTTGGATTCTGTATCTCCTTCTCTCTCTGCTCCTCCCCCTCTCATGCTGTCTCTGTCTCTGTCTCTCTCTCTCTCTAACATTTAAAAAACCAAAACTTAATAATGCAAATTCATATATTTTTACATGGTAAAGACCAGACCATATAAATAATTTTATTCCTGTTTTTGCTTAGTATCATATGTGTTCCCTTATACCATTCCAAGTCCTTTAAAAATAGGATTTCTTATTGGAGGCACAACTCCATCACACGGATGTGTCAGAATTTCCAAAAACTGTGCATGTTTCGTTGTGATCACTGAAATTTCTGATTTCCTAAGTTGAGCATCATAAATAATGGTTTGATCATGCCTTCAAAAATAAACTGATGATTTCTCTCAAAAAAATAAAATAAAAAATAAAATAAGATTTTGTTATTCAGACAAAATAGACTGTAAAACAAAGACTGTAACAAAAGACAAAAAAAAGCATGATTAATGATACAGTGGTCAATCCAAGAAGGATAGAACATTCATAAATGTTTACACAGCCAAAATAGGAGCACCTAAATATATAAGGCAAATATTAACAGGACATAAAAGGAGAAAATGAGAGTAATCCAATAATAGTACAGTACTTTAATAACCTACTTACATCAAGGTTTTTCAGACAAAAAATTAATAAGAAAATTTTGGTCTTAAATGGCACATTAGACCAGACGGACTTAATATGCGCTCATGCGTGCGTGCACATGCACACACACATGTGTGTATATAATTTCATCCAAAGAATACAGAATACACATCATTTTCAAGTGGACAGTGAGTATTCGCCAGGATAGATCACATGTTGAGCCACAAAACAGGTCTCAATACATTCAAGAAGATTAAAAACAGATCCAGCATACCTTCCAACCACAGTAGTATGAAACTAGAATTCATTTACAAGCATAAAAATGGGGGAAACACAAAAATGTGGGGACCAAGCAACATGTTACTCAGCAACCAGCAGGTCAATGAGGAAATGAAAAGAAAATTAAAAATACCTTAAGACAAATAAAAATGGAAACAAAATTTTCCAAAATCCATGAGACACAGCAAAAGCAGTTCGAAGAAAGAGGTTCATAGTAATATGGGCCTATATCAAGAAACAAGAAAAATTCCAAATAATCAATCTATGACTAAAAGAAGTAGAAAAAGAACAGACAAAAACCCCCAAAGTTAATAGAAGGAAGAAAATAATAAAGATCAGCATAGAAATGACATTGAAACTTAAAAGAACAACAGTACTATCAATGAAACTAAAAGCTGGTTCCTTGAAAAGATAAATCAATAAACCTTTAGCCAGCCTCATTAGGGAAAAAAGAAGGCCCAAATAAAAAAAGAAATGAGTAAGAGAAATTACGTCTAACACCACAGAAATACGAAGGATAATGGAGATTACTATGAACAATTATACACCAACAAATTGGACAACCTAGAAGAAATGGGTAAATTCCTAGAAACACATATCCTTCAAGACTGAACCATGAACAAATAGAAAATCTGAATAGACAGATTAAAGGTAATGAAATTGAATCCATAATTTTTTAATGTTTGTTTATTTTTGGGAGAGAGAGAGAGGAAGACAGAGGATTCAAAGTGGGCTCAGTGCTGACAGCAGAGAGCCTGACACAGGTCTTAAACTCATGAACTGTGAGATCATGACCTGAGCCAAAGTTAGACACAACTGACAGAGCCACCCAGGAACCCCTGAACCAATAATGTTAAACAAAACAAAAACAAAAGTCCAGGACTAGACAACTTCAAAGGTGAATTCACCAAAAACTTTTAAAGAATTAGTACCTATCCTTCTCAAACTATTCCAAAAAACTGAAGAGGAAGGAGCTCTTCCAAACTGAATTTATGAAGCCAACATTACCTTGAAACCAAAATCAAAGATATCACATACACACACTACACATAGGCTATATATGGTGTGTATATATGTGTGTGTGTGCGCACGCTTGTGCCCTGAGCACGTGTGCACACACACACACACACACACACACACACACACACACACGCTCTGATTAACATACATGCAAAATACCTCAACAAAATATTACCAAACCAAATTCAACAATACATTAAAAGGTTCATACACCACAATCAGGGGGAATTTATTCCAAAGATGCAAGGATGGTCCAACATATACAAAAAGCAAACAATGTGATACACCACACTAACAACATGAAAGATAAAAATCATGCTCATTTCAACAGATTCAAAAAAAGCATTTGAACACAATTCAAATCCATTTATAATTAAAAAACAAAACTCTCAACAAAGGAAGTATAGAAGGAATGTACCTCCACACAATAAAAGTTGTATATTACAAACCCTCAGCTAACATCATACTCAGTGGTGAAAAGCCGAACACTTTTCTTCTAAGATCAGGGACAAGACAAGGAAGCTAACTTTTGCTATTTTTATTCAACATAGTATTGGAAGTCCTAGCCAGGGCTATTAGACAAGAAAGAAAATCTAAATTGTAAGGAAAAAAGTAAACCTGTCACTATTCACAGATGTCCTGATACTATATATAGAAAACCCTAAAGACTCCACCAAAAAGCAATTAGAATAAGTAAATTCAGTGAAATCACAGGATACAAAGTTACCATAGAGAAATCAGTTGCATTTCTATACACTAATAACAAGGTATCAGAGAGAAATTAAGAAAACAATCCCATTTATAATTGCATCAAAAAGAATAAAAATAGGGATAAATTTAACCAAATAACTGAAAGACCTACACTCTGAAAAAATGTAAATCACTCATGAAGGAAATTGGAGATGACACAAATAAATGTAAAGGTATACCATGTTCATAGATTGGAAGAACTAATGTTCTTAAAATGTCCATACTACCCAATTAAATCCACAGATACAATGCAATCCCTGTCAAAATACCAATAGCATTTTTCCACAGAAATAAAACAAACAATACCAAAATTAGTGTGGAACCACAAGACCCCAAATAGCCAAAGTAACCTTGAGGAAGAAAAGCAAAACTAGAGGTATCACACTCCTTAGATTTTAAGATATAAATACAAACCTATAGTGATCAAAACAGTATGGTATTGACACAAAAATATACACAGAGATCAATGGGACAGGAGACAGAGCCCAGAAATAAACCTACATTTATATAGTCCATTAATCTGTGACAAAGGAGGCAAGAATATACAATGAGGAAAAGACAGTCTCATCAATAAATGGTGTTGGGAAAATTGGGCAGCTACATACAACTAGTGAAACAAGATAACTTTCTCACAGCATACACAAAAGAAACTCAAAATGAATTTTAGATCTACATGTGAAACCTGAAACTATAAAACCCCTAAAAGAAAACATAGTAACCTCCTGGACAACAGCCTTAGCAATATATGTATGTATATGCCCTCCTTAGACAAGGCAAACAAAAGCGAAAATAAATATTTGGAGCCCACCAAAATAAAAATTTTTTGCATAGCAAAGGAATCAAACAAAGCAAAAAGCCAACCTACTGAATGGGAGAAGATATTTGCTAATGACATGGCCAAGAAGGAGTTAATATCTAGTATCCAAAACATATAAAGAATTTATACAACTCCAAAAAAATAATCCAATTACAAAATGGGCAGAGAACGTAAATAAACATTTTTCCCAAGAAGACATACAGATGCTGAACAAACATGTGAAAAGATGCTCAACATTACTAATAATCAGAGAAATGCAAACTAAAACCACAGTGAGATGTGACCAGTCAGAATGGCTAGTATCAAAAAGATAAGAAATAGCAAGTGTTAGCAAGGATGTGGAGGAGAGGGTATTCTTGTGCAGGATTGTTGCGAATGTAAATTGGCACAACCACTGTGGAAAACAAAATTTTAAAAATAAAAATACCATATGATCCAGTAATTCTACTACCAAGTATTTAGCCAAAGGAAACAAAAACACTGATTCAAAGAGATATATGTGCCCCTATATTTATTACCAATAGCCAAACCAAGATATGGAAGCAACCTGTGTCCATCAATAGAAGAATGGATAAAAGTTTCATACATACATACATACATATATGTACGTGTGTGTGTGTATGTAATACTACTCAGCCATAAAAAAAAAAATGACGTCTTGCCATTTGTGACAACATGGATGGATCTACAGGGAATTATGCTAAGTGAAATAAGCCAGACAGAGAAAGACATATGATTTCATTTATATGTGGAATCTAAAAAATCAACAAACAGAAACAAGTTTATAAATAAAAAACAAACTGGTGGTTGCCAGAGGGGAGGGGGTTTGAGGTAAGGGTAAAACAAGGGGATTAAGATGTACAAACTTCCAGTTATAAAATAAGTAACTTATGGACATGAAAAGTACAGCATATGAAATATAGTCAATAATATTGTAGTAGCATTGTATGGTGACAGACAGTGACTACATTTATCAAAGTGAGCATGGGGTAATGCTTAAAATTGTTGGATCACTATGTTAACACTTAAAACTAATATAGGTCAACTATATGTCAATAATAAAAATTAAAAAGTAATAAAAAATGAAGTGAAAGATATGTCAGGGAAGTTTATATCAACATAAAAGTACCCATAATATTAAAAGCATCCTGGAAAGAGAGCAGCTACCGTGGAGAGTCTCCCGGACTTAGCCTGAGTAAGAAGGAAACTTCAGTCATTTTAAGAAAAAATAAAATACCTAGGAAAAATTTTAAGCAAGGAGTTGTACCATAAAATATGTTTTTCACCTGTACTCTGAAAACTGTAAGACTGATGAAAAAAAGATTAAAATCACACAAATAAAGAAGAAGGTATTCTGTGCTCATGGGTTGGGAGAATTAATATTGTTAAATATGTCCATGCTACCCAACAAAATCTATAGAGTCAATGCCATCCCAATCAAACTACCATAATATTTTTCACAGAACTAGAGCAAAGAATCCTAAAATCTATATGGAACCACAAAAGAAAAGCCAAAGCAATCTTGAGGAAGAACAAAGCTGTAAATATCACAATTCTTGATTTCAAGATATACTACAAGGTTCAGGTGATCAAAACAGTATGGTACTGTCACAAAAACAGACACATATATCAATATAGAATATTATAGAATAGAAAGCTAAGAGAAAAACCCACACATATATAGTCAATCAATCTACAACAAGGGCAAGAATATTAATGTGGAAAAGACAGTCCCTTCAATAAATGGCACTGAGGAAACTGGACAACTACATGCAAAAGAATGAAACTAGACCACTATCTTACACCATATACAAAAAAATAAATAAAATGGATTAAATATTCAAAGTGAATTAAGACCTGAAATCATAAAATTCCTCAAAGAAAACATGCAGTAATCTCTTGGACATCGGCCTTAGTAACATATCCATGCATGTGTCTCCTCAGGCAAGGGAAACAAAAGCAAGAATAAACTATTGGTACTACACCAAAATAAATATCTGCACCGTCAACAAAGAAACCATCAAAAAGAAACCATCAACAAAATGAAAAGGCAATTTATGAATGGGAGAAGATGTTTGCAAATCATATATCTGATAAAAGATTAATATCCAAAATATATAAAGAGTTTATACAACTTAAAATGCAGAAGCTAATAATGTGATTTAAAAATGGGCAAAAGACTTGGATATTTTCCCCAAAAAGACATACAAATTGTCAAGGGCACTTGAAAATATGCTCAGTATCACTAATCCTCGGGAATATGCAACTCACAACAATGAAATATTACCTCATGGTTGTCACATTGCCCAAAAGACATGTATAAATTCAATGCAATCTTGATCAAGATTTCAATGACATTTTTTACAGAAGTTGGAGAAAAATCCTAAAATTTGAAACCATAAAAGATCCTGAATAGCCAAAACAATCCTGAGAAAGAAAAACAAAGCAAGAGGCTTTGCAATCATACTTCCTGATTGCAAGCTATACTATAAAGTTATAGTAATTAAGACAGTAGGGTATAAAGAATGGTATAAAGAAAGAAAAGAAAAATAGACAAATAGACCAATGGAACAGAATTGAGAACCCAGAAATAAGCCCAACAATATATAGCCAACTAATATTTGACAAGGGTGCCAAGAATACTCTATGGGAAAAGACAATCTCTTTAATAAATGGTAATGGGAAAATTGGATATTCACATATAAAAGAGTGAAAGTGGACCCAAATCTTACACCACTCACAAAAATTAGCTCAAAATCGATTAACGACCTAAATGTAAGAACCAAAACCATCAAATTCCTAAAGGTAAACAAGAAAAAATTCTTTGACTTGGGTCTTGGCAATGATTTTTTTGTATAGGACACCTAAAACACAAGCAACAAAATCAAAATAAACAAATGGGACATCATCAAACTAAACAGCTTCTACACAGCAAAGGAAACAACAACATGAAAAGACAACCTACAGAATGGGAGAAAATATTTACAAATTATATATCTGGTAAGGGGTTAATATCCAAAATATTTTTTAAAGTCCTACAACTCAATAGCAAAATTAAAATAATCCAATTTAAAAATGGACAAAGAGGGGAGGATACCTGACTGGGTCAGTAGAGCATACAGCTCTTGATCTCAGAGTCATGGGTGTGAGTGGGCATAGAGATTACTTGAATCAATGAACACCTACCTACCTACATACATACATAATAAAAATAGGCAAAAGACCTGAACATTTTTTCCATAGAAGATATATGAATAGCCAAAAGGTACATGAAAAGATGCTCAACATCACTCATTGTTAGGGAAATACAAATCAAAACCACAATAACACCTCACACCTGTTAGGATGGCCATCAAAAAGATAAGAGTAAAATCTGGAAAGGATGTGGAGAAAAGGGAACTTTTTGCACTGTTGGTAGAACTGTAAATTGGTGCAGCCACTATGGAAAACAGTGTAGAGGATCCTCAAATTTTTTAAAACAGATCTTCCATATAATTCAGCAATTCCATTTCTGGAACTCATTTCCAGAAGAAATGAAAACAGTTTGTCAAAGATATATCTGTACTCCCATGTCCACTGCAGCATTACTTACAATAACCAAGACATGGAAACAACCTGTGTGTTCATCAACAGATGAAAGGGTAAAAAAGTTATTGTATAGATTTACAATGGAATCTTATTCAGCCATAAAAAATGAGGAAATCCTGCCATTTGCAATGACATGGATGGTTTCTTGATGATATTATACTAAGTGAAATAAGTTAGAGAAAGACAAATACTGTATGATCTCATTTATATATGGAATCTAAAAAAATAAATAAATAATGAAAACCCACAAAGAGGTCAGATCTGTGGTCACCAGAGGTGAGGGGGTGAGGTGGGAATTGGAAGAAGATGGTCAAAAGGTACAGACTTCCAGTTATAAGATAAATAAGTACTAGGGATGTAATGTACAGCATGGTGATTATAGTTAACACTGCTGTATGATATGTAGAAAAACTCTTAAGAGAATAAAATCCCAAGAGGTTTCATCACAAAGTAAAAATTTTTTAAAATGAAGAAAAAGAAAAACCATTATCTATATGAGATGACAGATACTAACTAATGAGGAAAATCATTTTGTTATACACATAAGTCTATTATGTGTAATTTAAACATATGTAGTGGTGTATATCAACTATATGTCAATATAAGTTAGGGGGAGGAAAATAAAGTTCAGTAAAGTTCATTTGAACCAGTACTATAACAAAATCCCATTACCAAGGACATGGTGAATTGGGGGATAAAATCACAACTTAAATTATCAATGGCTAATGGTTAGTAATGGTTATTACTTCTCTTTGGTTGATGCACCCAGGCCAGGGGTCAGAGGCCTTGTTAGTTCTAAGTAGTAACAATAAACCCAAATATTGGCAGTCAGAGTTTAGGGACCCTTTTTCTGGTTTTGCCCACTATTCAGTTCCTTCTGCAGTCTTAGCGCCCTCACATACTAATATAATTGTTACAATGATAGTCATGCTTGTATATATGATTTACATGTTGTTCTCTCCTATGGTTACATGTTACAGTATATATTCATTTATATACACAGATACATGCACATACTATTATGTTATGGTTATTTATATGATTTGTCTGTTGGTCTCTCAGGTAGCTGAAGATAGGGACTTTTATTAATCCGAGTGTATTTTAACCAAGAGTACACAACAGAATCATCCAGCCCCTATCCCCTAGGGGGCTGATTCAGCAGCTGTGGAGTCAGTCCAGCAGCAGTGCTTTGAGAGAGTATCCCAGGTGGCTTAAAATTGCATACCTGATAGAGAACAGCTGGCCATAGAGGTGGTACAGCCTAGGGGCTAAGACAGTGAGCTCTGGACTGAAATCCTAGCTTCACCACTTACTATTTGTATAAGCTTGAACAGAGCACTTAAACCTATCTATCCCTTGTATGTAAAGTGGGGATAATAGTCCTTGCCTGGAAGTGTCATGGGGATTAAATAAGATAAAACAAGGGTAGCTCTGAGAACACACTAAGCCCATCATAAATTCTCAAAACGCATTGCTTTGTTGGTATTGTTCATCCCTGCATTCCAGAGGAGGCACCAAGCCTGACATTAGCAGAGATTCAATGTTCAATAAATAATAAATGCACAGGGAGCTGTATGATATTAGCACAGAGAATAAAAAAGGGAAATTAGTAAGGAAAGTTAGAAGGATGACCAAGGAGATGGAAAATAGACAGGCATGGTAAGGAGTCACAAGCAGTTGGCTCAGGAAATCCTAAAACTCCATCCTCATTGTTGCCACTTTATTCATTCTGCCTAATAAAATGTTGGCAAGGTCTTAAACTGAAAATTTTCAGACTCATAGGATTAAGAATTTTGATGGCCTTCTGGATCTGTTCCAAATGAAGCAACCCAATATAGCCAAACTTCTGTTTCCAGAGGAATTGATCATTCTGACCCCATCTTGTGCTGTCTTTTGGATATGGTGACTCAATAATTCTTTTTTTTTTTAATAGTTTATTGTCAAATTAGTTTCCACATAACACTCAGTGCTCATCCCCACAAGCGTCCTCCTCCATGCCCCTCCCCCCCTCCCCCCACATCCATCAGTCCTCAGTTTTTGTCAGCATTCAAGAGTCTCTCATGGTTTGCCTCTCTCCCTTTCCCCCACCATTTCCGCCCTTCTTCTCCCCCTTGTTCCTCCGTCAAGTTCCTCCTAATCCTCCTATACGTGCAAACATATGATATTTGTCCTTCTCTGCCTGACTTATTTCGCTCAGCATAACACCCTCAAGGTCCATCCACGTTGCTACACATGGCCAGATTTCATTGTTTCTCATTGCCATGTAGTATTCCATGGTATAGATAAACCACATCTTCTTGATCCATTCATCTGGTGATGGACACTTAGGCTCTTTCCATGTTTTAGCTATTGTGGAGAGTGCTGCTATGAACATTGGGGTACATGTGCTCCTATGCATCAGCATTTCTGTATCCCTTGGGTAAATTCCTAGCAGTGCTATTGCTGGGTCATAGGGGAGTTCTATTGTTAGTTTCCTGAGGAAGGTGACTCAATAATTCTGACTGTATTAACTTTTGGACATGTTTTTTAAAGATCCTACCACTCATGGGTGATGGGCATCAAAGAGGGCACTAGTTGGGATAAGCACTGGGTGTTGTATGGGAACCAATTTGACAATAAATTATATTTCTTAAAAATCCTACCACTCTCCCTTTACTTTCTTGACTATTCTTCCTCATGGCTGCACATATGATTATATATGAATCTTCCACTTGAAGTTGGGGTCTTAATCTCAAGAGCTCACCACCTTTATTCCTATATTCATACTTTGATGCATTTTCTTTCCAAAATGTTCTATCTCAAGTGTTTTATCACCTTCCCTCGGAGATGACTCCATGGAAATAGCAATAATTTGAGGAATCAAGTTGTCCTGGGTTCAAATCCAGCTTCCACTGCTTCTCTAGATTTGTGACCCCTCTGAGTTAAACTGCCCACATGTAAAATAACTTCTACCTATGTTGTGAGAATTAAACTGAGATAAGATAAATAAAGTACCCAGCACAGTACCTGTCAAAGTATGAGGGGCTTATATTAGTTTAGTTCAGTTTCAACTGCTAGTAACAGGGATTAGAAATAACAAGAGTTTAAAGAAAATATTGTCTTATTATTTTTTATGACATAAAAGGAGCCTAGAGATGAGCCTTTCATGGCTGGTATGGATGACCATTAAAGACACCTAGGTCAAAAGGGATCTAGACTCTTTCTGAATGAGCCATCATCCTTGGGGCTTCCATTCTCAAAGTCACCCATATTTACAAGGTGGATGCTGGAGTCCAGGGATCATAGCCAGATTCCACCCAGGAAAAGGAGGACAGTGGGAAGAACAAAAGGGTGCCTAGATCGTAGCTACGCCGTCTTCCTTTAAGGTTCCCAAGAGACCCAGCTGACAATTACATCATGTTAGCCACCTGTCTCTCCAGAGGAAGCTATGAAATGTAGTTCTTTACCTGTGTGCAATGAGGCTCCCTAGAAAACAAATGTCTGTGGTATTATCAGGCTACAATATGGAGCCTTCACGGGCTATGCTATGCTTTACAGTTTCCTCATCATTTCATACCTCAGGGAAGACAATGCATATATAATACATGAATCAGTAAAGCTGGTTAAATGTTTAAGTGGTTAAATGGTTCAGGTCTGAAAACTTAAGTTCCAGACCAACCCTGCCATTTCATTGTTATGTGACCTTGAGCAAGTATGTAACCTCTCTGCTTCAGGCCCAGCTTCCTCACTTGTCAAGTGGTTCTTGTGGGCACCAACTTGGACAAGAGATGCAAATTTCCTAACATAATGCCTAGGTCTAGCCCTCAGCATGTGTTAAAGTTATCACCACCACCATCAGCATCACCATCATTATTATTGTTAGGTACTATTGAATTATTAGGTAAGGTAAAGAGGTACCAGATATCTATCACTCTTCTTTCTGCCTGTGTACACCTTCCTTTGCCTTCACTGGTCACCCCAGGGATGTCTGGATTTGCAGCCAATTATGTTGAAAGAACCTGGGCTTAGTCAGCCTCATTTTATTCACTTCCAGTTATCCAGTCAGGACTAGCTAAATCTCAAGAGTCCTTCTCCTTTGCCCCTAACCAGAGTCTAGTCACCCAGCTCTGCCTTCTGGGACAGGCACTCTTCTCTGTTCAGATCAACTTCTAAATAAATATTAAATTATGTCTAGATGTGTTCCATGATTCCTTTCAAATCTAAGTAAATCAGTTCCCTTTGTTCAAATTCCCCAGCCCTGATAAGGTCTTCCACTAATGTCTTACATCCTTGACAGTGGCAAGATTTTTCTCTAGATAGAAGTAAAGAGGTTCACATAGTAATAAGCCTTCTTATTCCTAAGTCTTTGCAAAATATGGATTTCTAAGACAGCCTCCCCACCCTCCTAGATACCTTTACTTTAGTTTCAGAAGAAATCCTGACATCTGCTCTTAAATATCATTAGCTACTCAGCTGGTGATATGTCAGAAAAAAGGGTAGAAAGTGTGCAAATATACAAATTATATTGCTCCCAAGGTGGCCAGGCAGAGAAGTCAGAACCCCAGTGTTCAGGGCTATTGTGTATGGCTAATTCGTGCAGTGCACAATTTTCACCATTCACACTCTCTATGACATGATGGCATTCCTTATAATTGTGTACTGCTCAGGGCAGCCATGCCCACATTAGTCATCCCTGACCACAAGCAGCCTCATTTTGTATCCTAATGCACCCTGCAAATACTACCATTTTGTACCAATATCATGGTACATGATATAAAGGAGTTTAGAAAACACTACTCTAAATAACTTCAAGGTGAGTTCTTCCTCCAACACACTCGTTCCCTGGCCATGTCAGCCATGTCCTCTATAGAAGCTAACATGCCCAGGTATTACCTTTCATACCAAGCCCATTGTGTTTTCCTAGGTCCATGGAAGAAATCTCTTGTCCATTGATTATGACCGGAATATTCGGACAGAAAAGATCTATGATGATCACCGGAAGTTCACCCTGAGGATCATTTATGACCAGGTGGGCCGCCCATTCCTCTGGCTCCCCAGCAGTGGCTTGGCAGCAGTCAATGTCTCATACTTCTTCAATGGGCGCTTGGCTGGCCTTCAGCGTGGAGCCATGAGTGAAAGGACAGACATTGACAAGCAGGGCCGAATCGTGTCCCGCATGTTTGCTGATGGGAAAGTGTGGAGCTACTCCTACCTTGACAAGGTAAGTGAATATGCTGCCCGCACTCAGCTGGAGCTATCCCTTATTCAACTGCTTTTTAAGCTGACCTGAAATTCTTTGCCATAAAACAGTGAACATCTTTACTTTGACTCTACAAGGTCTTCCCTTATACTCCCATCCTCACTGGGAGGGAGGAAAATCTAAAGGAAAATATTATTTATAGCTCATCACTATTACCATTAAAAGAAAAAAAAAAGTGCTAGACAGTAATAGCAAAAAGAATGGATTGTCTAATTTTTTTCCCCAAAAATACTAAAAAAATGCTGTTGAAGTAGACAGAATCATTCCACTGGCATCACAGCTAATCATTATTTATGAATTGGAAATGCAGTGACTCATTTCTGCCTTGCCTGAAATTAAGCCATCAGGCTAGGGAATTTTGCCTAAAACTCAAGCACACAGAGCAAGATCCTCCTACTTGGCCTATTGGCTGAAACAGCCAATGGATTCTCTCTACACAATTCCCTGTGTCTGAAAGTGCCAGTTTCAGGTCTTTGTGTCAGAAAGGGTCAGGTTGGAGCAGCAGTAAGAAGAGATTTCTTGGGGGCACAAGTCAAGACTTTTGAAGGCTGTCCTGATCATCTAGTCATTAGGCAGGGGCTTGCTAAGCCTGGGCCTCTCATCTGTACTCACCTCGACATGGGTTCCATTTCTGTTTCTTCCTTTCTTGCTCTCCATTACAGTAGTCACTGTAGACAGCGCTGTGAGGGTGGGGCTGCCGTCCCTTTGGTTATCACTGAATCCTGTTCTCATTATGCCATAAAGTACTAGAATGGTTGACCAGAGGAGGCAAGAATCTTCCAATTGCCTCAAGTTTGAAGCCATTTTTATCCACCCAAAAATTGATCACTCTGGGTTATGTAATCTTTTCAGTATTTTCTAAATGGAAGATAAACTTTCTCTTTAGATTTAATCAGGGGTGGCCAAAGCATAGTATGTGTATCATACCTGTCTCCTGCTGGGCCAGTGGCAGTCATTTCTAAGCAATCACAGGATTCCTTGTTACTGAGCCTGGAGGCAAAGTCAGTGCCTCTCACCTCAGTCCTTCAAGTCCTCTCTACTCAAAGTACGGTCCAAGCAATATCAGGATCACTTCGGAGCTTGTTACAAAAGCAGATTCTCAGGCCAGTTCCCCTCTTATCCCCCCAGCAAACTACTAGATCAGAATCTGCCTTTTAACAAGGTCCCTGGTTATTTCATATGCACAGTAAAGTTTGGGAAGCATTGGTCCAGGCAGTGACCATGATCCATCAGAGGTAACATGTCCGTTAAAATCAGTCTACTCATAATCTCTGGTGTAAACTTCCCCATCCTTCCATGGCTTTTGAATTGCCATTTTGGGAAACAGAAGATTCTGTCCATTTGAGTGCTTGGTCCTAAAGAGCCAAATCACAGGGGCTCCTGGGTGGCTCAGTCGGTTAAGCTGCTGACTTCAGCTCAGGTCATGATCTCACAGTTCATGGGTTTGAGCCCCGCGTCGGGCTCTGTGCTGACAGCTGGCTCAGAGCCTGGAGCCTGTTTCAGATTCTGTGTCTCCCTCTCTCTCTGACCCTCCCCCACTCACACTCTGTGTGTCTCTCTCTCTCAAAAATAAACATTAAAAAATATATTAAAAATAGCCAAATCACATGTTCTTCCCCTCTTTCCTTCCTCCAGTCTATGGTCCTCCTGCTTCAGAGTCAGCGTCAGTACATATTTGAGTATGACTCCTCCAACCGTCTTCACGCTGTCACCATGCCCAGTGTCGCCCGGCACAGCATGTCCACCCATACCTCCATTGGGTACATCCGCAACATTTATAATCCCCCTGAAAGCAATGCTTCAGTCATTTTTGACTACAGTGATGATGGCCGTATCCTCAAGACCTCCTTTTTGGGCACAGGGCGCCAGGTATTCTACAAGTATGGGAAACTCTCCAAGTTATCAGAGATTGTCTATGACAGTACTGCTGTCACTTTCGGGTATGATGAGACCACTGGTGTTTTAAAAATGGTCAGTCTCCAGAGTGGAGGTTTCTCCTGCACAATCAGGTATCGTAAGATTGGCCCACTTGTGGACAAGCAGATCTACAGGTTCTCTGAGGAAGGCATGGTCAATGCCAGGTTTGACTACACCTATCATGACAACAGCTTCCGGATTGCAAGCATCAAGCCCGTCATAAGTGAGACTCCCCTTCCTGTTGACCTCTACCGCTACGATGAAATTTCTGGCAAGGTGGAGCATTTTGGCAAATTTGGAGTCATCTATTATGATATCAACCAGATCATCACCACTGCTGTAATGACCCTCAGCAAACACTTTGACACCCATGGGAGGATCAAGGAAGTCCAGTATGAGATGTTTCGGTCCCTTATGTACTGGATGACAGTGCAGTATGACAGTATGGGAAGGGTGATTAAGAGGGAGCTAAAACTGGGGCCCTATGCTAACACCACAAAGTATACCTATGACTATGATGGAGATGGGCAGCTCCAGAGTGTGGCTGTCAATGACCGCCCAACCTGGCGCTATAGCTATGACCTCAATGGGAACCTCCACTTGCTGAACCCGGGAAATAGTGTGCGCCTTATGCCCCTGCGCTATGATCTCCGGGATCGGATAACCAGACTTGGTGATGTGCAATACAAAATTGATGATGATGGCTATCTGTGCCAGAGAGGGGCTGACATCTTTGAATATAACTCCAAGGGTCTCCTAACAAGAGCCTACAACAAGGCCAGTGGGTGGAGTGTCCAGTACCGCTACGATGGTGTAGGGCGGCGGGCTTCCTACAAGACCAACCTGGGCCATCACCTGCAGTATTTCTACTCTGACCTCCACAACCCAACCCGCATCACCCATGTCTATAATCACTCCAACTCAGAGATAACCTCACTCTACTATGACCTCCAAGGTCACCTGTTTGCCATGGAGAGCAGCAGTGGGGAGGAATACTACGTTGCCTCAGATAACACAGGTACTCCTCTGGCTGTGTTCAGCATCAATGGTCTCATGATCAAACAACTGCAGTATACAGCCTATGGGGAGATTTATTATGACTCCAACCCTGACTTCCAGATGGTCATTGGCTTCCATGGTGGACTCTATGATCCCCTGACCAAGCTGGTCCACTTCACTCAGCGTGATTATGACGTGCTGGCAGGACGATGGACCTCTCCAGACTATACCATGTGGAAAAACGTGGGCAAGGAGCCAGCTCCCTTTAACCTGTATATGTTCAAGAGCAACAATCCTCTCAGCAATGAGCTGGATTTGAAGAACTACGTGACAGGTGAGGACTTTGTCACCTCAGTTAGGCAGTGGCTCCCTGCAGGGTGGTTGTCCTGGTAGACTGTCAAGAACTTCAAAAGAAGGTCTTACTTCTGATGATAGGGGAATCCTGGAGAGCTATAAACAATGGTCTGTATAGTATCTAGAACAATCAAGTGACACCAGTATAGAGCAGTCCTCAGATCTGTTTGAAGATGTCCTGACCATTTTCAAGTCCATTTAGTTGAAATAGCTTTTATAAGAGTTCTTCCTACATGAAGCAGTTTTATGAAGGGGGAAATAATGGGACTCTCTGGTGTCAGAAATCTCTGGTTCAAATTCTCTTCTACTTATAAGCCAAAGGACTTTGAGCTTGGTGTCTAATCTGTCTGAGCTGTAGTTTTCTTCTCTGTAAAAAGGCACTAATAGAATAATCCCACAGGGTGATCACAAGAAGTTAATGTACTTAATGCAGGTAAACGCTAGTGCCGGCATTTAGACAGTCGATATTCACAAAAGAATATCTGCTCATGCTATTACCATTATCTTTACAAATGAAGCATTGAGTAACCATAGACATGAGATGACTAAGACTCAGTTCCTCACCTCACAACCAGGCTGGCAAGATATAAATACAAATAGCCAATGATAATGCAAAGCAGAATTAAGTCTGTGCTACTGTATAGATGTCTCTATAAATGCTTCAACAAGCAATTATACAGTCGCATTATGCTAGATTCTAGGGATACAATGATGAACAAGACAAATGCCCTTCTCTCAAAGGAGTGTGTATGTGTATGTAGATGACTTCAAACTTGAAAACTGTGATGTAGCACACAGAAGGGACTCATGTCATACTGGGCCTAAAGAAGGAAGGGGATCTTGGTTGGCAGAAATGAGCTCAAGGCTAAAGAAAGACTATAAACAAAAGTCAAAAGGACATAGAAAGCTTGGAGAAGGGTATGGATAGAGGGGCCGAGGAGGGCAAATAATCTACTTCCTCATGAAAAGTAAGAAATTGGTAAAAATGAGGGCTCCTAACCATCCATCTACGTATCTCCATCTATCTTCCATCCATTCACCCACTCAACAAATATTTTCATAATGTCTAACATACACTAAGTACTAGAGATGCAGTGGAGAGCAAGATAAAGTCCTTATCCTCAGGAAAATAAGAAAATCAGGATGGATGGATGGATGGATGCAAAGAGATCAACTTTCAGCAAGGAAGCCAGGGTCATTCATCTGTCCATGCATTATAGAAGAGCAACAGCAAGGACCCCAAGTCCAAGACCCTCCAAGTTCTGGGAAACTCACAGCTCTTGGCCATAAGCCAAAGAGACATTAAACCCAAAAGGTCTTTACCCTCAGGTGACCAGGGGTCACTTGCCTACCCTCAAAAAGGGAAACAGCAACTAGCAACAGGGCTGCCCTCAATGTTCCATGCTACAGAAAGATGACTTTAAAGATCAGCTTGTGGCCATTTGGTATCTCATTGTCAAGTTCCAGAGCCTTTGAAGTTGAGCCCGGCATTTCCCCTACAACTGAAGCAGCTGGCACCTCTTGAGTACAGGAACTATGGGCAAGCCAGTTCCTCATGTTCTCCTCACCACACCTCACTGAGAGGCCCTGCCATGGTACTCTGCCATGGTCTCTCTTCCCCATGGCTCAGCATGAATTTTATCCCCCAGTTCACTTCAGTTTCAAATTAAAGGACCTGTCAGGAAAACATACATATACATATTAGGTAACAATAAATGTTATGAAATAAAATAGGATAGGTTTTACTGAAAGAGTGATGGGAAAGTTCTCCTATAGTTAAGGTGCTCACAGAGGGCTATCTGAGGAGGCAACATTTGAGCAGAGACCTTTATAAAGAGGGGGAGGGAGAGGAAGAGTGTTCAAGACATTGGAAACAATGGGAATAGGAAGGTAGACCATGCCTGTCTTAGCCTTAGGAAAAGAATCCCTTCACCTTTCAGAATGTGCTTCCCAAAGCCCTGAGTAACTTAGGGATGAGGCAGCCAGAGCCAAATAAAAAGGAAGCCATTCTCAGAGTGGGCTGAATGGACACTTATAGCTGCCAAGGCCCCAAACATCCACAGAGCACAGTCAACCTCACTGACCCCCTCAGCTACTTTCCTGGTTCTCCTGAAAAGGAAAAAAAAAAAATTATCAGAATTTTCTGAAAAGCAATATGCCTTTCCTCATTCCAGTGCTTCATGGAGACTCAATAAATGGGAATCAAATCAAGTTGAACTAAGTCCAACAAAATTGAATCCAGAAACCATTTGAAAGAGTCTAAAATAAAAGGTAGTGTCAGAGAAGCATGTGCATAGAGCTGATGTGAACAGTCCAAGCTGGGGAAAGGAGGGCCCAGGCAGAGCACAGCGTCATACCAGGCACAAACCCACACCTGCTGCCCATTCAAGATGAGCTGCCCCCTAGAGAGAGGGTGCCAGCAGAGAACATCAAATCATTCTCTGCTGTTTGAATGTTGGCTAATCTGTAAACTCTGTCTAAATTAGTCTTAATTTGCCACTTAGGAGACAAGCAGAGTGGCTGAACCTGCCGCTCACAATTTAAGCAGAAGAAGTAATTAAGATGTAGTCAGGAGGAACGCAGAGAACAGAACCTTCTATCTCTGGTGCTCAAAAAAAATCGTTGATGTTTTGGAAACAGAGCTCTCTGAATGCAAGAGGCAGCTGCTGAGCCTGGAGGGAGGGTCTGCTTCCTCCTGAGAATGCAAGCACGAAGGAAGACAGCATAGAGCGCCCGTTAGTTCAGAGACATCCGGGCTGGAGCAGAGGCATAGCCACCGGGAGGGGTGAAAGAGGGCCAGAGATGGTACCTTTCCCAATCATGGGCTCCAATGCAGCACCCTTTCCAACAGGTATTTTTTTAAGGTAATATACTGACAATTGATATATCTGTGGTATATAGGTATTAGGGGAAAGGATATTAAAAAAAAACAAAAAAACAGACAGGGAGGCAGATTCCCTCCCCCAACAACCTGAAGGGCCTCGGTCTTTTCCAGTTTTGGCACTGCAGGAAGCTCCTTCAGTCCTAGGCAAATGGGGACCCATGCCCATCCTCAAGCCTGGCCTGTAATTCAGGCCTGTTCATTCTGATGTTAGAACCTGAGTACACCTCAAGACCCCAATTTTAGCCTTGCTCCTCACTTCCTGTATAACTTGGATGAGATCTTAAACTTTCTGAGGCTTCATTTCTTCATCAGCAAAATGGTGATAATAATAGCGCCCACCCCATGGGGCTGTAAAAAGCAAATGAGTCCTGAAGTGTGAAATGCCTAGCATAGTGCTAAGGCTAATAAAGGATAGGGATGTGTTTGTTATTTATAGGCAGCCATAAACTTGGTGGAGTTCATAGATGAGGAGTGGAGATGCCACCTTTGCATAATTCTCTGAGGAATGTGGGGAGGGGTCTCCAGATCCACCCCAAAACAGATCCAAACTCTGGCCTGAGTGGAACTGGTTCAGTAAACCTGAAACCCTAGACAAATGTGAGCTAAGCAAACGTCCTAGGTGTCATCCACAATGACTTGTATTTTCTCCCCACCCTTTCTCCCTGGAGAGTCTGTGGGCTCACAAACCTCAGGCACATGTGAGCATGATGGGGTTTTGTGAAGTTTAATTTCCCTAAGTGAGGAGGAAGGCACAACCTCCTTCTCACATTACCCTCTTCTCAGATCTACACTTAACACCTAAGATGCTGTTCTGACAGTGTTTTCAGAGACAGACAGTATGCTCTGTGGCCCCAACATAATCACATACCCTGAAGAACATGAGAGAAGGACAGTAATGAGCCATTAGGAGCGGCCACCTCTCTGGCTCCTGCCCCAATGGCTCCCTCTCTACAGACTATTTAGGGAGGCTGTCACCAGATAACACTAATTGCTTCCAAAAGGAAGAGGGGTGTTGGTGTGGTGCCGGAAGTGCTTTCTGCAGAATGGAGGAGATGAGCAATGTGAATAAACATTTCAGAATAGGTTTAGATTCAGAAACTAAGCCACGTTAGAAACTTTAAGGAAAAGAAAAGAAGGTAGATGACATGCGGTGTTGGTGCTCATGGGAGTGGCCATTAAAATTTCCAGTCTCAAAGGCAGGGGTTTTCAACATCATCTCCTGAATACTAGGGAGGAAACTCTGAAGTGAAAAGATCAGGGTGGGAGAGTCTTTGAGAGCAAGACCTCGCTTGCCTTTCTGGGAATTCCCCACATATCCTCATACCCCTGATGAAAGATGGGATGATTTCATATGGTGTACAGATGAGGTATTAAAGAACATGGAGCCACAGATAAGGAAAGTTCACCTCTTTAGTGCTCTTTTTATTCTTCCAATCCAGTCCAGGAGAGTCTCCACCTGATGCTGGTGTGTACTTCACACCTCATTAACACTTCCATTCTCTCCCTTTTAATGAAGAGAGCAGGTCTGAGACCCCCCTCGGTAAAAGGTAACAAAAATCCTGCTCTAATTTAATTGGATGACTTTGTTTTCTTTCATTTTACAGTTATTCTGTTTGCATCAAGTGAGTCTGCTTTCCCATTTATGGTAGTAACAAAGTTTCTTTTTTAAAATAGACTTAAGTGGGGGTGCCTGGGTAGTTCAGGTTAAGCATTCAACTCTTGATTTTGGCTAAGGTCATGATCTCATGGTTTGTGGGTTTGAGCTCTGAACTGGGGTCCATGCTGTCAGCATGGTGCCTGCTTGAGATTCTCTCTCTACCCCTCCCCACTCACCTGCACTAACTCATGCTCACTCGCTCTCTCTCTCTCTCTCTCAAGCTTATTTATTTTTGAGAGACACAGAGAGAGAGAGAGTGGGCATGCATGCACTCGAGGGGGAAGAGCGGAGAGAGAAGGGAACAGTGGATCCAAAGCCGGCTCTGCTCTAACAGCAGAGTACCCAATGTGGGGCTCAAACTCAGAAACCATGAGACCATGAGCTGAGCAGAAGTTAAATGCTCAACCAGCTGGGCCACTCAGGATTCTCCCAAAATAAATAAACTTAGGGGCACCTGGGTGACTCAGTTGGTTAAGCGTCTAACTCTGGATTTTGGCTCAGGTCATATTCTCACAGTTTTTGTAAGTTTGACCCC